>NC_071102.1:7060000-7392500 GCF_024256425.1 Clarias gariepinus
CCACAGTGGGTTACTAACCGTAAGGTCATAGGTTCAAATCCCACCACCACCACCGAGTTCACACTTTTGGGCCCCTAAGTAAGGGCCATAACCCCCTCCTGCTTGGATGTAATGAGATAAAAATGAAAGTCAATCTTGATAAGGGCGTCTGCCAAATGCCATAAATGTATTGTAAATGTAAAATGTAAGTATAATTCAGCTCTTAGTTTGTGTTTGTGTGTGTATGAGGGATACACACCAAGTATCCACCATGCCCATGAGCATAAAGACTTAATAAAACCGAAAATATCACTTATTGCATACATTATTCTATTTTTGGACTCGCTCGCCGTCTCCTCTTTCTCTCCCACTCTCTTTAAATATGTTAACGAATGCTAAATATAAAGCTCATAACTGATGGCGTAGCACTCATTCGCTTCTCAGACTCTCCCTCCTTCTTCACTCAAATACGCTCACACTGAAAGTAACAAACACTGTCGAACACACTAATGACTGCCTGCAATATGTAACAACTGATAATTGAGCACTCTCATCCTCCCATCTCCTCTCTCTCTCACACACACACACACACACATATACATGCCCCCCCCCCCCCCCCCCATCTGTCTGGCCCTGATCGACAGTAATCAGATCGGGAAATAAAACCCTTTCTAGCACGTCACGCCGTGCGCGTCAGACAAACCCCCCCACCCACCCCCTCCCCCTCCTGTCATTTAATCCTCGTTATCCACCACCAGCACAGTTGACTCATCCCACTTCCCTCCACCTCATCCATCCGGAGCATGCCGGATAAGTTCTCTCCCTTGGCCCACAACACGAGGCTCATAAGACTGGAATCATCATCAGCTCTGTGCAGGAACATATTTACACTCATTCCTGTAAATTAATAAGTGCACTTGGGTTTACACACACATACACAAAAAAATGAGGCGTAACGAGTGATGATGTGAGTTCATCTGCCAATAAAGCAAAGGCAGGAAAGTGCAGGATGTTCATCATCAATAAGCATAAATATCGCATAAGTGATTTGGATGATCTGTCGTCATTCTTCTTATATTTGAAGCGATTACAGGAAATGATGAAAGCAAAAGGAGAAATGAAAGATATTTTTTTTGTGCAATGTTTCTTGCTTATCTTAAATGTATCTGGCTTAGTAGTTAGCACTGTCACCTAGCACTCCAAGGGCCGAGGGTTCGATTTCCGTCCAGGTTCGAATGCCGCCTCGCCTCTGTGTGCAAGCAGTTTGTATGTTCTCTCCGTGTACTTCGGTTCCTTCCAACAGTCCTAAGACATGCTAATTGGCGTTCCCACTAGTGTGTGAATGAGTGTGTGTGTCCCCAGTGGGGGATTGGTACCCTGTCCAAGGTGTACCCTGCCTCGTGCCCCCCGTGACCCTGCGGATAAAGCGGTATAGACCATGAGTGAGTCAGTGAGTTTCTTTCACTTTCTTGTTGTTCTTTTACAAACTTTTTTAAAATACATCAAAGAAAACATTACGTCCTTTAATTCCTATTGTTTTATGAAGGTGTTTACAGGAAAGCTAATGTTAAATGTTAAAACTATTTTAATTTTATATATTGTAATAACTCTTAATTGCTTCTGACTGAAAAACAACTCTAAAGGTCACTGATGTATGAATTTTATCAATATGCAGAAATATTTTGTCATTTTGTTTTCAGATTTAAAAAAATACTAATAAAAGATGATATTATATTTTATTACCTTGTACAGTTACATTTTCAAACCAGATCATTCTTCTTCTTCTTCTTCTTCTTCTTCTTATTATTATTATTATTATTAATAAGAGTAGTAGTATTATTGTTATTTTATAACTAACAGGGGAAAATGACTGTTAAGATAAAATAAATAAATCTTTATATGATGCAGAACAAAATTTCCCAGCAGTAATTTTTTTGTAGTTTTGAATTTAATACAAATTCATATGCAACCAATTTCCAATCATGTTTAACAATATGAAACTTAAAATACTTCCTACAAGCAGGAATAATTATTGCACGTCTGCCATTAACTAAATAATGCATGTCCATTAAAAAAAAAAAAGAAGAAGAAGAATCTAAACCTCACTTCCATAATTAATTTCACGACACTAAGTCCAGGACACTCCTGATAAAAGCTGACTCCTTTTAAGGTGTATTTGATTGATAATTGGTAATTTCCGAATAAAGGAAATTTATCTTTTACAGCTTTGGTGATTGCTATCATCCCAACGGCTCAGCAAATGACTCTCATGGATGTCTTTATTTCTAGACTAAAGAATTCCTGAGGACCTTTTTATTTATACAGGACCTAAAAGTCTTGTCCAGATGTAACACACATCCATCTTACTTTTGTACGCTCACTTTGGGCTATCAGAGGGCAAGAAGGGACGATCACTAGGTGGCGCTCTTCATCTTTTCTGGCTTCTGGCTGTCCTTCACAAATAACAGGATTCTGCACAGATGAGACACAAAAACAGTCAGTTTATGACATATATGCTCACAATACTGTTATTGTGCTGTCAAATGATCATCAGAAGACTTAGAGACTAGTGGGGTGGGTGGACAGAGAGAGAGAGAGAGAGAGAGTGAGCGAGAGAGGGTGGGGTGGGGTGCGGAGATGGACGACCAAGAGAAAGACAAGCGCATCTTTCAAATTGCTCAATTAATAGTTTCAAAGGAGAGGGAAATGACCATGAAAGTAGAAAACCGCAGAATACTTGTCGCATTGCTCAGTCAACATTACATAAATATCCCTGAGGCATTGTGGACATGTTCTCTGCTGCCATCTTTCTCCTTGTCTCATGAATGGAACAGATTTGCTGTCTTCCATGAATAATGAGCCGTTGTTGTTCGCACGATGCGTGTCTCATTCAGTAATTATACTATTTGGCCCTCATAAGTGCACTTTATTGCAGCAGATGCAGTCGTCAGGGAGCAAAACACTGATTGAAATATAGTGACCAGATGTTGTTCGGGGGTCAGCTAGCTCCAGGCGATAACCGTCATCGTCACTCTAAAAGAAGAAGAAAAAAAAAAAAAAGAAGAAGATGAGACTTGTCTTTTTTGATGTAGTCAGGCTTGAAAAGGAACGCCGGTGTGGTCCTGTCAGTCACGTTTCGATTGCTTGCGTAGAGTTCTTCATGTGGTTGGCATGCTGGAGCGCTCTCCAAACCACACAGTGACCACAGTCTCAGGCAGCCTGGTAGTTATGTATTAGTCAGAATATGAAGTGTGTTTTTATGAGTAATGATGATAATGAGTTGTCATCAGCATAGACAAGCATGATACAAATATCACATGATCCATACTCGGCACTGTACATCCTTTGTCCGAGGAACGATCTTGATTGGCCTCAAGTTGCTAAGTATCTATGTCTGGTGAAAATTCTGAACAGGGTGTGGTCATGGTGGGGCAAGAACTGATTTAGTGTATGGCAGGACTTTGCTAGGGGCGGTGGTGGCTCAGGCGGATGAAGCTCTGGGCTGCTGATCAGATGATGTGTGGTTTGAGCTCCGCCAGTGCCAAGTTGCCACTGTTGGGCACTTAACCCAATGCACAACCACTGACGTAAAGTATGATTCCCAACAGTGTAGAGTGGACGGTGAAAGGGCGGACCAAGATCAGGATGCCTGGAAAGCTGACCATTTGAACTGAACTAAAGTTTGAGTTTGTCTAGCAGAGTCAGTGTTTAGGTACATGTAGGTGGCAAGGTGGCATACTGGTTAGCACTGTGGCCTCCCACCTTTAGGGTCGAGGTTCGATTCCCTCCTTGGGTCTCGGAACGTGGAGTTCGCCAGGTGCTTAATGGGTTTCCTCTGGGTACTCTGGTGTCCTCCCACAGTCCAAAGACATGCAGATTAGGCTCATTCGTGTTGTCTGTGGGTTCCAGGGTGTCCAAAGTCTCCTGCGATAGGCACCATGGTCCCGCGGTATAGAAGATGATTGAATTAATTTGTCTATGTATCGCAGACCCATTCACTACTACAACTCAGACATGCCGATAGAAATCATCCTTTAATTAGCTACTAATACAGAATTTTAAATGGAATCCATTAAGCTAACCCTTATACATTTTTTTTTTTTCGCCTCCAAGCAGGTTTGCTATCCTGGTTAATGTAACTTGTAGCAAGACATGTGATTGCAACATTAAATACGCAAGAAAATCTAACGGCGTCATTAGCGAGACAAAAATTTAGATCTCGAGAGGCGTAATGAAGACAAACGAGTAAACCGTGTTCCTGGTCAAGCTTCAGTCAAGGGTCAAGGGATGAAAAATCAATATAGATCAGGACAGTCAAGAGCAAGTCGAGAAAACCAGGCAGGGAGATCTGAAAGATAATAAATAGGAAAAAAGGAGTGTATAGTACTTTACAAAATTCAGGTTTAGTTAAGGGGATTATATGATTGTGTACGTGATTAAGTCCAGGTGTGTGCAGTCTGTCTGAATTCTAGTCCTTAACGGCCATGTTTGTGTGCGGTGCTGTATTCTGGGAGTTGTAGTTTAACACACACACACACCCCCTCTGGCATTGACGTGACACATGGGTGTCAGTCATAAAGTTCGCAGGTAGTATGTCTAGGTTAGCTGTAGGAGTAAAGCACTGGTTCTACGTGTTTTCCTATTGTCTCATTTAAAATGATTTATGTGTCAGTTCACAATGCTGTGCAGACTCTGACCTCCACCTGCCCCTGTATCCGTGACTCCTCCTGGGCTGTTCGGCTTCAGGAGCATGTGAAGAACTATCGATAACGCGAGAATTAACTAACACAATACGATGCATGTGCACACTCACCTGACGTGCGGCACGTCCGCTCCGCTGACATCAGCTCGCTTTGGTTCAATCCCAGTGGCAGTGTTCAGTATTACTTGAGATCAGGCTCCGGGTCAGATCGAAATTATTCCATTTATGATTGCTGGCCTGTCTCGAGGGCGTCTGTCTGGTCGGCTGCATTAATGAGCTGGACTAGGCCTGAGCCCCTCCAGAGTTCATGCTTCTCCTGGTTAGGCATACTGATTATTAGGAGACCAGCACAGATTGCTTTCACCTCACCGTAACAAAAAAAAAAAATAATCCAGGGGAATGTTTGAGTCTAATACGATACAATGGTGTGGAATGAACAAGGTTTGGAAACGCAACTTTGAAAGATGTATAGGGGAAGATTTGGGAATCTTAACGTTTAAGGACGCAAATGTACATCGCGGTGAGTTATTTTACTGGGATTTGACCGACTTTTCAATCATGTCACTTTTCTACAATCATGTAGAAGCTGTAGAAGGTTAAGGTGAATCAGTGTGACATTTCCTTCATGTCTATACCTAGAGAATTACCAGGCAGCAGTGTTTTTGGGATATGTGACATGAAAGGCTACTTTTTCTTCCCCCCTTTATTGAAGCACTAACAGTCAGCTCCATCTCCACACACATCTTCTACATGATTCTGTGAACACAAAAAGGACAGGAAAGGTTGTCTCCTACAGCAGGCAGCTACACGACAGATCTACCAATTAGGTGACTCACAGGGCCTTGTTAACCCCCTACCCGCTCGTCTGAGCTTTTGCCCACTGCCGAGGTGCAAACATGCCGTGCTGGCGCGAGTGAAAGAAGAAGAGAACAGTCATATGCACAGACACTCGTGTTTAACTATAGGACGATTTTACAAGTCTACGCCTTGTCTACCCCGAGACTAAACCTGCACTGAAGAGCAGATCTGTTGTTTTTTAAAGTCGTCATACAAGTAGAGTAATTAATAGTCTTGTTGAGAACGAGGGAGGTGATTGCTAACAGTATGCCATGGTTTTTTCCTTTGGTCCTGGAGAAACCCTTATTTTTGTTTATTCGTGAAAGAAAAACATTATAGGAGGTTTTTCAGGACCAGCATAAGGAACGTCTGGCTCATCCATTTTCCACATTTGCAAACGGGTGATAAACCAAATAACAAGGAAAAAAAACACAAACATTTACAGTATATTCTATATGCAAAAGTCTAAATGCACATGTAAATAACTGCTGTAAAGCAACAATGATTAAAAAAGTTTTTAAAATACAATGAACATCAGTAAAGAGTAGCTTTATCCTGTGTACAGGGTCACAGGGGCCTGGAGCCTATCCCAGGAGACATAGGTGGGGTACACCCTGGACAGGGTCCCAATCCATCACAAACACTGTGTGTACAAACATTCACACATTCAGTGGTGTAGTGGCCAGCACTGTCGTCTTGCATCTTCAGGGTCCGGGTTCGATTCCCGGCCAGGCTTGATTTCCGTCTCTGTGTGCATGGAGTTTGCATGTTCTCCTCATGCTTGCGGGTTTCCTCCGGGTACTCCAGGTTTTTTTCCCACAGTCCAAAGACATGTAGATTAGGCTAATTGGCGTTCCTAAATTGCTCGTAGCCTTCTGGGGAAGGCTTCAGGTCCCCTGCAGGCCCTGTGACACTGTACACTGTATATTGGTATACAGTGAGAAACCAGAGTAAACAGTAAACTCTGGTTTCCTTCTACACTCCAAAGACATGCTCTCATTCACGCATCGTCTATGCCGTTTTGTCCTGTATACAGTGTCACACTAAGGACGGGGAGAACAGGCAAACTCCATGCACACAGAACCGAGGCGGGAATCGAACCTGGAGATGCATGGTGACAGTGCCAACCACTACGCCACCGTGCCGCCTGCAGTAAATATAAATTTTTTTAATGTGAAATTTAAGTGCACACTCATTAGCGTGTTTTCAAGTGTTGAATTTTGAAATCAACTAAAAATTATATGTGTTACCGCGAAGTGCGCGGAATAACGGTGTGAGATCGCGGGTATTAAATAGATTTCAATCGCACAGTCAAAAAAATGTACAGCACCATCTGTTGAAATTTAAGAAGAACTAATGTTTTTAAAATGTCGATTTTTTTTTACAATATTATGGCGTTTTCCATTTAAATTTCATAGTCTCTTCCCCGTAGGCCAATTTCGACAAAAAAAGTCTACCCTATATGTTACCTCGGCCAAATAGACCTGTAAAAACTTTTACTTTTATGTTATGCGTGCACAAACAAACAGACAGACAAAAAACATTTTGTGCTCTCGTACTTATCCTATATCCCTACAAATTATTGATTTGCAAATATCTTCAATGTACAGACATGCCAACTTTACAGTTTTATTATATAATGTACATACAGTATATATACTGCATACTGTAGATATGCTGGTTAGATTTACTGACCATCCTGTAGAACCAGCCACAGTCTTTCTGAGGACTTAGTCACAGCTGCTTCTCTTTTCATGCATAAAAAAAGCTTCTTTTTTTCCCCCTTTTTGTCGGAAAAGCGGTCTTTTACATAATATTCTGCTTTCTTTTCTGGCCTACAGATATTTTCCTGTAAGATAAATTGCTTGAATTCTAATGTTTGGAAATCAAGACTGTTTTTCGTTTGTACTGACTTAATAATGAAGCCATAAAATAAACATGTATAACAAAGTTTGTACAAAAACAAAACATCACAAAATGAAGCAAAACAAAACCACAGGTTGCCTAAGACTTGTGCACAGTACTGTAACTTATTATAGAGATCCAGTTCATGTCATTGCTCGGCCTAGACCAAGTTCTGATACGTCTGTTTTTCATTTATCGGGTCTTTTTGTTACCTTTTGACTATAAAAACATGAATGCTACAGAAATTTTTTAATTGTGGGAGGAAACCGGAGGTCCAGGAGGAAACCTATCAAACCTAACATGCCAGGCCGAAGGCGGGATTTGAACCCAGCGGCCAGGCCACAGTGCTAACCACGATGTCACCGTGCTGTCCAAGTGTACTTAAATGCAAATGAAAATGTACAGAAAATGACCACTCGTTCTCTAGCGTCTAATAGACAGAATAAATCTGCCTGCCTGATGTCCGTCCCTTTCGCATCCACATTCCTTTTTGGTTTATTTGAAGTTAGACTCTGACCTAACCATTTATTTAGATCAACACGAAAATTACAGCAAAGCTGGGGATCATAACTTCAAAACTGGCAGCCAGACGTAGCTGGATTGTCAGTGTAGCAGAATAAACACCAATTCCTTCAGAAAATATTCCAACAATGGGACAGCTGTGATGAATGCTTTGCTCTGAGATCTCTAGATGCTGAAATATGTTAAAAATCTCTTGACTGTAAAGGCATATACTTCACGTGATTTTCATATTTATTCGTTCTTTTAACACACTGTGCTGCGCCCCAAGGATGATTAAAAAAAAACTATTAGAGCTCAGCCTTAAATCACATGCTTTTTAAAAAAAAATTATGTTCCTACATACGTAGACACTCGTTTGTCCGGCGCCCCGAAATACAGGGTGACCATATGTGACCAAATGACTTTATTTCAATATTAAAACAAATAAATATTATGTTAAATAATTACATGTTAAAGTAACATTCTTCTCTGCCTAACTTTACGGGGGCGGTGCCCCAGCGCCCCATATTAACGGGTGAAATAAATAAAGCCATCAAGCTATTAGAAAGACGTGATCACCAGTGTATCTATAGTACCGATATTAACAACGATCAGCCATAACATTAAATCCACTCGTTTAATCCTGTTTGGGTCTCCACCAAAACAGCTCAGATCCATCAAGACATGGACAACTCAAGACTTCTGATGTATGCTGTGGTATCTGGCACCAAAATCAGACCAGATGTGACAAAGATTTACAGCGCTCCGCTATCTATCTTCTAGTCGTCTATGTTTATTAATTTAACTCTGGGTTTATAGATCAACGCTCTGAGACAGTGTTTAATCTACTAAAGCAGGGAAGGAGGGAAACAATCTCAGAGCCAATGAATGGAATGGAAAGCATCTTAATCGGTTGCTGGCGACTTATCACTTGGAGGTGTGAAGCATTTAAAAAGACACAGATCATGTGAGTCAGGGTCCTGTAATGTTATTTTCATGGCCAGAGCTGATGCTGGAATGGAGCAGAAGCACGTCATACTTCTCTCCTTGTGCAGCAAGTGCTTGTATGCTTGTATGAGGCCATTGAGTTTGAGTATGACTCACCTCTCTCTTACTCTCTTTCTCTCTCTGTCTCTGGCACATGCATGCTCTTTCTCGCCCTTTCTCTGTTTTACCCCTCACTTTCTTCCTCCCTCCCATTCACAGCAAAGCCAAGTGGATTCTGATCTCAATTACAGGCATCTTCTGCAAAACAAGTGTATTTACATTTTTATTGGCACAGACCAAAGAAGTCTCTTCATAAATACCCTCATAAAAGATTGAAATTTATGAGTTCTGAAATGTCAAAAAGGATTCAATGAATTATAATAATAATAATAATAGTGAAAAAAAAAAACAGGACTGGAACTCTATACTGTAGTAGCTGCTCATAGTGCGGTAATGAGTTTTTAATGGATTTTGGAACAATCCAATCTGAAGGTTTGCTATGGCACGTGCAGCCCGGCGATGGAGATTAGATAACCACGAATCAGATGCAGGTGATTTGAAGCTTAGTGAAATGAAGTTCTTTTAATCATTTGATAGTTGGGATTATGATCCTCTATGTATTACATTGAAATTTCGCAACGAGCTCTCGAATGTTAGTTAGACGGTGTGGATTTATTTTTAATAACATAACAGTTTCCAGCTGCAAGGTTCATATTAATGTGCTTTGTCCTAATGCGCTATTGTTTCCATAGTAAAACCTTACACATTGAAATGTATGGTGGATGCTCCATATAAACATCCATCCACTGTTTATACTGCTTATCCTGTGTAGGGTCACAGGGGCCTGGAGCCTATCCCAATGTACTTGTTGTAGGACACAACCTGGATGTAAACAAATATCTTAATATTAGAAAAAAATTCTAAATCTTTATTTTATCCACTGATGGAACTTTCTCTGGGTTTGAGTGCAAAACTGTAGGCAACACTAAGTCACGAAAGCCTATTTCTCATAATATCATATTGTGAAATGAATCACTGTTGTTTGTCTCGGCTTCTTGGTTTTTCACACAAGCGTATTCATGTCTTTAATTCTTTAATGACTTACCGATCAGGAGAGCCTTCATACATCATTTCTGCGGCCAGACAAAGCTGAATTGAATTAGAATTGACCTCGATTCCAAGGAATCAACATTCTCAGAGCTACATGAGGTTCAGAAATGATGTTGTCGTCAGTGTATCTACATTTAAAAAGAAAATAAAAAAGAATACATGATTCCCTGATACAGAATAACCACGAAATTTATAGTGTATACAAGTCAGTGTGCGTCGTGAAGGTCGTAAAGCAGAAGCGATGCAATAAGTAATACATGCTGGAAACAAGTGATGTGTGGGTTGACTTTCACTCACATGTCGACAACCACACCATAGTAGTAAAGGGTATAAGGCAACAAATTCTTGCATTTTAATTAAGCTGCCCTTGTGAAGTTTCAGGTCATGTTTTCCACGCTGCTGAAAATAGCACTGAACATGCCGCTTAATGGCCAGTAATAAGGAATTATCAATGAGTCATGAGTTAAATTAGGTGCCGTGGCAAATCCCAATTAAAGACAGACAATTCCCATGTCAAGTCCAATCTAAAGTCTTAATAAAAAAAAAAAACACACACACACACACACGTCCCCCTGCCCTGAAATAAAGATAGACAAGTGACATTCAGCTGCCATGTCAGGACATTTCCCAGGTCAATATTAACTTAAATTTGACGTAAACACAGGAGATCCCCAATTCATGTCTGTAATGGTGAATGTCCCATGTCAAGTCCCAATTAAAACACACTAATCTGAAAATCAAGTTAAAAGTAAAGACAGACAAGCACAAGGCCAGGTTTTTAGTAATGACATACAAGTGTTAAGTAAAGTATCGAGTTAACACCGACAAATCTTAAGTCGAATCTGAAGTGAAGACAAACAAGTCCAAGTAAAAAGGGACAAACCCCTGGATAAGTCCCAAGTGAAGACAGACACAAGTCCCAGAGAAAGACAGTTAAGAGATCCCAGTAAAATCAAGTCTCAAGAAAGGTCTAAAAAAATGACAGTTAAGTCAAAAGTCACAGTATGTAAATGACCAAGACCAACACACACACACACACACACACATTAGCTCCACATTAGTTCACATTAGCACCAGGTTTCTATCTCTTAGATCTTTAGGGTGGACCAAATTGTCTTCATCTCTGAGTTAATATATTTTTCTTATAACATCATCATGTTTATCGCGGCTTGTAGTCATTTCTACAATTTTCTTCATTACGTTACAAAAAAAATAGATGCGCTTGTTTCTCGATCTGTCTCAGAGATGAAATGGAGATAATAAGCATTTTTCCATGCATTACATGTTTCCTGATGTTCTTATAAGACACAGCAATCCATCCATCCATCCATCTAGGAACCTCTGTAGTCCACATATAGGGACCGTTGAGGCCAATGCTAATTACTATTATATTTATTCACACATGCGTTCACACACTACGGGCAATTTGGGAACGGCAAATAGCCTAGGACAGTTGAAGGAAACCCATTGGAGTACCCGGGGAAAACCCACCAAGCACAGGGAAACAATGCAAGTTTCATGCACACAGACCCCGAGGCCACCATGCTACCATAAGTCACAGCAATAGACAAACACGATGTACTTAAGCAATAACACAAAGACAATTACTGTATCATTTTTTCATGTTTTTATTGAACTCACACTTTAACAATTCACCGTGCCGAAGAAAAAAAAGTAAGTGAACCCACAGATTAATAACTAAAACAATGAAAGCTAATTGCAGGCAGTAGTTTGGACACCTGGAGACCAATTAATGAAATGAGTTTGGAGGTGTGGTTTAAAGCTACTTTGATTGATAAAAGACACTCAAACATTTTCCCTGTTTATATAGTAGCATCTGCTAATGTGAAGCATGCCCGACAAAAATGAGATCTCTAAAGACATACAATCAAAAGTAGATGATCTGCATAAGGCTGGGAAAGAATACAAAGTAATCACAAAGTGTTTACGCATTCCAGCAGTCGACAGTTAGACAAATTGTCTATAAATGGAGACAGTTTATTACTGTGGCTAATCTTTCTAGAAGTGGGTGCTAAGCCAAGATGACTCCGATGGCACAACGCAGAATCCTAAATGAGGTGAAGAAGAACCCACGAGGAACAGCTAAAGGCTTGAAGACATCACTGGAACCGGAACATCACTGGAGTCTACCATACGTGAGTCATCAAACAGGCAGGGTATCATTGAACACAGCAGAACACCATGGAGGAAGCCGCTGCTGGAAATAAATGCATTGCTACATGCGTGAACTTTGCCAATGAGCACCTTGGCATTCCACAACACAAATGGAAAAAACGCATTGATAAAGAAAGAAATTGAAAAAAATGTGCCTTTTGAAGTGGCCCAGTTAAAGCCCAGACCTGCAGTGGAATGACCTCAGGAGAGCCGTTCACGCCAGAGATCCTACAAATGTGTCTGAGCTAAAGCAGTTCTGTAAAGATGAATGGTCAAAAATTCCTTCTGAATGTCTGGTCTGATCCAGAGCAAACTTAACCACATTGTGTTTGTCTTTTGTTGTGACCCAGATGATAATCAGATCACAATTTATGGCAAATGAATGAAGAAATGATACATACCTTTTCCTGTCACTGTAGAATTTAATGTGTTTGAAAAAATAAAAGGCGGCTTGAAACTAGACTGCAATTCAAAACATATAACGAAATCAGCATTTGAAAATGAAGTGCTGTAAGGTGAAGTTGTGCCATGATCTCCATTAATTCAGTTTTTGGATAATAAATGTATTGAAGTAAGAACTGGTTCTTCAGGAGGAATAGGTCTAGAGCCTTTAGGTCAGGTCTAGAGATGGAGGTCATGGCAGAACTTCAACTTTCAGAACTTCATTGTCAAATGGTGCAGGCGTAGCTCATTGGCCAAGGTGTTGCACTACTGCTCGGAAGGTCCTAGGGTCAAACCCTAGCGCCACCAGGTTGCCGCTGTTAAGCCCTTAACCAAGGCCCTTAAACTTCAGCTGGTGTGTGTATGTGTGATATTACAGCTGTTGGGATTCAAGAGAATTGTGCGGAAGGTATAAAGACAAAAGGTGAATGTACTGTACACTTACACACGCTTTATTTTGTATTTAGGGTTGTGGGGGGCCTGAAGCTCATCCCAGGAGACTTAGTTAGGATACACCCTGGATGGGGTGCCAATGCATCGCACATTCATTTACACCATTGTGAGCAAATTGTGAGCAATTGTATGTTTTTAGACTGTAGGAGGTAAAGTTGCTTCAACTTCTACATATTTATCGGCACTTTTGGACAAAGTTCAACTGAATTAGTTGTAATGACCTCGCACAAGCAACCTCTCTGATGAAAACAGAGCAAATATGAAAATGCTCCAACTTTCATCCAACAGCGTGATTAAGTCAGACTGCTGCATTATGCTAAGGTTTGGCCTCCCGGGGACGCTGAGGGTCGGAATCGTGCGCACTTTTGTGCACACAGCAGCGTGTGTACTCTAAGAATGTGTTAGAGCGTACAGTAAGAGTGTGTAGGTATGTGGTATGCGACTTGTTGATTTTCTCGGCGCTGGCTCCATGACAGCTGAGCTACCACCCGCTTTAGAGCTTGTATTCATTTACTCAAAGGGTGCAAGTGAAGGGGGCGAAGATTTATGGATTATTATAAACGAGTTATGAGTACAGGCCTGTGAGTAGGCACGGAATGACGTCGGTTGGAATATTGACTGTGGGAGTATTGAAGTTAATCAAGATTCCAGTGTAATTTTAAAACCAGAGAATTCTCTGGTGCGACTCCAGCTAGGTTTTTCTCCCCCCTTTCTTTTGCTGTTGTTTATTTCAGTGAGACTTTATTAGATTTTAGAGCCACACAAACACATTTGTAGTTGTTGGTTCCATAAATTTTAATGAGCGTGTTTAAAATGCTTCAGGTAACTATCACGTTCATCTTGTTTCAGTTCTAAATTTATTACCCAAGGCATGCTTTATGACTTTATTAGTTATTTAAGGAATCAATGGTGGATGGGAGCCAAATCCAAATGTGTGTTTTACACATCATTATTTTTTTTAAATAAAATTATTAAATTTAGCACAGGCTGTGTTGTGGTCTTGGACACAGTTGGATTTTAAAAAAAAATCATTGGGAGGAATATGTGAGTGGTAAAGGCTGATTTTAACAACTAACCTACCCGTATACAACCAGTCTACTATATAAAGGTACAACAACAGCAACAGTCTATTCATAATGAGTTCTATAATGTCTGGCTTTGCCATTTTAAAAATAATATTGTGTTTACAGATATTTGCTCGCTTTAGTAACATTTAGGGGGCATAGTGGCTATTACTGTGATCTCGCACCTCCAGGGTAGACAGCTTAATTCCGGCCCCCGGTCTGTGTGCATTTTGTTTGCATGTTCTCTCTGTGGTTGCTGGGTTTCCTTCGTGTTCTCCGGTTTCTCCCACATTCCAAAGACATGCAGATTAGGTTAATTGGCACTTCCGAATTGCACTCTCTCAGTCGGGTTTGTCTTAGTTTTAGTCTATGTTTTGTCTATGTGAAATCCATCCAAAACAGGACCAGTCTAGTTAAAATGGACATGAACCTGTTAAAGAAAGCCACATACATCCAAGAATATGCAGAGCCTTAAACTGCCTTACAGTTGTGCTTCAACCTGAACGCCGTTTTGCACCATTTATGTGTTTCCGAACCGGTAGACATGGTTCAACAGAGACATCCATTAACAGAACATGGCTTTCAAATCTGGTGATGAAATGCAATGCAGACTAACGAGCTATGTACTATAGAAAATATATGTACTGTAGCAAAATAGCCCCTACAGTGTGCCACCCTGGCAAGATCACCCATTGCATGTGGCTGGACATTCAGCATGTCCCGCCCCCCCCCAAAAAATTTTTCTCCCTAATTTAGTCGTGTCCAATTCCTCCCCGACACTAGGAGCCCCCACATTAACCTACTACACCTCAGTCGGGAGGACTGAAGACATCACTGACCGCTTTTTTACGAACTGCTCGCTCACGCACCGTTGGGGGCGGCGTAACACACACGGAGGACCGCACTATCGGCTCCTTCCACTTGCATGAGCTCACAGACGCCCCTGGTTGGCTGTAGAGCCGTGATTAATGTGGGAGCACTAAATACCTCTTATCCCTCCCCAGAGAGAGCTCGGCCAATCAGCTCTCTCTAGACCTCCGGCTGCGAAAGTTTACAGCATCACCCGGGGATCTAACTCGCGATCTCCGAATGATAAAGCGAGCACTTTACCACCGCACCACTCGAAGGCCCCGGCATTTAGCATGTCTAACTAACTGCAAAGCTAAAAAAATGTAACATTCACAATCAATAACCAGGACTTCAAGTAAATGCATTCTTACCTGTTTTGACACCTAAAATAATGACCGAAATCACCCAGAAACATTAATAAGAGTGTCCTCCAGGCAGGGGCAGATTTAGGTATGGGGAGGGCATACAGGGCAACATATTGCCGGGGGCTTAACAGAGAAAAAAAAAAAAGAAAAGAAAAATTCAGAATGATTTGTGTGATCGTTTTTCCATTGCTTGTTTGCACGTCACATTTTTCATGTCACAGTGTGTTATTTGTGTGTCACTGTGGGTGAATTAACACCCTGGTTATAGTTTGTGAGTGAAGCAGGGTACCGGCTGGGAATGTCTCTCACTCACTAGTACGAGATGAGGAGGGAGGCGGACATCACCTCAGGTCTCCCCAGTGGAAGTCTGACTGCGGGGGAGCGGGAAAAACTTTGTTCAGCAATGAAACTACAAAATCTTACAAAATAAAGCACAGTTCATAAATAATACTGTGAGTACATACAGTACTGTACTATATTGTATTACAGGCATATTTCGTTCTTCTCTTTTGTGCAAAATCATTAGAAATAATATACAACCAGTCTACACAACCCCAAGCTGGTATAACACTTACATTTGTTATACTTATGCTAAATTGTTATGTTTCTTTCTTTTTTTTTAAGACTGGCACAGAAAGGGAGCTGGCCCGGGGCTTCAGACTGAGGTTCTCAGGCTATTGTACCAGTTGCAAAAAGATTAAACACCACTGACATGAAAGATTTTTGCACAGTGGCACTGACTTCAGTGCCTATGAAGTGCCTGGAAAAGCTGTTGCTGAAGTCCGTCAAATGCTTGTCACTATACACCCTTGGCAGTTTGGCTTCATATAACACTTGAACATTTGGACTCGAATGAAAACACCTACCTACCTATAGTCAGGGACTGCAGAGTGAGAGTCATTTTTCCAAAGTCTTGGGTAGTTGCTATCCTTGCACAACAGGTCATAAAGGTATTGCCCAAGACGTTGGGGAAAATGTCTTCCACTCTGCAATCCCTAGCCGGACGAAGTTGGTGCAGGTGAACAGCTTCAAATTCCTAAGCTTGCAAACTGATGTGCTCCACTAACATCACAGCCATGGTGAGAAAAGGCCTAGCAGGAGCTCTATTTTATTAGGAGGCTAGACTGAGCTGCCGACCCCTTACACAGGCCTGCAGAGGACACATGGAGAGAATCCAGACCAGATGCATTTAGCAAGGAAACCAACTGATCCATCCGGTCGAAAGGAAGGCTTTCCAGCAGGTAGTAATGACTGTCTCTCTTTCAAAGAGACTTTGTACTCTGGAGGAACAAAGCAAGAGCCACCCTTAGGGAACCCCATCACCCAGGACGCTCTCTGTTCAAAGGAGAAATACAGCATACAACCTGAGATGCCACAGACCAACGAGTACAAACACACACTGGACCAGATTTACAAACAGCTTCTACCCAACAACTATCAGGCTGGCTGTAGGACATAAAGGTAAAGCTGGTGTGAAGTTCTCAAACCCCTCTCGCTATGTCTATCACATCAGCCTCCTGTAAATGAGTAGCTATAGAAACATATTAGAAAAAAACCTACATAGACTTCTCTTGCAGGTACAACTACTGAGGGAGCTGATAAATGAATCAACACCTTCCGACCAATCAGACTTGAGAACTCAACAGCACTCCAGTGTAATGGGTGATGTCAACTCGATATTGTAGCTAGAAATCATACGAGACTATGAGTGAGTATGTATGAGAGAGAAAGAGATATTCAGAGACAGAGAGAGGAATACGACATGTTTGATATGAAAGTCCACATCACACATCCTGCCGTGTGATCTCCTCTGCGGGCCTGGCCTTTCATTACCATCCTGTCTTTTTTCCTGTTCTCTCTGTGTTTGTCTGTGTATTTATTCATGCGTTTCCCCTCTCATTCTATCACTGTCTCTCTCCGCAACAACTCTTTTCCCCTCCTTTCTCTCTCTCCGTCTCGCTGGTGTTGGTGACTCATCTATTGACAGGTAGCTGGGGAGTGAACCGATGGCTTGCAGCAGTGTTGAGCAAAAGCAAGGAGAAGAGAACTGGTTAAGCTCACACTGCCTTGTTAGTTGTGAGGTGACATTCGCAAACAAAGCAGCTGAAAGTGGGGGATAAGAACGAGGGCACGTGGAGGGCTGACGTCTCAAGCACAAAATGCCAGACAACTAATGTAAAAAAACTAAACAGTAAAGGTGTGAAAGGATGACATGTCTCAGGAAAAGTGTGAGAATACAATTTATTCCTACAAGCGGAGATGCATGTTTTTATAAAAGTTACCATAAAGCCAAGATACTTTATTTATTAACAGTGTTAATATTAACTCTCACTCACTCACTCACTCACTCACTCATTTAGATACCAAGGTTTAGCTCGGTGGGACTACAAAGCTTCATAAGAGTATTTCTGTATATATATATACTCAGCAAAAAAAAGAAATGTCTCTTTTTCAGGACTGTGTATTTCAACAGTAATGTTGTGAAAATCCAAATAACTTTACAGATCGTCATTGTAAAGGGTTTAAACAATGTTTTCCATGCATGTTCAATTAACCATAATCAATTAATTAACATGCACCTGTGGAATGCTCGTTAAGACCTTAACAGCTTACAGAAAGTAGGCATTTAAGGTCACAGTTCTAAAAACGCAGGACACTAAAGAGACTTGTCTACCGACTGTGAAAAACACTCAAAGAAAGATGCCCAGGGTCCCTGCTCATCTGCGTGAACGTGCATTAGGCATGCTGCAGGGAGGCATGAGGACTGCTGATGTGGCTAGGGCGATAAATCGCCATGTCTGCACCGTGAGACGCCTAAGACAGCGCTACAGGGAGACAGGAAGGACAGCTGATCATCCTCGCAGTGGAAGACCACGTGTAACAACACCTGCACAGGATCGGTACATCCGAATATCACACCTGCGTGACAGGTACAGGATGGCCACAACAACTGCCCGAGTCACACCAGGAACACACAATCCCTCCATCAGTGCTCAGACCGTCCGCAATAGGCAGTCCATGAGGAGGAGATGCACTGCAGTTACTTCAAGCAGCTGGTGGCCACACCACATACTGACTGGTACTTTTGATTTTGAGCCTCCCTTCATTCAGGGACACATTGGGAAACATTTTTAGTTTATGTCTTATGGTGTTGACTCTTTTAGTGTTCATACAAATATTATATAACAGTTAAAAGTCAGAGGACGTTTCTTTTTTTGCTGAGTATATATATATATATATATATATATATATATATATATATATATATATATAATTAACATGTGAACCCAGAGACACAAACAGAAAGTGTAATACCTTGTAAAATTCAGCAGTCGTCCTTGCTGGACATCTTCCAGGTGGTGTTTTTACAATCAGTATTTATGGTTATGTTCTCATCTGCACAGACACACACACACAATCTATTGAGCAGCTTATAATCACTCACCCAGAAACCGAGGTATGTGGCGGTCCCTATAGCAGTGGCATTATAGCAACTACTTAAATTTAAGAAGGTCCATTTACAATACATAAACATGAGTTATAAACATGAGGATAAGTGAATAACATGACAGAATAATGAGAATAATTACCTTTGAATGGCTTATCACTGGTGAGCTAATTGCTAATGGTTAAGCATTCAAAGGTAATTACAGGTAGCCTCATAGTGGAGCCTCTTCCCTTTCTTTAGGTTTACATTCAGTTAAATGTGTGTGTTAAATTGTATGAGTGTGTACCGTTAAATTAGAGCTTCAGGGGATCTGGTACAGAATTTGTGATTGTTTGTGTTGTTTATTTGTCTCAAATAAAAAAATTAAAAAGGATATAACCGCATACGTTGCCTGAACAAAAAGTGCAGAGCCACTTTGACGCCCATTTCTCATCTGTGTTAGACGTGACATGTGAAATACTTATGGATCTTCAAGATTACCCACTTAAAGCTAGGTCATACAATTGCTCCCAGCTATTCGGGGAAAACACCTAATTAAACTGACAGGTTGATGACCTTCCATAAGGGAGGCCATGAACATTTTTTAGATACTTTAACTTTGGAATTTTTTAAGTGAAGCTATGATTAGTCGTACTTTGTTTTTCTCGGGAAAATCCACTGAATTTTATTTTTTTCGGCATCATTTTTAAAAACTACGTACTAAATGCATATCATTATTTCAACTAGACGTTGTGTCAAGTTGCCATTCAAGCGTAGCTCTAATTGTTTCTATTGTTTTTGCTTCCTTTAAGCTTTTTCATTTGCTTTTCTATCATTTTATCAAACACTGATAAATGTTTGGTGGAACAGTGGCTTAGTGGTTAGCACTGTCGACTTGCACCTCCAGGTCCAGCTTTAATTCCTACCTGGAGATCTGTGTGCATGGAGTTTGCTTGATGGGTTTCCTCTACCTACTCCGGTTTTCTCCCACAGTCCAAAGACATGCAGATTACGTTAATTGGCATTCTAAAATTGCCCGTAGTGTGTGCAATGGATTGACACCCTGTCCTGGGCGTACCTTACCTCATGCCCTAAGTCTCCTGGAATAGAGTCCATGCAGGCGATTTTCTTCTGAGAAGCTGAGTAAGGCCTTTGAGATGTTCTACATCGTAAGATAGAAATACATTCCCGAGATGAGGCGATGATTAAACTCTTAGCATGGCAGACTAAAATCTGAACAATCATAATTGTTTGCTTGGGGTTTGTTTTAAGTAAGCATCATCTGAAGCTCTGCGATAAAGAAATTGACTCAAAAGCCAGACCATAACCCTGCTTTTAGAGCGACTGCACCCTAAAAGCCACCAGAGCTGCTACTGGTACAGTATGTTTATGAACGATTTAGTCAGTCAATAAATACACACCCACACAAATCCCTGAGCAATTGAATAAATTAGTCTTCATGCGAGATTATTTCTATGTTTATGATTTACGAGTGGCAAATGTACTTCAGTCAGACAGATGGGTCATTTTTTCTTCCTCCTTCAAAAATGGCTACCCTGTTAGAGATTACAAACGAGTCGTGCGTTTAATCAAAAACAGGCATATACTGGACTGATTGCTTTGCAGGTTAAGCCAGGGGGCAGCTTTAGCGGACAAAATAGCATTTTATATCAATATCAATAAAGCTTGATGTACACTCCACAACTTGTAAAATGAATCAAATGGAGAGTTTCTTCATTTATCAAACCTCACACCAGGAGACCAGTATTTGAGTGGATTGAACCTGGATGGGATGGCTGGTGTGAGTGTTAAGCCCCATTGTCTTTCAAAGATAAGGCAATACAGGTTACACCAGTCTGCCATACCATTGACACCAACACCAGGTGAATTGAAGAACACTACTTATCAGTAATATACCAGTAAACTGGGGCTAGGCTCAGGACTTGTGGTGGCTCAGGCAGCTAATTCTCTAGGTTGTTGGTTTGAGGATCTGAGGATCTGGGTTCATGCCCTATGTTGCCATGGGGGTTGCCACATCCCATACTACTCAGCCACTGAATGTAGTGCTGGTCCAAAGCTTTAAAAAAAAATGGAAGGGTTGTGTCAAGAAGGGCATCTGGTGTAAAACCTGTGTCAAGTTTTGTGCAGATCGGATGGTTCACTTTGTGAACCAGATCGGATGGTTCAACAAAAGTTTTTCGACTGGTGATAGGATTATGAGCACCCAAGGCTCATTTATGCCTGTGGGAAGCAAGCCTCGCTGGTCTGACCCCACAAAAAAGCCAATGTTGCACAGATTGCTGAAAAAACTTGATGCTTGCTATGATAGAAATGTATCAGAACACTTAGGGCAAAGAGTTTAAAGTTGTTGTTCCGGCCTTTTTTTCTCAAATCTCAACCCAATCAAGCATATGCTCATATGGATGTGCTGGACTAACAAGTCTTATTCATGGAGGCCACACCTTGCAACTTCAAGAATCTGTGGCTAATGTCGTGGTGACAAACACCACAGCACACCTTCAGAAGTCTTGTGGAGTCATGACCCAAGAGGTCACAAGAAGAACTTAAATCTTAGGTGGATTTAATGGTAATGGTTTTAAGAGATGCCTGTGAGACCACAGGCAATGGCACCACTTATTGTCAGTAGATAAATACATAGAGTTGTGTCAACACTGGGACTGAATTCTTGTGAATTCTGAAATTTTAAGCAGACATTGTTAATCGAATACAGATCAATAGGGTATCTAATCCGTCAATCATACACCGACAGCGCAATACATCAAATCATGCAGGTACACGAAAAGCCCGTAGCCTCATACTCCATGAGCGAAACTCCATCTCCGTTGTAAGTCCAGTTTGTTGTAGTCTTTCTCAGATGTTGTGCATTTCTGCTCACCACGGTTATAAAGCATGCTTGTTTTAGTTTCTGTAGACGTCCTGTCAGTGCAAAGCAGTCTATCCTTTTCTCTATTCAGCTTTCTCATCTGCCACTAGATGGTTCCTGTTTATTGCTCCATATCGTGTAAACTCTAGAGACTGTTGTGTGTGAAAATCCCAAAGGAGATCAGCAGTTTCTGAAATAGTTGAACCAGCCCGCCTGGCACCTACAACCACGCCCCTATCAAAGTCCATTTTTCCTTTCATGTGAACATTACCTGATGTTTATCTGCATGATTCCGTGCACTGCACTGCTTTACTACATGATTAATGTAAATGTAATTGATTAAATAAGTGCATGAATGGATGGAAATCCAAATCTTCCCAGTGAATGTTTTATATCAATATATACAAATCATACTGTATATTATACTATTTATAACTATGAATTGATTAACTTTATTATTTATTTATTTATAAATCTTTACACGTCGTGAATTTGCCAGTCACTGATTCTATCCTTAGGCCATTGATTCTCTCTCATTATCTCCCTCCCTCATATTCTCTCTCTCTCTCTCTCTCTCTCTCTCCACCTATGGGTTGTGCGTCATTTTCTGAAACAGAGTCTCAAGAGCAGCTCTGTGCTGATCCCATTAGCTGTGGGAGTCCACACAGTGACGCCATCATGTGTCCCAGACATCATTAAAACACCACATCTGTGTGTACACACACACACGCGCACGAACACACACACACACACTTAAACGGATCCACAGTCGCACAGTTCTTCTCTTCCTCTCGTCCCTACATGTGACTTTCTGGATGGCTCTCGCTTCCTGCAGAACACACATCTCTCCTTGTATCTAACACTTCTATCACTTTCAGCACGCTTGTCTGAGTGCGCTTCGTACTCATTTTCTTTGTTTTCTTTCTCCTGTGGTGCATCCGTAAAGTGTGTTTTCTAATTGGACAGCCCATTTATCAAGTTTGTCATTCAGTCAAGCTGATTAATAATTAATCTGTCGCTCTGCCACATGGCACACCATTACCAAATTACCCGTACCATGGCACTATGTAACCTGCTCAGCCATGTCCGCTCTCTCTCTCTCTCTCTCTCTCTCTCTCTCTGTTCAGGACCTCGCTTTAATGCAGAAAGAAAAACCTGCTTATTCAAAGCACACTTACTGTATAATAAAAGCCTAAGGGTAGTTATTAGGAACTTTCTTTTCATGTCAAAATTCTTGTCAGTGGTGATTTACCAGTGATTCGGGTTTGTTTGGCGGGAACAGCGAGCACAAAGTCCACTTCACACAAGGCAACAACGGAGGGTTTCTAGTCCAAGTTTAGTGCCTCGGGCATCACCGCTCTGAGACTAATCTGCAAAGAGAGAGAGCATCCAGAGTTCAGACGTTCCGTAGTGTTACGTGAGTGTACTACCCACTTCCAGGCCACTGCATTTCCCAGTGATTACGTACAGCTGTGGTTCAGAGAGGTCACGTACAGTGGTGCCCAGATGGGATAAGGGTAAGTTACTGCTCTCTTCACAAAGCTGAAGAAGCACTTCATTATTTATACTGTAAATGTAATACCTGCTGGGGTTTATCAGTGTTCTAGTGAAACAACTGGGAGTCTAAAGGAAGGAAGGAAGGAGGGAGAGCTTGGACGGTGCTTGGATAGGTTCTCATTGCCTATAGCCAGCTAATTAGTGCTGTCCTTCACACTTGGCATGGAACACAGTTGGTGTGCAGGACAGTGGGATAGATGGCACATTACTGTATGGAGCTTTGAGGTCAAAAGTTTTATGTGGCACATCCGAGGCTTTTTTCAGATCATTTTTTTTTTTTTTTTTTTTTTTTACTTTCAGTCACAGCTAAATAATACTGTAGAACGTAACAGAATACACGTTATTGTTTCTATAGCAACAACCTTAATAGTGACTCACACATCAGACACTTTGAATCAAAAACTTTTAAACATGGTTGATATGATGAAGCTTTCTGTAAGGAGAAGTTTAGCTACTTTTACAAAGTCGATACTTTCACTCACTCACTCATCATCTATACCACTTTATTCTGTATACAGAGGGCCTGGAGCCTATGCCGGGATACTAAGGGCACGAGGCGTCCATCCATCGCAGTGCGCACACACTCACACATACTGTAACATCCTGCATGTCTTATGACTGTGGGAGGAAACTGGAGTATCTGAAGAAAACCCACCGAGCACGGGCAGAACATGCAAACTCCATACACACAGAAGCGGGAATTGAACCTAACTTTACATTTTTTCTGCTTGTTTTTCGTTAACATTTTTTGTTTTAGTAACCCAAAAGAAATAGATGGAAAGAAAGAAAAAAAAGTGACCAAAAGAATTACTTTGCTTTGTAGTGGATCAGGGTTCAATTTCTCGGGTCTGTGTGCATAGAGTCCTCCCCGTTATTGGTGGGTTTCCTCCAGGTACTCCAGTTACCTCCCACAGTCCTAAAACATGCAAATTTGGCTAATTTGAGTTCCCAAATCTTGTGTGTGTACTCCACCTTGTGCCATGGGATAGCCATCATGGGTGGCCTTGAGCCTATCGCAGGAGATACACCAAGGCCGGGTACACATTGGACAGGGTGCCAATCTGTCGTCCATAGGAAAAGCAATATGGGATAAGCCATATACAAGATGAAGATAAAAAAAATTTGTTGAAACATGATTGTGATATAAGAGAAATAAAACACTTTATACTATTTTTGGATAATAATGGACTGTTTGGTTGGTAATGGTAATAATGCAGTACATAAATAATACATATGTCAAGGAGAGTGTTGTTTCCTCGTGAACTCCTCACTGACCCTATGTTAAAACCTTTATCTGACACTTCTGAGGGCAAATATTCCACTATTCTGATCTTTTGACTTTGCTGTCTCGTGACATGTCTGGATGACACAGCAGACGTGAATCAACTATAAGTAGGGTGAATTACAAGAATGCGTAATTCATGTTTTGTGATTCATTCATCTGAACACCTCTCCCTCTCGTCCCCTCTCTCCTCCTCTTCCTCTCTCTCTCTCTCTCTCACACACACACACGCGCATAAACACATATTAAACAAACAAACAAGAAAAATTGCGAGTCATGCCAAGCTGCTGTCACGAGCTGTCTGTGCTCAGTGTTGCACACCATTTAATTATGGAAGTCGAAATCTCCACGCTAAAAGGGTCGTATTAATAGTGTCATTTATTCGACAAGTAATTATTCGGGACACATTAGTCTTCAAGCCCCGAGCTGCTCTGTGATAAATAACAGTGGAAATCGCAACAAACGCCTGTTCCAATTCTGAGTAGTAACCAGTCAGATTATATGGTTGTGAAGATGGATATATGCCAGGAATGTAAATGTGTAAGTGCGTAAGGGTGGGTTTTGGGGAAGAAAAAAAAAGGTGTAAAAAAGGGGTTGAACCATGTTCAGGTGTGAACTGCTTAATGACAAGGAAGTAAATGTTCCTCGTGGGGTTTTATGACTGCCTTGTCACAGCTCTTTGTTTCTGTAAGTGAGCCTTTTCCTCTGGAGTGCTGGAACAAGTTTCACCACTAGTTGGCAGTCAAGACTAAGAATTCGGAGCATTCAGCACAGTAATAAAGTGGTGGAAGTGCTTGTGGTTACTAAGTGTACATGCACATGTGTGTATCTCTTAAGAGATATCTGTACTTTGAGAGCGAGAAATGTCGTCTTTCCTGAAGACTCCTTTCACCAGCACATCAGTACACGGCCATTTAGAGAATCAGGCTGTCTAGGGGATCAATAGATATTGGGTGAAATTGTGGAGTATTGGCTTCTTTCCCCTCCTTCCCACCCAATCAACAAATTAGGCCTTTATCGCCTAAGAAACTTAACCCATGTTACCCTCATTATTGCATTAACAAGATAAGATTAAGCCACTTGGAGAAATATTGATCTGCTCAAATTGGAAGTAAAAGATGGTCCCTGACCCTGGACAGGAAAATTATGTTGCTAGTCTAGTGCAAATTATGTGTGCGGGAGAGTGAAAGAGAAGAGGATTGTACTATAATTGTAGTGCTGAGAGATAACAGAACCTTTCCAAGACAATTAGCAGATGACAGCAGGATCCATAGTAGATCTAACAGCACAGTAAATGGAAGGAGCCAAAAGCCCAGCTAAATAGACTACGATAAGATCAGAACCAGGACTGAGCCATAGACTAATTACTTCCACTAGAGAGCCACCATGAACGGATGCTGGGGTTTTTGAGGTTTAAAAGGTGCAACCAGGACTTTTTCCCAGCTATGAAGAAGAAAGCGAGATGCAATTTAGCCAATTGATTAAAAAATAAAAGCTCTCGTTAATTAGAGCAGCTGGACAAAAAAAAGAAAAGAAAAAAAAAAAAAACAGGGTATACCACAGTTTAAATAAGTTAAGTTGATGAATATGTGTTTTCAATTTTGGATTAAGTCTATGCCATAATAACTGTTAAGAGTTCACTCTTTTAGAAGAAAAGATTAAATTTCGAACCCTCATGGGATCTTCAGCTGTTCCTTTTGTAGGAACCCATTTAGTATCATACAACCATGTGTCTTCCAAACAAAAAATTTACAAGTAAAACTATTTTAGGAAGCTAAACCACAAAAACACCTTCTGTGAGGCTTTTCTCTAAAATGTCCAATTTGGTCCATTAAAGGTTCCAGAACAAATAAACAAAAAAAAGTTTAAAGAAGAATAAAATTAGTAACCTTTTATGCCATGATTTCTCAAACCCAAAGGATTAAGTCACCTCTTGAACAACAGCAGCAGCAATAATAATAATAATAATAATAATAATAATAATAATAATATTTTACAATTTCTCCAGTGTTTCATCTTCTTTCTTGTGGATCTAATATTTTGGACCTGCTATACACCGATTAGCCATAACATTAAAGCCAAGGTTAGTTGATTATTAATTATATGCCAGTAATTTGGGTATTGGATAATGGGCACACAAGGCTCATACATGCCTGTTGGAACCAAAGACTAGTTTGTCTTGTCCGATCCCACAACAAAAACTAACGCAGCAATTTCTGAATGATGGTAATAGATACAGTTTGATGGTATCTGAACACTCACTGGTAGCTGTGTTAGAGGCTTAGCAGGCTAAGAGTTCAAGGTTGCCGATCTGGCACCCAAATTCCCCAGATCTCAATCCAACCAAACATCCATGGGATGTGCTGGACAAGCAGGTTTGATCCCTGGAGGATCGACCTTGCAACTTACAGCCCTTAAAGTTTCTACTGCTAACGTGCAAGATACCGAAGCACATCCCCAGAGGTCGTGTTGCCTCAAGGGTTCAGGGTATTTTTGGTGGCACAAGGGGAACCTAAAACGTAGGTGATATATATTGATTGGTATAAAGGTCTTTCAGTTTGTCTCTCTTGGTGAACCGTTAATGATTTGATCGATTGTCTTGGTTAGAAGCCCATATTTCTTACCTCTAAGTCAGGTTTCTAGGCAACACTAACATATCCAATCCAATCCAATCCTTACAGACCAAAAGTTGTATTTACCTGTTGAATGGCACAGACAGTGCACTCATACTACTTTACTTGTGCCACCAGGTAGCAACGGTAGCAAGCTAAACAACAAAAACAAAATTTGCTTTGCTTTAAATAGCATTTTGCATTGGGCTAAGACTCCTATTGCTCATTTTCCAAAACCAACTAACACACAACAAACAGACAGACAGACAGACAGATAGAAAGACAGGCAAAAAAAACGGGTGCCAACTAACACCAAAAACACTGCTTGCTCTTCTGAAATCACATATAATCACAGCAGGACCAGACCTGACCCAGAATATAAAGATGGCAGTTGACGTGCGCTTGGGTCGCCATTAAGCTGGAATGTAATTTAGCTCTGTCGGCTGATCGACAGAGTGTATTTCTTACAGCAGCGTTATTAAATCACTTCTGCCGCCTGCAATAACCACAAGCACCTTGAATGCAGAAGTAAGCAACCAGGCACAGACACAGCTTTCAAGCAGTTGTCAATCACTCCTAACAGCTCACTCACACAGCCACCCTTCCTCCGAGGCACCTAAATTGCTGTATCAAGAGTGTAGGTGGTGAGTCAGGAAGTGGATGGGAAAAAGAAAGAAGGGCCCTTCTGATATTAGCCCTGACGTGAGGAGAGAGAGAATGCAGGCTTTAATTTGACTGTATCACCTCAACGTGACTGTCTTTTATTAACTGCAAGTCCAGGAGAAAGAGAGAGTGTGCACTGTCCTGTTGGTCTGGAAGGGCTGCTGGTAAGAGTGCTCAGGGACAATCAACGCCACTCAATCAATCAGGAGTAATCAAGCCCATATGAAGCCGAATGGTGTTTAATCAGGGTCTAACATGCTTATAGGGAATGTAAAGATTGAAAAACTGGATATTAAAAATGATAATACAACGCATGAACAGATCTAAGCATGTGGTGGCCCAGTTTCTACAAATGAAGCTTATTTGAAGTTGTAATGTATTTTTTTTTCTTGATATAAATATTACATAACTAGTGTTGCGTGAATTCTAACTAAATCTTTGTACTTTGCATTTCAGTGATTCTGCATCTGAAATATAAAAATGTAATTTGGGAGGTGAACTCGAGCTGAAACCTCATCAGAATGCGGCCCATCAGAATGCCCTTGCAGCGTACACTTTAACCATGTTGCTCAAAACATTTACTTTCATGTATTCAATTAGTGCATTCAGATGTGCTAAATAACCTTACAAGTCATGGTACATTTCATGAAAATAATGAGCGGAGCAGCTCATCAGCACAGACATAAAGGCAGGGAGACACTTTGTGTTCTGAGCAACAAGACAGGATTAAGGACTGCACTCAGAGCTCATTAGTGCAATGTATGTATTTGTGTTTACATTTGCAAAATATCCCCACTAACATTTTTTAAAAATAATTTACAAATATTTTAATGATATTTTGATACCTACTATGGATCCAGCAACTTCAATTCAAGGTTAGTCTGGTACCAAAAGTAATACAACATTTACCTTAGTGCAATTAGTATTTACAGTAATAATATTCACAATAAACCATAACATAATTTCCATTTATTTAATTATTTCAATTATAATTTTGTTAATTTGCTAATATTAAGCAACCTCTAATCATTAAAAAATCTTAATTTGTTTAACAATGAAGATTCATACATTTGACAAAAGAAAAAGAAAAAAAAGCTCATATTCCAATACGAGGTGGTTTTAAAAAGTTTTGAGATTAGCTCTGTTTACAAGAAAGTACTTTGTTACTTAGTACTCACTTATTAATACTTTATTATTATCTGGTAAGTAGGGTGCTAATGTGCGAAAAGTTCAAAAGTTCTCAGACGATCATAATAAGGCCTTGTTCACACGGGCGTTAAGTTTTTGGATAAACGAACTTGCTCTGAACGTCCTAGACGTTTATGTTGCGTTTTGTAGTGGCGCTTGATTGACTTCTACACCGGCGTTCGTTTGTCTCTGTCTAACGTCAGCCTGCAGCCCAAATTGTAGTTTGTGTGTTAACCTGTGGGGGCAGTGTGTCGGGAACTGGATATGAAAGCCCGCCGCTACTGGTTTCAAACTTTTTCGTGGGGTGAACTCATTAAAGGTCTTTCTGATCTCTTGTTGTTTTCCAGTGATGTTCTTCTGTTCTTAAAATATGCGCCCCACTTAAAACAACTCGAACGACTCATTGCAGCCTCGCCGTAAACTTGCCAAATTATGTCAAGCATCTCTGTGGCAGATTTGTCTAGTTTTACGCAGAATTTCACATTCGCTCTTGCTGTCCATGATCAAATAGAAGCCGTGGTAATGCACAAGGCCAAAATAGCACCAATTGCACAGCTCCTGATGTACAGTACATATGACGATGTCATTTGGCACACAGACTTTTGAAGGTCAGTGCTCCGTGACTGTGCGTGCGTACTTGTGCTGCCATCTGTTGATGTGTTATGAAAACTAGTCTCCAAACTTTTTGATACCACCTCGTATAAGCAAGCATTGTGAAAATGCATTAATCTTGTTAGGTTAGGTCATGTTACTCTTTGAACTAGCATTTATATTAAGGATTATGAACATTTATGCTAGAAATCTGGTCAGGTTAGTTAATATTAGCCATTTAACTAGAATTCACAGTAAAGATTATAAAGATTTATAAACATGGCTTAAGAATACCAATAGAAATCCTAACAGATAGCCTCATGTTAGCAATTTAACTAGCATAGGAAGTAAAAAATGAAGAACATTTATAAATACCTCTTACAATTCTCTGGTATAATTCCTGTCAATTTACCTCATGTTAGCCATCTAATTCGCATTGCTGTTGAATATTATGAACATTTAAAAAGATAGCTTAAAAATCCTGTTAGGTATTTACAGACAGGTAATTACATTTTAGCTCCCCCATTAGCATTAGCATTAAAGATTATAAGCATTTATAAACATGACAGTTAAATATCCTGTTAGAAATCATGTCAGTTCACCTTTTATTAGCATCACCTTAGCAAAGGGTATTAGCATTTATCAATATGTCTAAAATATCTTGTTAGAAATCTTGACAAGTTGCTGTAATTAGCAATGCAGATAATAAACAAAAATGAACCAAACATTCCTGTCAGAAATCCTGCACATTTACTAGTTATTGGGGTTTATATAAAATACTCTGAGTCATATCATCAGGTTAGCTCAGATTAGCTAGCTGGCTAGTCTTCCTTTTTATTTTGCTTGATATTGGTTTATTTTCCAATGATGTCGGATTTCTCTACGTGATATTCATTATCCAGGCAGCTTCATACCCTTTTTTTTTTTTTTTTACTGGTAGAAGTTTTTGCTAGTGGACTGAGACATGCAGCTTTACAGGCATGCATTAATTATACTGGCATGCTTCAATGATATCTAAAAACAGAAAACTCTACTGGCACTCTTCTTGTTTAAAGGCATTCTGTTCTATTCACTCTGTATATTCAGTACACAGGGATTTTTTTTTTCTGCACACTTACAAAAGCTAGTCCAATTGTACACACTGCACCTGTCTATGCAGCGTTAAGTGACTGGTTAGCTGCCCTGTGGGCAAAGTGCTGTGTGTACTGTACTGTGTAAAACAGTGGGACCGCACATCAACTACTGTCAGCTTGAAAGGGCTTTCACCTTCTTTTCCCTGCATACTCTGTCAGTCTTTTGGGCTTTTAGGTAATGGGCCTTGAAGTGAGAAGGATAGAATGCCTGTATATGCATGTGTGTGTGTGTGTGTTGAGTAATATTGGAGCAGTGCCAGTGCAGTGATAAATGACGTATGGGGCGCCTCCATAGTTAAAGAGCTTGGCTTTGGGCTAAAACTAATTAGACCTTTCACTTAGCCAACATCAGCTACTGTACATGGGGCTGTTTAATGTTTAGAGCCGTGATACGGATGTATGAGTGCATCTCGTAAGGCACTGAGGGTCTTTCCCATTTCTGCGGCTTCCTCTCAGCACCAGACTGTCTGGCTGACTCGGAAACGTTATTACGCACATTCCCACCAAAGTGCTCACCACGGCTCGCATGGATTTCCAGTAATTTTGGGGGGAATATACCAGGCAGTTGCAGTGCTTTCTGATATTACGTACTAGCCTCTGTCACGGGTTTGCCGGAAGCTTCTGAAATGCGAATCATCATCATTGCATAAAAAGCTACATACTGTAGCGAGTCATGCAAAGGTATTAGCCTTTAAAAAAAAAAGATAATAAAATTATAATAAAAATAATTTAAAAAGATTGCTTAACACTGAAACCAACAGTAACACTACATTCTTAGAAATGTGAGGATATGTTTTTTGGTACTTTGGTCCGTCCACGTGCCTGGGAACATCGGGAGACGGATACTCTCACCCTGGAGGTACATTTGTCGTTTTTGTGTCAGTTACTTACACTGACAATAGGTTCGGGTTACCAGCCGATTGTCATTCGCACACTTCGGGTGCCTAACCTGCAGGTCTTTGAACTGTCTGTGGAAACTGGAGCACCTGGAGGAAACCCACCATGCTCGGGGAAAACATGCAAACTCCAAATTCACATGTAAACAGAAATTACCATTTTACATGATATTAAAAGAATGCATCAATTTCAATTTAATCAACATTTTTTTTAAATAATGTCAAAATTCCCAGTTGAGTTTAGACAGACAGCAAATATGCTAGCAATTTTCCAACAACTGGAGCAATAGAGCATAAAAGTAATTGAAGTTACTTACATTTTTACAAGGGTTTGATGTCACTACAAGAATAAATCTCAATATAAAGCTCGGTGCATAGAAATTAAATGTAAAAATATTGTGAAATACTGTGAAATTCTTCAATCTAATTGGTTAGAAGCTGTTGATTTATTTTCTACAATACCTTTGACCGTAGTGCTGACTATTATTGAAATCATGTTTATATTAATTCACTCTTTCTAACATGCTAATGTTTGTATATTAAAATCACATTCTCATGGACAGTTCTGGCAAATGTTTCTAGTAGTCTGGTGCCAAAAATAGATTAAAAAATATGTTGATATTTAAGAAATAACACTCTTTATTCTGAGGAAAGAGTCTCCAGAGTCAGGATGTTGCATGAGTTATTAGGTTTCCAACATCTTCAGTATAGAGAACTTCGTGGTTTCTCTATGAAAAGCTGCTTTTAACAAGAAATATAACTGTGAACAGTTAACAAGATATTTACCCACTCACTCATCGTCTATACCACTTAATCCTGTATTCAGAGTCAAGAGGGGCCTGAAGGCTATCCCAGGGCACGAGTCAGGGTACACCCTTGGTGGGTGCCAATCTATCACAGGGCACACATATTCACATACTACAGGCAATTTGGGAACAGCAATTAGACTAATATGCATGACTTTGGACTGTGGGAGCGAACCGGAGAACCTGAAGGAAACCCACTAAACACGGGGGAAAAAAGCAAACTCCATGCATGAGTAGGGAATCTAACTTGGCCATGAATCTCGGACCCTGGAGGTGCAAGGCGACAGTGCCAACCACTTAGCCACCATACCGCCATACAAGTCATTTATTAATCCATTAAAGATTGTTATTGTTGGGACACCCCAATGAGTTTCCTATACACAAAAATGGGTTTTATTCCTTACTTACTGTAGATTATTCTTCAGTGTAACAATAAGTAGGTTCAATTACTATGTATGGCCATATCAAATCGATTAAACATTTATAATTTATAATTATGCATAGAAAAGGTAACCATCATTAAGTGGTTGTGCATAATAATGTTTTTTTTAAATTATAAATATCCTAATTTAACCTTCTTGAAATCCATTACATGGCAATAGAAATCAGGATGCTATAATCGGTATAATTAATTACATTTGTAATCTTTTAAATGAACAGCAGTTGTTTAGATGGTCTACACAGAACAAATGATCACATAGCCTTTGTGTTAGAAGACACGCTGTTTTGTATTGTGAGCGGATTTTTACTGCATTGTTTTGCTCTGTGCCAAGCATTACGATGTTTGGTTTAGTCTCATCTCCTTGATTCCGATTTGACAACCTGTTTAATTTAGCTGGTTTATTTGCCATGCATGGGTATGTGCGGAAAAGAAAAATAATAATAATTTATAAGGTGTGGACCTTTAAAAATTCATCTCTAAACATAACTAACTGAGTCCTAACTTAAGATTCCTCATCAATCCCAATACAATTTCATTAATTCCTTTTGAAAACCGAACATAACTCTTGTTCTGACATAGCCCAGTAGAGCATCAGATCTTATCTTGCACATCTTCACATAACACTATTTTTTCCTCTTACTTTCTCTCTCTCACTCTCTTTCTGTTTTCTGAAGGTTATTCTTTGGCAGGCAGCAGAGACAAGAGACCTGCCGATGCATCACTCTTTATACTTCTGAAATCCAAGCGATCGGGGTTGATGCCGGGATTTGACGTCAGCAGAGATGTTGAAAACATTGATGCCTTTGATTCGGCAGCCGGCAAGGCCGAATGGAAAGATTCCATGTATAAAAAGTCATGGTGGGCACAGGAGGCCTTCCAGATTGGACAATAAAAGCTGGCAGCTGCTGTGAGTTTGGAGTGCACTTCAGTGACCCCTTGAGGACAGCGTCCTGCTCCCTGCACATAATTACCTGAGCTTTCTTCCATGCTTGCTGTGGTGTGCGCTGTCATCACCGTGTGTGAAGCCCTTTCATCAGGAATGAGTGTGTGTCTGTCTCACATAATTTTCCTTTGTCTCACCTTCCATAGCAGATGGTGGTCTATACGGATGTCGAGATGGACAGCTCAGATCTTGCTCTGGTATGCTGTTTTACACTGACCATAGATGCAGTGCATTCTTTTTATTGAGACATACAGTACCATGTGATGGTTCAGTACATAATGAACCATACAAAGTATTTTTCTATAATCCTGTCAAATTTATAACTCGCTTTTAGTGGGGCACAAATGCCTTGTTGTGAAAACAAAAACACTTCATCTCCTGATTTAATGATTTTACATGAACTCAATTAGATTAAGGCATCTTCAACTGTGTTGAACACATGGCATCTTGTATTAAGGATTTACGGTTCTTGTAAACAAGGCTTGTGAAATGCTAAGGACCAAGAATCTGTATATATATATATTCATAAGGAGTATGCATTCTGGCTTCTTTAAACTAAATTAGATTTTCAACATGTAGTGTTTTAAGAATTTTAATACCACCATGTAAAAGTTCAAATCCAAAATCTTATCATTCATTCATTTTCAGTGAGCACTTTATTCAGGTCAGGGTCGGATCCAGAGTCTAGCCAGGTAACACTGGGTGTGAGATGGGATGCCAGTCCATCAAAGTACACTTACGGCCATGTTTTCAAAAACAAGGAGATGATGGGAGAACCCAGAGGAAACACATGCAGATCAGTGAGAACCTGTGAAACTCCACACAGACACTATCTGAACTCAGGATTCAAAAAGGGCCCCCTGTAACTGTGAGGTGACAATGCTTCCCAATGCTCCACCATGTAACCTAGGCATTTTAATATCAATCCCAAAAGTCATTATAACACTCTTTAAGTGAATATACTTGGCTTTTTTTTTTTTAAATCAAAACCTCTTTAACTTATAGCCTGTTTTTTACTCACACCATATACTTATCAAATACTTATTCATAAAGCACTCACCTAATGTTTATTAACATTTATTAGTTTGCTAATAGCCAGTTGACAGGATTGAAAGATGTTTTACAGGTCATTATACAAAGACATCTTCTTAAAAATCATTGCGTTGTAATCTAATCATGAGTGAAAGTAGGTCGGTATGATCCGGTACTACGGACCACTAAAAGATTCATTGGTGCTCCGCAGTACCAGAAAGAGTGGACAGCAGCTTTCTGCCAAAACCCACATTCATAACCAGCCAAGATAACACTTTCGGCAAGAAACCACATCTGCTAACATTATGCCATCTTAAACAACATTTTGTCATCTTGGAAATTGTATATGTTGTGTTTTGATCTTTCATTAGTGCTAGTTAAAGTGAACGTGAGCTACTGATGGGTTCATACTGTAACTCATGTTACCGCTTTGTTCATGGCTAACTTGAGCTACAAAGCATGACAAATCTAAACATAAAAAAACCATTTTAATTACATTTGAAAATTTACAGGAGAGTCTTCCTCACCGGTGAACTAAAGAACCAAGACTAGAGATTTCGCATATGAAAATTTTCACAGCAAAATGAGATAAATGCTAATTGTCAACATGATTGAAGTTGAAATTTTAGACACAATATAGAAAATGATGCAACAAGTGCAAGACAATCTCATTGCTTCTTTCTGTCAAATTATCAATAAAGTGAAACTACATGCTGAAAAATGTGGCTGCCGTGAGTGAAATAAATGTGTTCTGTAAATTTTTGCTGAATATTGAAGCAAAGCAAAAATACATTTCTACTCTGTTACTGCCATTGTGTTACCCCGGCATTAATGAACTACATGTACGGTATTTAATTCTTTGATACATTCTGTATAATATTACAGAAGTAATATAATGCCTGTCATTAACTACCAAAAAGAAATAAAAACTTGCAGGTGAGGAAGCTGGCGGTGCTGTATACTGAAGTTTTGGTATTGTTTATATGTGAAATTCAACACTTTTCTCCTTGTTCAAATTTGCTGCCATGGCTTTGCTATATTTTATATTAAAACTTAATGAACATATTATTGACACTAATGGCATACCTAAATTGCCCTTAACACAACTGTGGGCTGGTTTATCTTTGGTGACAATACTGTAGGAGGTGGAGTTATAGCGCTTTGCAAAATCACACAATATTCACATCAATATAACCAAAGCAATTTGGACAAAATATTTTGCCATTGTGATTTTTATCATGTTTCTGACCCAAAGAAAAATGCACAACTCATTCTCTAGCAGTTTGCAATACTTCTTCTTTCATTAATAAAAAAAAAAGATCCTAAAAAATGGAGTTACTGTTGAATTGTTCACATTCTTATTGCAACTCATCATAATCTAAAAACCATGAAAAATATCACCTTTCACACTCCAAGCTATTTAAGGGGATTGGCTCTGACAAAGCTTGCAGTCCTCCCTTCATTATCTCACAGCTAGTCATGGGAATTATGATTCATTTTAACAAACCACCCCTTTCAACCTGTCTGCTTAATGAGTGGTCATTATAAAAACCTTTAAACTATGCCACATAAGCTCATAGACTATACCACTAAAACTTACTTGCGGTCGCAGTTCTTTGCTGTGTATTTTTTTGTCAAGTGCATTGAGCATTCCCAATTCGATCCAAAATGCTCAAATGCTAGTTTGCAACTCAACTGCAGCAAGTTTATCAACAACTGCCACAATAATTTTCAATTCCTTCAGTCAAACATGGCCAGTAAATGATGACATTCTGTTCACAGAGTGATTCAATTATGTCTGCATTATTAGTTCAGTCTGGCTTATTTGTTCCAGACAACAGTCAACGTGTGGAGCTAAGCTTTTTTTAATGAAATAAAATTGTGATTGTGGTATAATTGTACTTGAATATATAATAATATGTTGCATATTACTGCATTTCCTTGGATCTGTACGTGTACTTTGCACAATGACAAAAAGTTGAATTTAATCTAATCCCCAAATCTAATCCAATATAATACAATTTGGAAGTCCAAAAAAGCAATACTAGGCTTAAAGAGTTCTACTCAGATGAAAGAGTGATCTGAATTAACCAATTCATCAGAAAGAATTAATTTATATATATATATATATATATATATATATATATATATATATATATATATATATATATATATATATAAAAAAGGTTGTCAGTGAAACAAGTTTAACCCCATTTTCAGACTGCGGGCACACATGGTTGGCTATAAAACATTTTTTTTTTTTAACATTACAATATATTAAAAGCTTTGAACTAGCACTAGTATTGGTTTGATGCACTTCAGTAAGTATAAAGTAATATGTCACTCACTCACTCTTCTTCTATACCGATTTATCCTTTATTCAGGGTCGCGGGGGCCTGGAGCTGATCCCAGGAGACATGCGGTGGTGTACCAATACATCGCCAGACACACACACACACCCAAAGGACAATTTAGAGACACCAATTAACCAAATCTGCATGTCTTTGGACTGTGGGAAGAAAATGGGGCACCTGAAAAAAGACCCAGCAGGCATGGGGAGAACATGCAAAACTCATGCACACAAACCCGCGGCAGGAATCAAACCCTCAACGCTAAGGGTGCAATCCCACCGTGCTTACCACTACACCACCGTGCCACCAATAATAATATTTGTAAAAAAAAATGCACGTTGTTACATTTAGTACATCTGGCTATGACTCTCACACAATGCTTTTCAAACAGGATTTTTGGTTATTAAGTTATTAAGAACTTTTGGGACCACACATGTATCTGCGACTGGGTGATGCCTGATCAGACTTAATATGGCACATCCCTGTACTATGACGCTTATGACAAAAAGAAATAATGCACAAAATGTATTAAAACAAAATTAAATAACAGTTTGTAATACTATTTGTTTCTTGTTTTCAAAATGGAGTTATCTCATTTTGCTGTCAGACTGGTGAATTGTTTCACGGGTTAAACATCATTAGTCACCGCAGTACAATCCTTGAATGGGAGAATGATACCACATGTCTTTGCACTGAAGTGCACAAACAGTTCTAGTCAGGCAGGTTATATATCACAGAAAAACTACTTTGCTATGGAAAGGAAAGCAGGTACACACAAGTCAGCCCAAACATGGAGGGATGAATGAAGCAAAGAGCATTCCTCCGTTATTCTTCCTTCATGTAGGATGCCATAACTGACTGTCTCTACTTTGATGATTTAATGTAAATCATCCCAGCCAGAATTCACTCCATTCCTCCAGCGGGCCACAGAAACAGCAGCTATTTTTATTAACAACAAAACTCCGGCAGTAGAACGTGAATCAAAATGTGTCTGCATTCTGCCCCAGAGTCTGAATAATGCCCAAACACAGTCATGGAAAAAAAAGTGGTGCAGTTGGAGAGGTTTTTGGGGTGATGCATAGCTGGGATTCTGGAGCACACGGATGTTATTGTATAAGGAGGTGATGAGAGACAGGAGTGCAGTAAAGATATTACGAGTGTAAGTTTAGTATACCTAGGTTTGGAAGCACCTTCTATACGATTAATTGTCTCATGTCACAGAAATCAATACACCACTGCAGACATAAATGCCAAAGCTACTCAATCAAACATGTTTCATGGTAGATCAGACAGGATTTATTATGGATAAGACTTTTTTATTGAGTTGTATACTTTATTTGGTGGGGGGTGTTTAGGGGTTGTGTTCTATATCGGCTTAGTGGGATGACCTCACTCAATACCTTCACTAACTAAGTTATATTATTATTTATCTCTAAAATATGCCACATTCATTAATATGATATGAATTACTGTAATCAGTGCAAAATTGAAACAAAACCCTTTTATTATTCCTATTTATGATTATAATTTTCTCTAGAACAGCATATCCTCGAGTGATTTTTTTGTATACTTCTATGTAGAATATTTCTGCTGAAATCTCCTGTAGGGTTTTATTAAAAACTTTAAATTTTTAAAGAGAAAGAGAGAGAGAGAGAGATTTTTAAATATAGTTAAATAGCAGTTTTATTTTCTAAAATTCATTTTCATTGTAATATTGTATGTCTTTCCTTTGTATTTCACTTGCTGCCAACTTTTCCAGCATGGTCTCCTGGATTAGTACCGATACACATGACTCAAGACAAATATTAATATTTAAGCAGAGACCTTTTCTTGTGGCTTTATTCATATGAAATCAAACAAAATTAAGCCACATTTGTACAATTTTTTACAAGTTCATCAAGGTTAATACTTTCAATCTTTCGTGTAAGTTTGTGTGTGTGTGTGTGTGTTCCTCCAAATCATGTACTCATCTTCTCATATATTTTTCTGTCTGTGCCCCTTGTACGTTCTCCCCTTATTTTGGCAAATCCATCTATTCAGGCTTTTCTCTTTGTCTCTGCCTCCGTCTCCATCTCTCTCTCTCTCACTCTTTCTCTCTCGCTCTCACTCTACCCCTCTCTCGCCATGTAATTCTCACCCCCAGCAGCAGAGAGGCTGACTCACCGGCTCCCTCATTAAGCCCTTGCCAAATATCAGAGATTGAACTAGAGGGGAGAGAGAGAGAGATAGATAGAGAGAGAGAGAGAGAGAGAGAGAGAGAGAGAGAGAAAGCGAGAGAGAGTGATGCTTTCAGCATCTCCACAAACTTTAGTCACACACTGGAGGTCACACAGACAGCCATAAAACATTGGGGTATGGTTTGTGTACCAGGTCCAATTTTCTCCTGGCCTGTTCTGACCCATACACCCGCTAGCAGGAAGGGAGATGTTGTATGAAACTTGGTTATTGTTTTCAGTCAAGGATTAATGCCAACTTTCTCTGCAAGTTCAGTTAAAATCAGATCCTCCCCTCTGTGTCCTTGGAGCATCTGACCAGTGACTTACTGTGGGAGGCTTTGTCAAGCTTTTCTCTCTACTGTATGGATAAGAGATTTATAATAAGTTCTGGATTTGTTGTTCATAATGAACAAGAGGTAAAAAAAAAAAAATGTGTGCAGCAAAATGTCTTTCAACACGACACTATCTTGCCCTACTTGGCCACCAACAACTTTGAAGTAGCTAGATTAGAGCCTTTCAGCAGCATCTGTGATCTGGTTGAAGCAAACCCAGATGCTGCTGAACAAGGAAGCTCAACTGCTTATTCATTATCAGCCTGCAATTTCCCAGAGGCAGCTATAGACATAGACGTTGTATCCAGGGCTCTCTTGTACAAGCATGCAAACTGCATTTTCTCAGCCCCTAAATCATTCATTTTAGGTAACCTGTGTTGGCCACCAAGTCCTTGTTTCGTCTAGAGAGCGACTCAGAGGTTTAAGATTATTTAACTTAGAATCAGGGTCTAAATCTGCTTGTGCTATGTGATCAGAGGAGAGAACATGGGCGGAGAAAAGGTGCGAGCAAGACACGGAAGCAAACGGAGCATAGCGAGATAAACTAGTAATACTAAAAAATAAAAATAAAAAAACTGCTTAAAGCTATTGGATCTTTGAAAAAAAAAGTAATCAGATACAAGAAAACACAATGACAGAGGTAGAAGAGATTAACTTTGGAGAGCAGGTGATGTGGATGATTAAAAATCATCTGCTGTGCACTGTTGCTCATGTTTAAACATTTCCCCAACTCCTTACTTCAGTGATGTGAAATGTAACATGGAAATTTACTTTCCAACAACAACAACAACAAAAAAGACGGAGTATATGGATGTTTTAATCCTCAAATTAAATATATATTGGAAAAATAAATTCAAGGCAATGACAAATGCAAGAAGTTAGAAAAACAGCAGAATGTATTTGGATATGACAAATAACAGTGAGTGAGTTAAAAATGGGCAGAATAAATACTTATAATATAAATATAACCTGGTAGATCAATCAGTCAGACAGTCAGCTAGTTATTCAGATAGTCAGTTAGACAATCTGTCAATTAGACAGCCAGTTAGACAGTCAGTCAATCAATCAATTGATCAAACAATCAGTCAGTCAATCAGACAGTCAGTCAATCAGTCAATTGATCAGACAATCAGACAGCCAGTCAATCAGTCAATTGATCAGACAATCAGTCAGTCAATCAGACAGTCAGTCAGTCAGACAGTTGATCAGACAATCAGTCAATTGATCAGACAATCAGTCAGTCAATCAGACAGTCAGTCAATCAGTCAATTGATCAGACAATCAGTCAGTCAATCAGACAGTCAGTCAATTGATCAGACAGTCAGTTTATATGTCAATTGATCAGATAGTCAGTCAGTCTGTCAATCAATCGATCAGACAGTCAGCCATACACTTAGACAATCAGTTAGTGATACAGTCAGTCACACAGTCAGTCAGCTACTGTAGTTAACCAGTCAGCCTTGCAGATAACCAGTCAGACAGTCAGACAATTAATCAGTCAGTCAATCAGTTGACAGTAAAATAACCACTAAGTCAGTATCTAAACAGTCAGTCAGTCATTCAATTAAAGGTCAGTCAGAAAGTTAATTAGGGGACCAGACATTTAGTCAAGTTAGTAAGTCAGGCAGTCGGTCAGTTATACAATCAGTACATCAATCACTCAAACAGTCAGAACGTCAGTCAGTCAGTCAGTCAGTCAGTCAGTCTGTCAATCAGTCAGACAGCCATAAGTACTGTGATGACATTTTACATTGCAGCTGAGAACAATTTGCTGCAGTTTCATTTACCTCTCCATATTTGAATCTCATTACCATAACTGTGTTTGAAGCATTTCAAAAGCAATTTTGCACTGAGCCCCCCCTTCCCTTCTCACTGGGCTGTTTTGCCCTCTATTTCATTACCGAGGCATGTGCAATAAAATAATTAGTGCAGTGTAGTCCAGGCCTGAGCACGCGTGCTCTGAGTCTCTCTAATCCTTAATAAGGCTGGCCGATGAGTCATCAGCAGGGCCGAGAGAGAGAGAGAGAGAGACAGAGAGAGAGAGAGAGACAGAGAGAGACAGAGCAAGCAAGAGAGGGGGGGGAGTGGGGGAGAAATAGATGGGTATAGGTACTGATAGGAAGGGCAGAAGAGGGTGAGATACCTTTTACAAATGAAGATAAAGGTGTAACATATGAATACTTCGCTCAGTAAGGCTTTCTCTCACACACATTTAGCCATGCCTCGTTTAATAAACAAGAGTCATCAACAGAAAGATCACACTGTGGGCGTTAAGCCATGCATGCAAGAAGGTAGCAACGGACAGACGTCATTCATACTTGTAAGACATAAAGAGCGTCTGCTCAAAATACAAATCTGTAATTTTCTGACCTTGATGGAAAGCATTGGCAGCTTTTCTAGTGGTTTATTAATTCTAAGCCTTTAGATCGTAATCCTGTGAATAATCAACCCAACAAAAAAGGAGAAACTTTTATCTTTCTCACTGTTGAGAAAAAACTGCAATATTTTTTTTTAATACTTAAAAAATAGCATGTGCTGTTTATATAACATCGAATGGGTTTAAATTATGTTTATTCTTCTTAAACACATCGCATGGCATTGATACTACCTTTCTATTCCATACACAATTGTAATGAAGTAGTGCTATACAGATGCTGTACAGATTCACATAACGGAGCATGAAAGGAGTGAGAGAAACAAGGGAAGCGTTACCCCAATCCCAATCAGCAGGCGTCAGTCATGCTGGAGTGTTAAAAGCTAGAAGGGGAGGGGTGGTTGGGAGGGAGTGGCTGTCTTTTGTCTCTGAAGCCGGTCATCTCATCCAGGGGAGAGCTCAGAGGAGCATGAACCTGATGTGATGACGCACATGAGTTGCACTTGTAATTCTGCCCATGTGGAAAAAGCTTAGGGGAAAAAAAAAAAAAAAAAAGGAAAGTGGCAAAAACAACAACAAAGTGAGCCATGCACAGTCCTGTGTTCCTGTCTCCTTTTGCAGGAACACAGACGCTTGTTGAAAAAGTGAAATAGATGAGAGGAGGATGGAACAAAAGCTTGGTGAAGATCCTCTGTTCCAGAGTCATGACACGCAGGCAAGTTCGAGAAGCTCCGAGGTAAAAGGAGCGAAGCTGGAATCAAAGCTTGATGAATAAAGATTCCCGCATCCTCTTTTAGAATGTCAATCTCTTTCCAGCGTTTTTTGATCCTGGAGCTCATTTCATGTTGATATTCATAGCTCTTCTAATGAAGGTGTGCAGTCTGTTCTTCTTTCCAAAGCAACACTCAGCAGTCAAAAGAATATTTTTATGAGCTGAAGATGTTTCCTATAATATACATGTCTCCTGTCTGAATTGTTGAGGACTGGTCCAAGCACTGAACTAGGAATTTCAAAAATATACGGTATTACAAATGCGGCTTTTAGTAGTCATTTCGCTCGGGGTATGCCAACATGTTTTGTTTTGTACGATTAGAATTTTGAAGAGTGTCAGAACTCGCCCTTTTGGAAACCTACAATAAAAAAATTTAAAAAAAGATTCATATTTAGCAACATGAGCCTAAACTGATTTGGAGTGTATGCATAGACTAAGCCGGAGCAAATGAGTAATATTATATTGACTTATATTGAAACAGTGACTGTGTGACTAATGAACACTGTCTAATTACTCGGCAACTCTGTAATTATTGCATAATTCATGAACAACCAAGCCATAATGAATTACGATGTCAAATCATTACTTTATTATTACTTACTGAGTAATTGCCCAGTATTTATTAGTAGGTAATAGTGGTGACTTAGGTGTTATTATAGTATGATTCATTTGTTCATGCTTAGTCCCTAGTTCCTTCTTAGACGTTGTCACAAAGCAGCTTTGGGTGTAGATTTAAAAATCCTAATGAGCAAGCCAGAGGCAACAACGGCAAAGCAAGAAAAAAATAAAAATAAAATCCTTGAGACTACATAGGACTAAAACTAAAAAATAAAAATAAAAAAAAGAACACGGCATCCTTTGAGTGATACTGGATAAAAAAAAAAAATAATATGATCATAGTGACTGAGAGTCTTTAGGTACAAAACATTCATTAATCTATATTTTATAATGCAGTGATGCAGGGAAATTTAACATACCATAACATAACAGGGAAACAGACACAGAGATAATGTACAGTATGAATGGACTATATGACGTCAATATGATGAGGGAAGGGTCTTGTAAGTTTCCTCGTATTTTTAAAACACATTGAAAAGTTTTCCTCCTGCAAACTGACACAAGTGAATTTTGTGCCACAGGGACCCGAAAACGTCCCGTCTATTCTGTTTTTTTAGACATACAAGGACGAACTAATAAATACAAAGAACCATTGGATCTCAATCACCTTTGTTGCTTGATTGTTTTGGCATAGCATCTTCGCTGCTTATAATGAACCTTCCCTCCGGCTGTTCTCAGGTTGCCATGGCAACCCGGTGGACTCTTCCGTTCAGTTCCGATCACCCTGACAACCGCTCCTCTTCCTCACCGATATCGCCAGCCTCACGCTCCACGGCCCGGGTGAGACTGGGCATCTGGCACATCCCTGGTTCTTGATTGGCTGCAACAGCAGGGCTATGGGGCCTTGCAAAATAAACAGCAGACTAAAGCCAGTGCTCTGCTCGCTTCACAGTTTGCTTTTGCTATGTTTGCAGTAATGTGGGAGCGATGAGTCAGACACGGCACACTGCGCAGTTTTCTGAGGCCTCGACCATCCATCCGTACCTATACACAGCGAACAATGCGTGAAGAGTCTTATTCATGTTGTGTGCTGCACATAATTTCTAATCACGTCTGACAGGTTGTTTGCAATTCCAAACCGGCTTTCACTTGATGTGCTGATTTGCGGAGAAAGGTTTTTTCCTGAAGCATCCATAGATAACAATAACACAGCCTGGGAATCTATGATGCTAGATATTTCACAGTTTTCAGATTACTTGCATGTTTAGAGGGAAAACAGATATCCTCTAATCAAGGCCATTCGGAATGAGTATAGCACTCCCATACACAGATCAGTGGTGGGGAAACACTCGAGCCCACCGAGAACTGTGTTTACATTGAAGTATTCTGGTACTGAACTGTTGTTTGATGCTGTTTTTCCTTTTCTTTTTTTTTTCATTATTCCTGTGTTATCTCACACGTTTTGTTTTGTTATTCCTGTGTTATATCACAAGGGGACACTGCGAGTGGGGTATAATAGGATAGAATATATTTCACCGATCCCAAGCACTTAGGTTTAATGTTTGCTCATAAAACAAGTAAGCAAGAGCTTCTTCTTTTCCCTTTATCAGTTTTCTGCGATGTTAGTTGTTAATGCAAGTTAGTCAATAAAATCTATGGAATGATGAAAGTTCAAGCTTTGGAAGATGTTTAAGTAGACGAGGCGGCAAGAAAGCTGAAAACGACTAAAGGGAATAAATCACTGCTGTATCACTTTTTTTTCAGTATAGGCATAAATCATACTACGCTAGATGGGTGTTCAAGTCAAACCAGGACGTTTTGACTTTCGTGCATAATAACAGAACAGTATTAAAAGTAAAAACTTCCTGTATTTTTTTTTTTTTATATATAATGCACTCATCCCAGTGTTTCACTAGTGCTTGGATACCATCGAGAGAGAGAGTTTTCTCAGTACGCCGGAAACATTTAAAAAGTTTGCACCATTTAAATGTTTTTCTGCAGCTAAGAGCCTCATCAGTAAAGTTTTCCGTAAATATCAATATGTCTTCATTCATAAGAAATTTTATCACAAGTCCCAGATTGACTTGAACGTCCCTAATAGAACCACTATAAGAGGTAGATGAACTGTGATGTAAGAAACCATTAACCAAAGATTAACATGTTAACGGAACATGTTTTGTTTTAATTCACTTTCATTTCATTTAAATAATCATGAAAAAACATGCAATAATGAAATATGTAATCAATAACAAATGTGTGAAGCATGTGAAAGATTCTCTTTCATAGCTGTTCTGTCAATGCAGAAAATCAGTCTATATATTTCAGATAATAACTAAATAGTAGCTTTGGAGTAAAGGCCAAAATAACACATTCAGAGGCACAGAGCAGTTCTATCAACAGAACGCTTCGCGCGAATGAATTAATTCAGCTTCAAATTGAACATGCACTAGACACATGCTGTGTGCAGCGTTCTGAAATAGAAGCTCATCATCCCAAGAAATAAAGATGACCAGTATTACAGTTTCCAGTCACACTTCCCGGCATGTCCTCCAAACAGTTTCAATCAAAAACATTCCACTTGGCTCTGCTGTGCACCAAACACCTGTCAGCTCAGAATGTGGTGGTTTATGCTAGCGTGAGGCAACAGCCCAGCCTGGGCCAGACCTCTATATCTGTGTAGGAACATTCTTTAAATCTGACAGAAATGAATTCCAGCAGCAGCGCGGTCACAAGCGATGGCGAAATGGCTGACATTACTCTTTTCTAGCTGAAGCTGTAATCTGTGTACGATGTGGAGGGGAAAAAAATGTTCATCAAACCTAGAGGTGATCTAAGCTGTTATTATTAGATAATGACCATATAACGTGAGAGGGTACTAAAAGAAACACTGTGTGCAAAAAACATTGTGTGCATATTTAGCTAAGTGCAAAATCGAGTACTTTATAGCAGCAACATGGATCGCTTATTTTGCAATTTGTCATGTAAAAATTATTATTATTATTATTATTATTATTATTATTATTGGTAATATGAAAGTTGGTGTTAGCACTGTGGCCTTGCATCCCCAGGGTCGACCGTTCGATTCCTGCCATGTGTGCATGGAGTTTGCATGTTCTCCCCGTGTTCGGTGGGTTTCCACCGGGTACTCCGGTTTCCTCCCACAGTCCAAGGACATGCACATTAGGCATACTGGTGTTGAATGGAGGCTTAGTTATAATCACTGTCTCCTCACAGCTCCAGGGTTGGGATTCAAATCTCACCTATTATCACTGTGTTTCCGAATTTGCCCCAGTGCATGATTGGGTGTGTTGGAGTGTATGTACATGTGTGTTTGTGCTGAATATCCCTGAAAGATGCTCCAGACCCTTTACATTCCTACACAGGGTTATCAGCAGCTTATAGACTATAGATGGATGAATGGATGGATAGATGTAAAGTTGTTGAATTCTTGATTCTAATTGGTCAGAACGTGTTCATTACATTTCATTGACATTAGTAACGGATATGGTGAAATAACTATAATTAATCCCAGCATTAATCTTTAACATAACATCAGAACAATTATTTTACTAGTGACAGGATGCAACGTGCCTAAAGATACAATTTCCCCAACCTCATTTCCCCTCTTGTCTGTTCCCAACCACTCAGCATTCAGCATCACCAGTATACTAATCACTGGCCTGATCATCCGTCATCATCTACACCTGTTTCTCACTGGTTCATGCCTGAAGTTAGATGTTTTTTATGGTTGAATGATTCATAGGTCACTATGTGGCTTAACAAACAAAACACATTCCTCTGAAACCGCTCAGGTACAGGGACTGGAATGAAAACAAGAGCCGAAATCATTGAAGCCTGGAGAACTATTTCTCAAGACTACATTAAAAATATAAAAGATGGCTCGGGCTCTGTGGAAGCAAAATATAAGTTGTAGTTTAAGACTTTTGCACAGTAATGTAATTGTTTGCAACCCGCTGTGGTATGAGAGGAATAAACACACACACTTGCATGCTCATTCAAACACTACGGGCAATTTGAGAACAGCACTTAGCCTAACCTGCATGTCTTTGGACTGTTGGAGGAAACCGGAGTACCCAGAGGAAACCCACCAACACTGGGGAGAACATGTAAAACTCCATGCACACATTGCAAGAATCGAACCCTCGACCCTGGAGGTGTAAGGCCACCGTGTGTAATTCACTAATCTTAACGGTTTGAATTTTTTTCTCCCATTTAGACGAGTACATCAACTTTTTTGTGAATGTTTGCATCGTATTAGAAAAGTAGCTTTCCATTTCCACAATGAAGCACTTAGTACATCCACAAAAAAAAGGTGATACGACCACTTCCTGTGATCGTAATCAATTTCATTCAGCCCCGTAAGTGATAAAGCTGAATCACAGACACAGTAATAATGAGTCGCCTATGAATACAATTCCCTATGAATGGTGTCATGAATTACGTAGCTCCTGGTTTTACTCTCTTCAGGAAATGGTGGCAACAAATTTAGAAGCAGACTTTTCAACTCGATTAGTCTTCCTGTCAGAGCCCAGGGCACAGACAATGAATTATTCAAACTGTAATTAAGCCACAGATTAGGATTAGTGACTGCATGACGAATCAGTGCAGAATGTTGTGAGAACGTCGCAGAATAACGAACATTATAGAAATCTTGTTTATTACATCATGAAACCATAACCTTAACGACTTAACACACATAATGTGGTACTTAGATATTAATGCAAAAGCGTATGATGCAGTAACAGCTTGTATGTGTGTTTAATGCAAGTGTGAACAAACATCTGGATATGGAAGTTTTTTTTCTTCATCTTTTTAAAAAAAATTTTTAACCATGTTAGGTCATGTCCTCAAAACTGTGAATGATTCACTGGTATTAATAACTTATTGTTGCTTTTCATAATTGTACATAATTAAAATTTAATGACTTTTGTGCCTCTGACTTCATGTGTCTACTGATTTTTGACATCCAGAAAAATAAACACAAAGAACCCTTAAATGTTAAATAAGTAAAATTAATTATTTCTCAATTGTATTAATATGCAAATTATTAAAAAATTCAATCTGCCAAAGCTCTAAGTGGCCTTCGGAAGCTTTTTCCTTTCACTGACTTCGCTGGACCATAAAATCCAAACCGAAATTAAAGGTCTGGTTTGCGGAGGATTTCCGGTTTGTACCACCAGCTGTTTCTGCCCGTACCATTATGTCATTAAGTGCCGCTCCTGACGCCTAGCAACATTCACAGCTGTAAAAGTCTGTAAAAAATTTAAGTTAAAAAAACAACAACAACCAAAAAAATCATGTTTTATGAACGTGTCTCTCAGGGAGTGGATTTCATGTTAGGACAGCCTTAGACGTGATGCTGTACGTAATGCAGCCTTTAAAGGATGCGGCCCCCAAATTAAGAGAAAACTGTTATCGTTTATTGCTGTTATCTCTGTTCATGCTCCGTGTTTGGTTTTGGTCTGTTTATGATAGTGTTATGTTTACATTGATATTGGTTGATAGTGGTTTAGTTTATTAAAGCCATCATCTGGAATAACAATTACGGTTAAGGTGCCATAAGTGAAACCAGGTTGATTGATTGCTTCAATCCCCTGGAGCAATCAGTGAGCCTTTATTGCTCATGACCATGTCACTGCTTTAATGGTTGTCCTTCCTTGGACAACTTCTTTTAGGTAGAAACCAGTGCATACTGGGAACAACCCACGTGACCTGCCATTCTGGAGAGGCTTTGACTCGGCCCTTGTTACTCGAGGCACTTATTTTGTTATTCTTGGCCATTTTTTCATCTGATCAAGTTCAAGAACTGACTGTGTACTTGCTGCGAAATATATCCTACCCCTCGACAACTGCCTTGGTAATGAGATAATCAATATTATGCAGGGGTTTTAATATTATGGATGGATATTCTATTCCATTCCATTTCTCAACTGTAATTCAGCATCAGTACATACCGAACACACATACCCAGACTAACACACACACACACACACACGTACTGTAAGCATATGTACAAAAAGCTAAAACGAGTTGCCATGAGCACGTAGACAGCCATCCGTCCAGCGACAGGCTGCTGAAGAGAGAAGCAGCGTTGGTTTCCTCTCTGTACTATGTGATAGGGGCTAATGTAATAAGATGGCTGCTGTGAGACATAGGTCAGCGGTAGGTGGGCAGAACGAGAAGAGCGGAAAGCCTTAAAGCAGTGAGAGGATAATGAGGCCCCACACTGTTCTTCTGCACCCAACATTAAGAGTTATTGTCTACGGTTTGGCGTGGCAATGGCAGAGAGAGGGAGGTGTGAATGGGCGGTTGGGGGTGGTTCGATGTGCATGAGTGTGTGTTTGCTTGAGAGGGAACACTGTGTTATTCCTGCCTATCATGCCACAAGCCATGAATGACGCTTCCTCGTCTCATTGCTCACACTGCGTAAAGATGAATAACAACAATAACAATGTGGAGTTGTTTCTCGGTGAACGGAAATAACATATACCACTTCACATGTGGCTCTTGTACCTCTCACCGCAAATTCTTTTGATCACTTCTCACCTCTCACCTCATCCTTTCAAGTCTTAATTACAGTTCATTATGAGAGGATGTCTTGGACTGTCATATGGTAACTTGCATGAGAAGCTCAGCTTAAATAGTGTAGCCTGCATACTGTGCAGACATTTATAGTCTTTTGGAAAAATCCCCCCTTCCTGTGAGTCTACAGTAGTGTGTAGTGGTGGATAAGAGGGGTAGCAGAGCAACCACAACTACAGCCACAATAAAATGGAAAAAATAACTGACGGTTAACCAATGTGCAAGATCACCATTTCAGGAACTAACACTTTTTAAGCATTTAGGCACTGAGACACCACTTGTTCAGCCAGCGGGATTGCTTCCCATTCTTCCATTATGCAGGTCTTCAGCTGCGCAATTGTAAGAGGTCTTCGTTGCTCTATTTTGCATTGCATCATACACCACACTTCTCAACTGGAAAAACCAGCCCAGTCAAAAGGTTCATACTCTGGGTTTCGCAGCCATGCATATGAAAGCTGTTAACAGCTTGGATCAGTTTTTTTACTCTTTGACCCAGAAAACATGACAGCTGTCGTTTTAAAATCAATTTGGAATTTTGACTCGTCGAACAACGAAACAGGTTTCCAGTGTGTTGCTGTCCATCTCAGATGAAACTGTTTTTGGACAGTATTGATGGATGTATTGATGTATTGATGGTGGACTGTCATATGGTAACTTGCATAGGAAGATCAGGTTAAATAGTGTAGCATACTGTGCAAACATTTATAGTCTTCTTGAAGCCTTAGGTTGCATCGTTAAACGCAGCGACAAATGGTGTAAGCGATCGGAGATCATAGCCCTACCCTTTAGACATCGAGATTTGACCAGTTTCGTTGAAATTCTTGGATAATTTGCTTGTGCAGTCTTGCCACATCTTTAAATCTCCTTGTATACTATATAACACAATGTTTTCAGTAAACAGTACTTCTTTCCTAACACCTAGTAATTTCAACTTCATATTGCTATTCATTCTAAATTGTCCCTGTCCCAACTTTTTGGAGGATGTTGCAGCCACCAGATTTGAAAAGAGTGCAAATTTCAATGGACAACTAAATTCACATAGCACATCATCAGATAATCATTTGCTGTATTTCAATAGAGTTTTCAATAGACACTTTAGACATGATGACTCCGTTTTGGCTTTATTGCCAATTTCCATACTGTCCTTTCTAGAATTGGAGTTCTGTCTGTCTGTCTGTCTGTCTGTCTGTCTGTCTGTCTACCCACTTAACTATTTGTCTATCATTCAGGGTTTTCCATCTTGCCCTCTTAGAGAAAATGACATGGCAAACAAATATAAAGTTTATCATCTATCATGGCATTGATGGCCATGGTCGTTTCCAGCATGATTCCACCCCGTCATCATCACAACTTAAGGGCTCTCTGAACTCATTTTCGATGGTCTTCATACTCACTCAGGTAAAAACCCGTGGCAGATTTTGCATTTGTCACTCTCTACCACCATCATCAAAGCACCAACTTCTAATCTTTTGTATGAACAGTGTATAAACACACATGTACATGCAGTGTACCCAGTGTAAAACAAAAAGAAATTAGAAATGTTTGTTTTAGCTCTCCTTTTATGCATTTGGAAAGTTTTTTTGCTCTCATAAAAAGTTAATGTGGTGCTAAATATTTTACCCTAACTAGACTTTTGTCCTCACGCTTGGTCACAGTTTATGATCACACTGTTGACTTTTTCAAAATACCAATTAAAATACATCCCAGATTTAAACCATTTTGCACCAGTGGCCTACGAATATCTCAGAAAAACACCAGCTCATTGACAATCTACTTTTTAAGGTCATACCAACCAAATAAGTTACACAACTACACTCTGAGAAAATGTAGAACCCTTTAAGCTCTGGGGAAAGTCTTAACCATTCTGTGTAGAACCGAGTGTTTCCCTGTCAGAAAGGGAGTTCAAAGAGAAACATAAGAGCCCTTAATTATCAAATGAACACTTAAAGAACCTGGGATGATTTGAGCCTGTGTAGTCTTCCCGTGATAATGATGTTAGCCTAATACATTAGTAGCAAAAAGGCAGAGGCTGGAGACTGCAATGAAACTTTATATTCTACCCCAGAGCTGGTCGTACTGCCTGTTTAGGAGATATTTTTGGATACCTTTAAGATGTAAGTGCTGAAATTCATATTGATTGCAGGTCTTTTCCAAGTCAGTCTCGCCATGTCTGTAATTTTTTTAGCATATAGCTGCAGTTCAAGCGCAGAACACGCCATTATGCTCACTCAGATGTTGAGGTAGCCCCAACCGATGCTGTTAGTGGGGTCAGATATAGACCACGACAAACTTGGGTGGTGGTATTGTAGTTAAAATTTGTGTGATTAATTAGTAGTTTGATTTTTATTATGTTTATCTTTATTCCACCCAGCACTTTTGATCTCAGCACTTTTCATCTGACTGGTATGCTCTTTCAAATCCTGGTAATACCTGGTAATATTTCTATGACATTTTGCATTGTCTTAACTAAGCAGTCATTCAGTAGTTTTGCATGCATAGTTAAGTGAAGTTATGGTTGTAACTTGACTAGGCCATTTAAATGGACTACTGTCCTTATCAAGCATAGGGCATTGGTGGCCCAGTAGTAGGTTTCTAACCGACCATGCAGAAGGCCTGTGTTTGATTTCCAGCCACTGCCCAAACCCCAGCAACTGGATGCAGTATTGGTCTCAACTGGATGTTGTGTGGATCAGTTGGTCCCGCTGTAGTGACCCCTCAATGGGAGGAGCCAAAAGACTAACAACAACACTTGTCTGTCATGATTCACGCTCTGTCTGCCGTCTTTTTTTTCCCCACGCTGTCACTTTCCCCACATGCCCATGTGTTTTCCCAGCCTGTTATGCATCCTTTCGCACGCCCCCGTTTCCGCCCCGTCTACGCAGCTGTTTCTCATCTCCTCCACTGATTATTCCAGTGATTAAAGTCTGCGCGTTGCTCAGATCGCTCAATTATTGTGTGTATTTATACCTCGATTCTCTCGCGTTTTCTTTCATTGTTTTTCACGTTATGACCTTGCTTTGTTTTTTCTCTTCTTGATTTTTTGCCTGGCGATTTGGATTGTTCGTCTGCCTTTGATCTCCCGGTTTTTGACCCATGCTTACTCCTTTGATTTACGACTCCTGTCTCTCGCCCTTTTTGTTTCTGTTCGCCTCGCTGCTTGTTTTCCCGGTTTTGATCTCGCGCTTTCCTTTTGACTGCGGCTCTCGCTTCGTGCTTTTGCTTTTGACGTGGCATTAGAGAGTCAAGGTGCTCTCCTTGGGACTCACCAACACGAAAAACTTAGCACAACGTCTTTCGCTGACGTCACAGCAAGGAGGAAACCCCCGCGTGCAACACGCCTCCCCGCGGCTCCCACCTACGAGGGAGATCCAGGCACCTGCCGCTCCTTCCTGTCTCAGTGTTCTCTGATCTTCAAGCTCCAAACCTTCGCCTTTTCCACTGAACGGTCCAAGGTGGCCTACGTTATCACGCTTTTGTCAGGACGCACCCGGGAGTGGAGCACCGCGCTTTGGGATGCCCACAACCCCTGCTGTTCCAACTACGAAGACCTCGCCAGAGAAATGAAGAGGGTGTTCGACCGCTCATGCCACGGCAGGGAGGCAGGCCGAAGACTGCTGAAACTCCGCCAAGGCTTGCGCTCGGCCTATGCGATGTCTTTATGGAGGGTCTGACAGAGAAACTCCAAGATGAGCTAATCTCACGAGAACTCCCCTTGTCTCTCCAAGAGCTTATGGATCTGGCCGGTCGGGTAGATGCACGTCTCCGTCTTCATAGGCCGGCCCGGTTTTCCCCACCCAGGACTCTGCCCCCCACCACTACGAGTGGAACCCCAGGAGGAACCCATGCAACTGGGCAGAACCTGCATCACCCCAGAAAAGCGTCACCGCCGCCGAGTGGAAGGAGCCTGCTTTTACCGTGGGAAACCAGGACACCCACTCAAGAACTGTCCAGCAAAAGGGGGCGCCCTCTAGTTCAGCTGGGAGCACTAGAGGGCGAGACTTCAATAAGGCTCCCAGACCAACGTCACCTGCTTCCCATCCTTCTCATCTATGAGCAACAGAACCACCTAGTGCAGACACTGGTTGACTTGAGTTCGGACCGCAACTTGCTGAATGCGGCTTCAGCCAAAACCCTGGGAATCCCCGCGCTGCCCTTGGAGAACCACCTCAAGGTCCAGGCCCTCGACGGGAGTCCGCTCCCATGTATCACCCACAGAACCCCTCTCATTGGGCTAAGGGGCCACAGGCAACCACTCCGAACAGACGTCGCTGTTCATCATGGAGAGATCACATGCCACGGTCATCCTAGGCCTCCCTTGGCTAACCCAACACAACCCGCACATTGATTGGGTCAGGAACTCGATCATAGCCTGGAGCCCATCATGTTCCACGTCATGTCTATGCACCGGCACCACCCTATGCCTCGACCCCGCCCCCACAGAGGAGCCACCGGACCTCACCCGTGTTCCCTCGGAATAACATGACCTCAGGACTGTTTTTAGCAAATCACGACTACGCCATTGACCTGCTCCCAGGCATCAGTACATTACTGAATCCCTTGTTGCAGGAATCATCCGCCCTTCGTCTTCTCTGGCAGGAGGTGGAGTCTTCTTAGGCAAAAAAGACGGTTCCCTTCGCCCATGCATTGATTATAGGGGCCTTAACGACATCACAATAAAGAACCGGTACTCTCTTACTCTAATGTCAAATGCCTTTAAACTTCTGCAGGGGGCCAGGATATTCACCAAGCTCGATCTGTGCAACGCCTATCACCTTGTCCGCATTCGGGAAGGGGACGAATGGAAAACAGCCTTCAACACGCCAACGGGACATTATGAATACCTGGTGGTCCCCTTTGGACAATGTCCCCGTAGTCTTTCAGGCCTTGATTAATGACATTCTCAGGGACCTCAACTTCTCCATATTCGTAAATATTGATGATATTCTGATCTTCTCTCAGAACCCAGAAGAACACCAATATCACGTCCTGCAGAGGCTGCTGGAGAACAACTTGTTCATCAAGGCTGAAAAATGCGAGTTCCACACCACGTCTACCATGTTCCTCGGGTTCACTATCAGCCCCGAAGGCATAGAGATGGAACCTGCTAAGCTCCAAGCTGTCACTACTGGGCCTACTCCTACCTCACGGCAAGAACTTCAGAGGTTCTTAGGCTTCGCCAACTCCTATCATCAGTTTATCCGATGCTACAGCTTCATCGCCGCCTGTCTAACAGCCCCATCCTCACCATCCCAGACCCGTCATGCTAGTTTATCGTGGAGGTCGACGCCTCCAGCACTGGAGTAGGAGGCGTTCTCTCACAAATATCCAACCTAGATAATAAGCTGCACCCCTGTTTCTTCTTCTCCCACGGCCCGACTCCTGCTGAAAGTAATTAAGGCATCGGAGACCGTGAACTCTTAGCCATCAAGTTAGCCCTGGAAGAATGGAGACACTGGCTAGAGGGAACGGAGGTCCCATTCCTAGTATGGACCGACCACAAGAGCCTCGAGTATCTACGGAGCGCCAAGAGGCTCAATTCTCACCAGGCCCACCAAAATTCATGAGAAGACCCTGCCGCATAGGGTTAGGGTTATGTGAAATGATCTTGCCGCCCCCCTGCTTGCTCGCCGTGGCCGAGCTCGACATCGAAACCAGCGTCAAGCAAGCCCTCTCTCATGAACCAAGCCCAAGCAACGTGCCTCCTAACCGCCTCTTCGTTCCCCTCGTTTTGCGCTCTCAAGTCCTGGAGTGGGCTCACGGCTCAGAACATTTATGACACCCTGGCTTCACCAGAACCCTGGCACTAGCCCAGCAGCAGTTTTGGTGGCCCACCCTCAAGGAGAACGTCTCTAGCTTTGTTTCGGCATGCAACGTCTGCATAAGATCCAAACATGTCAACACGGCCCCAGCTGGCCTCCTCAGACCTCTGCCCATCCCTCATCCCCATGGTCCAACATCGCCCTGGATCGAGCTACCCCCCTCTGTCGGCCTGCATAATGACTGTGGTGGACCGGTTCTCCAAATCTGCACACTTTATCCCCCTACCAAAACTTCTGTCTGCCAAGGAAACTGCAGAGCTCATGATCAACCATGTATTCAAGCTCTACGGCCTGCCTACGGACATTGTCTCCGACCGGGGCCCACAGTTTCCCTCATAGTTTTGGAAAGTGGTCTGCAAGCTTATTGGGGCCACTCCCAGCCTGTCCTCTGGTTTCCACCCAAATCAAACGGCCAGACTGAAAAAAAGAACAAGTCCCTCAAGATTGCCCTGAGGTGTATGGCCGCTCAAGATGTTACCTCCTGGAGCCAGTTCCTACCGTAGGTTGAGTACGCCCACAACTCCCAAATCTCATTATCCACCGGTCTGTCCCCCTTCCAGTGCAGCCTGGGTTACCAGCCACCCTCGTTCCCATCTTAGGAAAAGGAGGTCAGCGTCCCTTCTGCCCAAGCCTTCATCTGCCGTTGCAGGAGGACCTGGTCTCAAGCCAGGAAAACACTGCTACGACAAAGCAGAGCCTACAAGAGACAGGCAGATCATAGACGCTCTCAGGCCCCCAAATACAGGATAGGGCAGAGAGTCATGCTCTCCACCAAAGACCTTCCTCTAAAGACCCTTTCTTGCAAGCTTTCCCCTCGTTGCGTCGGCCCTTTCACCATAACCAAGATTATTAACTCTTGCGCTGTTAAGCTCTTGCTACCCTGTCCCACCTACGTTGCCTTGCCTGATGCCCATTAAGTCCCCCCACCCACCCTCTGCCAACAGGGTTTCCTGTTGAGTCTGGTTCCTCTCAAGGTTTCTTCCTACCACCATCTCAGGGAGTTTTTTCTTGCCACTGTCGCCCTCGGCTTGCTCACCAGGGACTATCTGACCATTTTGATTCATACACATTCAAATTCCATACAAACTTAAATAATTCTTTTGATTGTGTAAAGCTGCTTTGGGACAATGCTAATTGCCTCCTTATTTTTTAATTGACTCCTAATTGTATCATTGACGGCGGTGATCCCTACACTGTCCGCCAGCTTCTGAAAGCTTGCCGCTGAGGTAGAGGCGTTCAGTACCTAGTGGACTGGGAGGGTTATGGACCTGAGAAACGAAGCTGGATTCCGGGAAGTTTGTCCTAGACCCCAAGTTAATCACCGAATTTCGAAAACATTTCCCAGAGGCTTCCCGCCCTAACGCCCAGAGGCGTTCGTAAGAGGGTGGGTACTGTCATGATTCACGCCCTGTCTGTCGTCTTTTTTTTTCTGTTTTTTCCCACGCTGTCACTTTCCCCACATGCCCAGCCTGTTATGCATCCTTTCCCACGCCCCCATGTCTGCCCCGTCTACGCACCTGTTTCTCATCTCCTCCGCTGATTATTCCAGTGATTTAAGCATGCGCTGCGCGCTGCTCAGATCGCTGGATTATTGTGTGTATACCTCAATTCTCTCGCGTTTTCTTTCATTGTCTTTCACGTTATGACCTCGCTTTGTTTTTCCTCATTCTTGATTTTTTTTTGCCTGTCGATTTGGATTGTTTGTCTGCCATTGATCTCCCGGTTTTCGACCCATGCTTCCTCCTTTGATTTAGGGTGTCTCTCACCCTTTCTGTTTTTGTTCGCCTCGCTGCTTGTTTTCTCAGTTTTGATCTCGCGCTTTCCTTTTGACTACGGCTCTCACTTCGTGCTTTTGTTTTTGATGCTTCACGGACGGACCTACGGCTTTTCACCCTCGCTCACGCCTCCGACCATGCCCTCGCATCTCAATAAAGCCATTATCCGCGCTTGGATTGATATCGTTTTGCCCTGTACCCCATGCCATTGTCCTTGTCAAACATGGCAGGGACATCGATTTACTGGCTGACGCATGTCCAACTCCGGTACAATAGGTGGCGATATGCCAATCTTCAATTTCTTAGTACTGAACCTTTTCATTGTTGACCTATTATGTCACACACCAAAAATTTGACAAGCAAGTACTGTAAGCTATTAGTGAGTAACGTCTTAACATTATCATTTTTGTTGTACGCTATATTCTTTTGCTAGATGCATGCTATTTGAGTGCTTCTTTGCAACAAATTTTCCAGGATGTTTTTTCCAGCCTGAAATGGAACACATGCCAGAACAACCTACTGTATACAGACTAAAATCTAATGTACATAACTAATTAAAAAACATTCTCGGTATTTATCTCCAATTGATGTTGTGACTGTTTGAAAATTGTTCCTAGGTGTGAATAAGTGTGTAAATGAATGAATGAATAAATGAATGAATGAATGAATAAATGAATGAATCAGCCCTTAAAACCCATTGATAAGTTAAAATTCAGGCTGAACAGAATATTTACTGAGCATTCTTTGCCTTTTTCATCAGCTTTTTTCTTAAAGCAAAAATTCAATACTAAAGTCTTTGTTTCAAACGAACTATCTTGAATACTTTAACACTACACATTTATTGAAGCTGATTATATTGGAAATAAGCTCCTCATAGATTCAAGCCTTATAAATATGTAAGACTTCACAAGGCGTTGGTATGATAAATGCACAGCCTGTAGATAAGTTCTCCCAGATTTATGACTGGCACAACACCTCCGTAATGTCCCAACGAGATTGATAGACCTCCTCTGTCTATCTCTGGAGAGAGGTGAGATGGTTATCAGACATGTATCAGACATAAAAGCCATGCATGGTTCTTAAATAAGGGTTCGTCAGAATACTGTAGCTACTTTATCTTGTCTCTTTTGTTATCTGCTCCTTTGGAACAGATGTGTGGAGGACAGGACGTGCATTGATATGCTGCGCTGCTTGCTGTCAACCATCAACTGTGGTGAAATTACAGCTGTGGGATTTTTTTCACGAACGGATGTTGGTTTTGTTCTCACGTTGTTCCCTTTTACATCTGCCGCAACAGGTTTGATGTACCCCACCCGTGCCATTGTGTCAGTAATTAAAAGGATATGTTGATGAATGCGTTTGACTCTTTATGAACTTAAAAGGGTCATGCCTGAACCACTGTGGCTGTCCCAGGGTACAAAGAATGCGAGATGGCAGATGTGTTTTGTTTCTATGGGCGGAGGTTGCAGGTGAAATTGAATACATGGACATCCCTGGCAGACCCCTTGAGGCAGAATTATATGTGTAACAGGCGTGGAAACGCACCCGATACCATGTGACTGCATGTCTTGCATAATATATTTACGTAGCAGGATTGATTTTGGCATGCAAGTGCAAACGGCTAAAGATTTGCAGCATTTGATTGATAGTGACAGAGAGTACACTGGGAAATTTATTTTTGATTTATTTGTATTTGAACCTTTACATGAATTATATGTTAGAATTTTGTATAAGGTTATGTCAGAGTGGCTGGGTTAAACTAATATATGAATGTATTTGAGTTGAAGCCAATAAAGCAATGATGATGATGGTGATGATGATGATGATGATAATACGCTAAGGGCTGTATCCAAGTCAAAAAGCCATGCCAACATTTATGCAGAAAATTATGGGATTATGGGATTGTTTTTAAAGAAGTAGATTGTGCAGCCCTGTGATGGATTGGCACCCTGTCCAGGGTGTACCCCGCCAAGTCTCCCGGGATAGCCTCCAGGCCCCCCGCAAACCTGTACAGGATAAGCGGTATAGAAGATGAATGAGGATAAGCAGCTTCTAATGGTGATTTTCTGTGTACACCATTCATCAGGGATAGAAACGGTGAACGGAACAAGGAATAATCATGGTCAATACTTACTGTACAATTACCACACTTTATCACTGTTAGTACACTGTGAACTTACAATTAGTCTTATTTCTCACACTCAACCCGTGGCTACCACAATATTCAAGCAATATTTCTCATTCTATTTCACTTCCCCATATAAACTGTGATCCTGACTTTTATAATGAGATTAGATTTTTTCCTAGATTTATCCTGTAAAAACAGGCACAGTGGTTAGCACTGCCCCCTCGCACCTCCAGGGTCTGGGTTCGATTCCCGGCCAGGTTCGAATTCTGTTTCTGTTTGCATGTTCTCTCTATGCAATTAGGCTAATTGGCATTCCCAATATTTCTCGTAGTCTATGTGTATGTGTGCCCTGCGATGAATTGGCACCCTGTTTAGCGAGTACCCCGCCTCGTGCCCGAGTCTCCTTGGATAGGCTCCAGGCCCCACGACCTTGAATATAAGATAAAGCGGTCTAGGCGATGAGTGAGTGAGTGAATGTCCTGTAATTGTGTTTATGTGGTTCCTTTTTTCTTTTCTTCTTTCGAACTGTGAGCAACTGGTACAAGGCAAAGCAATTATTTGAATCTTGAATTGCACCTTGAAAATGTGTTTCATGTCTGAAGGTATACAATGAAACAAATAATAATAAATAAATAAATAAATAAATAAAGAGGATAATAGAATTCACTTATGAAAAAACGGACAACACGCATTGAAGTAAACCTCTAATTAGATATTTGAATAACCTGCATGAATAGTCCTACTTATAATTAGAATGGATTAATCATGATTCCAATTATAATTAATTTATTAAATGATAATACTCACTGGAAATTTAGTTGCACAAAATTGTCAAGGACAGAGAGGGTTGTCGTGGACGCAATCGCATGTAAAAGGGCTTTTAAAAGGGAAGAGTGCATATGATCTACAAACAAAGTGAAATCAGGAACAGCACAGAAAAAAAGTCAGCTTTTACAAACAACTGAACTGATATTTAGTGAGGAAGTGAACGATTAAATAGCAAACTAATCTACTGTAAAGAAACACTACTATGATCAGCTTTGATAAATATGAGATGGCCAACGATTAGACAGGGGAGGAGACATAACACAATTCATAACAAACACACGTGGCAAAACAAACAAACTTTACAGAATGCGGAATCTCCTCCGTAGATTTATGTCTTAAGCCATGCCACGCTCGGTGAAAAGGGGAAACCCTTAGCACGAGGGTAGATTCCCGTCTCTGTGTGCATGGAGTTTGCATGTTCTGCCCGTGATTGGTGGGTTTCCTCCAGGTACTCCGGTTTCCTTCCACAGTCCAAAGACCTGCAGATTAGCCTAATTGGTGTTCACTATAGTGTGTGAATGAGTGTGTAAATGAACTGTATGTATGTGTGCAGTGGTTTGGAACCCTGTCTAGGGTGTAGCCTTCCTTGTGCCCTAAGTCTCCTGGGACAGGCTTCAGACCCCCCGCAACCCTGAATACAAAAAAAGCAGGATAGACAATGAATGAGATAATAGATAAAAACATGTATATCTGAAATCGGCAATTTCTTTGCCTATGTGAGAAAGCAACCAATGTCAACACTGTGTTCATGGTTTGAAGGATACGTTCACCAAGCAATCATCTGCAATAGCTCACTTTTTAGAAAGTGTAGTTGCCAGGCCATATTTAGGCATTGGATACCTGTCAAGCCGAATTCCAATAGTTTTTCAAACATATTTACAGACCAATCAATAAATCTGAGGTGGGAATAAATTTGAAATAAAGTGATGCTCGACTTAATAAAACTCCTCACTCAAGGAGATCACACAAGAAAAATAAGCCAAGAGCAGAACTGTGAATAAATGAAACACAGCTTCTCATTAAACACTCTCAACTCAACTGCAAAGACAGTCCCATCTACCCAATGTCTCTACATAGTGCAATCAGTAGTACAATACGATACACACACACTTTTTCGTATTCTTTTTTTCTTTCCATGAGATAAACAGGGTGAGCTTTGCAGATCCCTACATTTGCATTCACTGCTGACATTTCATACCTTCTGGTAAAAGATACAAACAACACCACGTAATTGCACCCTCCTGTTCTCGAAGGATAATTAACTGGAATCTGGTGAATGTTTTCTTTTCTTTTTTCCATGTTTTTTTTTGGTGTATTTTTGGTAAATAATTTTTTAATGAGCAGTGAAATAACCAAGACAAAGACGGAGAGGGAGAAGATGATTAATTTATTTTTCGACTTTACCTTTGGACCGTAGTGATCCCTTGAGCCCTTGAATCAGAGTATGACTCATCGTCTTTTCAGAAAATGCTTCATATCAGGAAATTGGCTTTGTGGAATAATTTTAAGTCTTCCACTGATTGCGCTCGAATCTTACTTTTGTGAGATGGAGACAGTAGGTTTTAATATGAAACTGCTCAGCAACAATTTATATGAGAGCCGTAAGCATCTTTAAAGGTGATGGCTCTTCTCGTAAATAAGAAGGAGATGAAAGTAGATTATAGGAGTCAGCGTCCACAACTGAAAGAAAGATGAAATACATAAACATGTCAATACAGACAAATCTCTCACAATAACTGATTACTAAAACCTTCATTTATTTATAGTAGGCTTTTAACTACCATGGTCATGGTAACTTGAGAGCCTCTTCTGGTAACACTGGACAAGAGTCAGGAGGATGTCACTGGACTGGATGATACAACAGTTTATTATAACTGCACACATTCCCACCTACAGTAATTATTATTAAGTGCATTTATCACAGCCTTCTGCATTGTTTTTGGGAGATGGGAGGAAACCAGAGATCACAGAGGAAACCAATACAGACCATGGGGAAAAACAGCTCCTCATGGAGAGCTTACTGTAGGTTGATTCCAGAATTACGCTATGTTCTTTCAAATTACTAAAAATGTTCAACATTTATAAACTAATTTAATTACTAAAGCACGGTTTCAACTCAGATGAAATGTTTAAGCTTAGCAAGTGGACAGTGTTAGCGATCACGGTTCTTCTAACAACACATAAATGAATGAAAATTGCCATAAAGCATGCTGAATTGCTACTATTTAACTATAAACAAATTTATCATCTTACGATTAATTAAGGATTGCCCCCACCCTGCCAAGAACCGCTACGATCCTGCTTCGAACTACTTTGACCATTATGTGTGTACTCGTGATCATGTGGTGCAACCAGCTAGGGTAGCTTAGTGGTTAAGGCATTGGACTATGGGATGGCTCTTAACCCTCATCTGCTCAGATGTACAACGAGATAAGAATGTAAGTCGTTGGGTCTGGGTGAGTACACTTTAAATTGTGCACTTCTGAGAGTGGTAGATCATTAACAGTGTAGCACACTTAACTATGGAGGTTGGATGAAGCATTTTGAGGGTCAGGCCTTAATTATTGTGTGAGCTGACAGGACATCTATAAAAACTCTGAAAATGGATTTTATATGATCAATAACCAAAAAAAGAAGTAGCAAGTCTTGAGAAATTGAAGGGCAGTTCATAGCAGTTCTTCAGTCGCAGACACTTTATCGGTAATTTGTAAAGGTTTGTAGACAGTATGGGTTCTCATGAGTATGCAATACAAAACTGTTGATTCACCCTGCATGTCTTTAATTATTTGCTTCCGGGAGTCAGACTTTCTCCCATTGCAGGAACCCTGTAGCCTCTTTCCAGGAAACTTTGGGCACAAGTTACAGGTACCTTGGGCATGCACCCAGGACAGTGTGCCAATCCATCACAGGGCACACACCACACACTCGTTCACACATTACAGGAAATTTGTGGATGCACACCAATCAGCCCAATCTGTATGTCTGTATGGAAACCGGAGTACCCGGAGGGAACCCACCAAGAATGGGGATAACATGCAAAAGCCACGCACACAGACCCAAGGCAGGATTCGAACCCTCGACCCTGAAGATGCAAGGCGACAGGGCTAAGCATCTCAAGAATGCCATGTGATGTCACATAGTTAAGCAACCAATAATTGTCAATAATTTCATTGGATGTGTTTGGGAATGTGGAAAATACCCCACACACTCAGACAAAACACCCAGATTGTGGTACTGTAATTAAAAATATATATTTGTACAATATCAATGTGTTCTGATAGCTGACCAAAAGACTTTGCACAATCATACAGCATTAAATTACTGTATTAAAATGGCATTATGTTACGGTTGGTTAACCAGCTTAACTAAAGTGAATGGCATTGATATTGTTTTCAGTTCTTTATTTTTTTTCTTTATTTTTATGAAAATGGTTTGACTTCTATTATACTAGAGTATACTATAGTATGTGTTTGGATTTAAATAGATCTTGTGTAGATTTTTCTCTGAAGGTTATATGATACTGTAGCTTCTAAAAAGTATACGCTTAAAAATCTAAAGACAAAAGTACCATAAAGCTATTTTAATACACTTCACTGTGTTTATTTAAAGAATGAAACTTGTTAAGATGTTAATACCACATCTAACAGAATTATCAGGTGCATCTGTTACCCCTTAGGCGAGGTTGGTGCATTAAACAAGAGTTCACACTATTCAATAAAATAGCATCAAAGCTGAGAGGAAAATATTGGCTCTAGGCAGTGTGAAACTTTAGTTTCAGTCTTTTTTGAGAATGGAGAATACATTGACACGCTTTAATATCTTATTACAGATTGAAATAGTAACATAGAAACAGACATCTAAAGCCTACAGCAGGTACAGTGTGAAGGTACAGGGTTCTAAGACCTTCATCATACACAACGTCATTATTAAATCATGTACCAGCGTTTTTTGAAAAAAAAAAAAAAGGAAATTATTAGGAATACTTTTTGAGCATTATTGATTTATTATAATTAAACTCAATAATACAAAAACATTCCTAATATTTTTAAAAATAAAATTCCCAATAATTGTCATAATATAAAAATTTCTAATGATTTTCATAATAATAAAATTTCTAATAATTTTCATTATTTTTTCAAAAAGTATCCCTAATCCTGTACTTTAATTATTTTATACAATAATGACAATCAATAATAATATTAAAAAAATCTAAACTTATATGTGCTACTAAAATTTAAAATTATTTTTAAATATTTAAAATTATCTAAATAATTATTATCTAATAATCATTTTATAATTATTATCTAAAAATGATTGTGTACAGTTTGTGAACATGGGTTATTCATTAAAGGTCAAAGACAAAAAAATATATCAGACATCAATGGATTCATTGCAAAAAAGAAAAAAAGAAAAATGAGAGCAAGTAAAAGATAGCACTTACAAATAGTGCTTGATAAACCAAATGTTACCATAAGAGCAATTTCCTATTCCTGATTTAATGACAATAATAGCTATTGCTTAAGGAATTTTTTCACAAGAAGCATTTATTGTTCACATTATTATTTAAAAGAATTTTAACAAATATGGATAAAATATTATACAATACACAGTACTGTGCAAATGTCTTGAGCCACCCACATTTAAATTTAATTAAATTATGAAATAGGAACAAATGTTTTACTGTGACAGAATGCCTAAAGATGCAATAAATAAAAATTGTTGTACAATTGTTTATGTACAGTAATAGCTGCAGCAGCAACCTCATTTCCCCTCTCGTCTGTTCCACCTGCTCAGCATTCAGCATCACCAGTATACTAGTCAGATTATTTGTCATCATCTGCACCCGTTTCTCACTGGTTCATACCTTAAGTTTGATTTATTATTTTTTTTAATGCTTTAAAGATTCATAAATCTTTTATGAATTTTAAGGACTGAAAATGAGACAAAAACTTGCCAAAAATGAGAGGCAAAAAAGTTATTCAAGAGCCTGGAGAACTATTTCTTAAGACCACATTAAAAATACAAGAAGGTATGACCTCTTTGGAAGCAAAATTTTGTCCGAGTTTTTCAAAATAATAATTCAAGAACTGCATGGACCTAAATAATAAATGCACTTTTCTTGTCATTAAGGGGCGCTATATTGTCACATATATTGTCAAATTAGATTTATTAGTGCAGCTTCAAGCCATTAAATATATCATTAAAGGCATGTTTTATGTTGCAATTAAATGTAGAGCAAAATAAGTCAGTATATGGATATTTTATCACATTTATTACAAACATGGTAAAGAAAAAATATGTGCAATACTAAACAAGATGTTTTGACATCAAACAAGCATCTCTCATACAATATATAATATTGTACTCTCAAAACACTGAGAATTTTAGGTTACCATCCTTAGCAGTGTTTAATATTATTATGTAATTTTTTCGCCCTTCTGTGTTTTAATGGATAATCTCTAACCACCACACATAAAAGCATACCAACCACAAAGTATATTCAAGTCTCTATTTTTGGAACATGGACTTATGAACCTCTATGGTTCCATAACCAGCATTAGGCAAATTTATATAATCACAGCGATGCTGATAAAAAGTTAATCCGAGACGGAAATGATGATTTGTGTAAGCAACTATCCAGCCGGGACCTGGATTTAAAGTGTGTGAATGCTATGGGAGATTTACTGAGATTGGAGTATGGCTTGATGTATTTTATGTTGAGGAACAGGATGCACTCTGTAAGTCGATGACTTCAGATTAAAGACAGCCTGCTGCATTAATTGTAATGCGGATTAACACTGATTCAACGTACTAGAACATTGCAGTTTATTCCAAGCAAGGAATAAAATATATGACATATAAGCATGCTGTTGTAGAGAATAATCACGAATGCAGAGCTGAGATTAATTACCATAAAGTGCATGGTTTTCCATTAGTTGTAACTATTATGAATAAGAGTTTTACTCCACTTATGCTTATTTTGTAAAGTTTTCCATCATGGCAAAGTCTTCAGGATAGAGTTAACAGAGTTTTCACTGGGTTTCTTTTAACCTATTATTATGAGAATGTGAGACAACTGCTTATTATTTGCCAGATGTCTGACATTAATTGGAACTGTAATGTAAATGCATAAGAGTCTGCGGTTAAAGGGGAATAATAATAATAAACTTTGAAACAGTAATGATAGCTCAGTTGTATGTCTTGCTACACTGCACCACCCATCCTTGATTGTTTTCCATAAATGTTTTAATCTTTATTTACTATGCAGAAATAAATACCAAGATGAGACATTTAGGAGTTTATTTCATCCATGCATGGATATAAATTCCCATAAAACAGGGTCTCAGGTGCCTCTTGTGCTCTGTAAGAAAAAAAAGGAAGTATGTATATATGTGTGTGTGCAATGCACATAACTCATTGGAACAACATTTGAGAATAGAGTGTAAATAACATCACTATTTACCCAAAAGTTCTCTCACCTACGATATTTTCAGCACGTTTTAACATGTTGTTAATGAGTGTTGCAGCAGTGAATTATTTTAGACGGTGATAGGGGAAGAAAATGGAGAGGACGCTAAAGCATTCATTCAATTTATGCCTTGTTAGTTCCAGTGAGTTTCATTCTTGCCAGGTCCCTGCAGGCTGACTGGGTTGCTGCATTCCTCCATTTATTTTCTGAATGAAAAGCTAAAAATACCCTGAGCGTTTTGTGAATGAAAGTCTAAAAATACAGCTCACATTCATCTGTTTCTTGCCCCCCCCCTCCCTTCTCCTGCTCCGTTTATCCCTCGCTCTGTCTGTTTCTCTCTTCCTCTTTCCCTCAGATTACTGTTCTAGTGCTAGATGGATGACACCGTATGCAGAGCCCTCTCAGACGTACTATTAATTTCCTGATCCCGGGCTCCAAATGACAGTATACATTACCACTTGATCTATAAGAAAAACCAGAAGACCTTGGTGTAAGAATTAGTTCTGAAGGGGGGGGGGGGGGGGGGGGGGGGGGGTATTCGTGAGTTTCCGTTGTCATCTTCCATCTTTCCGGCACATGCTCGGATTCTCAATGGAGCCCACTTCCACCTCCTCCTTCTATTTTTCTGTGCAGCCCTGTGATTGGACGACGCAGTCTCATTCACAACCCCGCCTTGTCGCTGTCTAAATCGCGACACCTCTGCTTTCCTTGGATGTGCGGTTACACACCATGGAGTGTTAGACATTTCGTTAATTATCACTTTTTAAAACTCACCATGGTTGAAATAAATGTCACTTCAAGAAAGGGGGGTGGGTGGGTTTGATCCCCTAATCTCATTTTGCTGTGTTAATTACAGACTTGTACCAGCGTTATCCAGACTGATTAACTATGTTCTGGTTGTCGTTAAAGCCTTATGTGTTAAGAGTGTTTATCCTTGACTCATTCAGGAGATTGGCGCTACGATGCATGGAATGTAAACCACCATTATAGGCCTGCCCCCTCACACACTTGTGACTTCCCGCATAACTCAACCCCATGCCGTGCCAAGAGTCGAGCACAGCAGACTGACAGCCAACCGTCACAATATTTACATTCTGCACCTCTGCCACATAAAAAAAGACTTGCAGACTCAACATGCATACCACGGAAAGCGAGAGAGTGAGAGAGAGAGAGAGAGAGTGTGTGAGAGAGAGAGAGAGAGGGGGAAAACAATTCTTTCCTGAGTGGTCATCATTCAAATGGAAGGAGAATGGCATGATATAAAAGTAACTTGATCAAAATGCATGGCATCCCTGTTAATGTCTCTGCTACAAACGAGGATGCTTTGGCTTAGGTACAGAGTTTATTTTTACAAGGCTCATACCATACTGCTTCCTGCATTAGCCTGTACAGAGACCAGCAATCGTTCAAAGGGTAAAGTCACAGACCTTCAAGTAACACTCTCTAATATGGTAAACCATTGCACTGTATACTTTGATACACTACGAAGAAGAGACAGACATAAAACCCAGTCAAAATAAGCTTAATTCCAGATATAAATTTTTAACTTATGTTCAGCACTTAATCGTTATTTAACACCTACTAGTAAAAAATGTTGCATGAAGTCATTTGTGTAATTCCTTACATTTTTTCCTTAGCATACCACAGACCTTAGACAGTGGGTCTATCTCAAGTACTACAGAAACAACAGCATGTTCACATCTGTTAGAATTGAAATTATGGTTCGAAGATTCCACTCCATGATTGTTATGATCTTAGACTCTTAAATTAGCCATGTCAAGTTAGCCCTGTCATTCACTTTATTGCAGGTTAGCCATATTATTCACTTTACAGCAGGTTAGCAATGCCATTCAGGTTAGCCCTTTTATTACCTTTCCATCAGTTAAACACTATTGTTAACTTTACAGCAGGTTACCCCATTATTACCTTTACAGCAGGTTACCCCATTATTAACTTTACAACAGGTTAGGCCTATTATTAACTTTACAGCAGGTTACCCCATTATTAGCTTTACAAAAGGTTAGGCCTATTATTAACTTTACAGCAGGTTAGGCCTATTGTTAACTTTACAGCAGGTTAGTCCTATTATACAGCAGTTTAGCCCTTTTGTAAATGGTACAGCAGGTTACCCGATTATTAACTTTACAACAGGTTAGCCCTATTATCAACTTTACAGCATGTTAGCCCTGTTATAAACTTTACACCAGGTTAGCCATATTGTTAACTTTACAGCAGGTTATCCCTATTATTAACTTTACAGCAGGTTAGGCCTATTATCTACTTTACACCAGGTAAGCCCTATAGTTAAGTTTACAGCAGATTAGGCCTATAGTTAACTTTACAGCAGGTTAGTCCTATTATTACCTTTACAGCAGGGTAGGCCTATTGTTAATTTTACAGCAGGTTAGTCCTATTATCTACTTTACAGCAGGTTACCCTATTATTAACTTTACAGCAGGTTACCCCATTATTAGCTTTACAAAAGGTTAGACCTATTATTAACTTTACAGCAGGTTAGTCCTATTATACAGCAGTTTAGCCCTTTTGTAAATGGTACAGCAGGTTACCCGATTATTAACTTTACAACAGGTTAGCCCTATTATCAACTTTACAGCATGTTAGCCCTGTTATAAACTTTACACCAGGTTAGCCATATTGTTAACTTTACAGCAGGTTATCCCTATTATTACCTTTACAGCAGGTTAGGCCTATTATCTACTTTACACCAGGTAAGCCCTATAGTTGAGTTTACAGCAGGGTAGGCCTATAGTTAACTTTACAGCAGGTTAGTCCTATTATCTACTTTACAGCAGGTTACCCCATTATTAACTTTACAACAGGTTAGGCCTATTATTAACTTTACAGCAGGTTACCCCATTATTAGCTTTACAAAAGGTTAGACCTATTATTAACTTTACAGCAGGTTAGTCCTATTATACAGCAGTTTAGCCCTTTTGTAAATGGTACAGCAGGTTACCCGATTATTAACTTTACAACAGGTTAGCCCTATTATCAACTTTACAGCATGTTAGCCCTGTTATAAACTTTACAACAGGTTAGGCCTATTATTAACTTTACAACAGGTTAGCCCTATTATCAACTTTACAGCATGTTAGCCCTGTTATAAACTTTACACCAGGTAAGCCCTATAGTTAAGTTTACAGCAGATTAGGCCTATAGTTAACTTTACAGCAGGTTAGTCCTATTATCAACCTAACACCAGGTTAGCCCTATTGTTAACTTTACAGCAGGTTAGCCCTATTAACTTTACACCAGGTTAGCCCTATTAACTTTACAGCAGGTTAGCCCTATTGACTTTATAGCAGGTTGGCCCTACTGTTAACTTTACAGCATTTTTGCACTATTATTAACTATATAGCAGGTTAGTGCTATTATTAAATTAACAACAGTTTAACCCTGTCATTAACTTTTGAGAAAGTTAGTGCTATTATTAAATTTATAACAGGTTAGCCCTGTCAGTAATTTTTCAGAAGAATGGCCCTATCATTTCCTTTTACAGAAGGTTAGAACAATTAAAATTATTTAATTAGCACAGAAATAACGGTGCATTCTCAACCATTAATTACATTTTGTGTCATTTTTCTACAAGTCAGAAGCTCATAATTACTGTAATTCAGAGCTATAAACACATACGACACTCAAATCTCTGTCATTACCAGGTTCTTCTCTAAGAAAAACAAAGCAAGTCAAGTTCAACAGAGAGCAACGTGTGGAACATGGCAGTTTTGAAAGGAATGTGATAAACCTCACTGTTTTAGAGTGAGTTTTTTTGCCCTCTAGGAAACAGTGTAAGATTTCTTACAACAAACAATGCTCATTTTTTAACAGAAGATGCCAATGTATCTAAAAATGCTGTGTTTAATTGCACAGTGTGTACAGTGGAAAAATAATGTTTGTTGCAATAGAAAATGTTTACTATCCTAAGAAATGTCCACAATGACATACAGTATGTACAGTAGTGAAAGATTTCACAGATGTTTTATCCTTGGTTGCTCTCAGTGTTTAATCATTTAAGTCAGAAGAAAACACTACTTTCAGTCTATGCTTATGAGCTTTCAGCTATTGTGGATCACAATGGTGTAAAAGGAATAAAGCCAATAAAAAATAATAATCCACTTCATGATGGTATCATATAATCTTGGTATGGATGATTTTCTTGAACAGCATGTTTTATTCATCGCTCAATGCTGAATGACTGCTTACGATCAAACTGCAATAAAACCTTTTGACGTTGTTTTTATTAAGTGTTGCGTATCATTAAAGGTGTAGGTCATCAGTTGCGCATGCTATCTGCCAGACATTTCGACTAGAGTTTACTAAGTGTGCTTAAAAGATGGCCTGGATAATATCCCAGTAAAAGGAAGCTAGAATTCCGTTGGCATTTGAACATTTACTGGTACAACTTCCCATGACCTTTTACTTGTTCACAGAAACACCCATGCTAACAGAAACATTCACCTTTTTTGGCTTAAACTCATGAGGTCATCATTTGTATGTACAGTCAGTGTTTGCTAAGCTCGTTGGACCGTTCTCCGCTTTAACGCTCACTGATTATTTCAAAGGAAGATGAATTGTGAGGATGTAATGTAGCCTTGTGTGTAATAGCCCAGGAATCTACACCCTCCCGCTCGCCTGCAAAGCCGAAAGTTAATATTTAAATAATGACATAGCCGAGGTGGATTCCTAAGATTCCGCTGTGTGTATCCTCCCTAAAATGGCTCCAATGAAAACAGACAAAAATGGCCATCCTGACTGGAGGGATAGGCGTTGCTAACGAGAGAGGCGGTGGGACTTTGTGCCCTCAGGCAGGTTCAAACACCGTGGTTTCCCAGATGCACATTTTTTTATGTTTTTATGTGCCGTCCTATCCCCTCAGGGCCCCCAAGTTTTAACTACCATACTATACATTTTTTAATATTTAAAAATTTCTTGCAATTTCCTAACATGAGGTAGAATAGAATGCATATTAATAAGTTTGAAGTTTTAAACTGCAGTAAAAAAAATAAAAAAATAAATAATAATAATAATAATAATAATAAATAAATAAATCACTAAATTGGTCAATGTTTGGTTACAGCATTTCTTTAAGACCGTATGATTTTTGTAAAGAGATATTTACTTACTGTAGCTTTTTTTAAAACAGGGAAAACTATTTATTTTAGTTTTCAACTACATGACAGTCTTTGTGCTTTCCAGTTTCTGACTAACATGATCTTTTTTCTTATCTTGTCCGCTCCATGCAAGAGAAGACAACGGCAACGGGAACAGCTGCTAGGGCATCACTGACAACAGGAACATTGTGTTATAGGTATTGTACAGTACAGTGATAAATGTTAGTATAAATTCTTTAAAAAAAATATGATGCATTTTTTAACACATATAAAATGTAATATTTGAAAAATAGTTGCTGTTATTGGAAAATTAACAGCTTCAGGGTGGTGTGTTTTAGTTAGTATGTAATAGGTGTTTTGTAATTATCATAATCACTATTTGTCCAGAAATTATATGTTTCATCAACTTTAGCAGATGCCTAATATTGTCTTTTTTTTTATTTATTTTTTTTACCTAAAGCATTTAAACCATTTCTTAGAATCGGAGGCATCCATCGAAAAAAAAAAAAACCAGTGATTCTGCATTTGAATAGCTGCCAGGAAGTGGGTAGGCATTTGTTTGTGTTTGCATGCGTTCAAGACTGTTTTTAATGTGAATGTGTTTTGCTTTCAGTGTGTGCCTCAGAACAACTTGCACACACACACACACACACACACATACACACACACACACACACACACACACGCATGCACGCACATACATGTTAAAGGAGATGTTTTAAAATTGAAAAGTGATGCTCGCACCCTTTGTGGGAGGGGGGTGGAGGGGTGTGTGGGGTGTAGGGGATGAGTCCAGTGCTAAATATACACCGCCATGTCAGCACACAGAAGAGAAAGCGAGAGAGGGAGTGTGTGAAGGGGAAAAAGAAGTATAGAAAGAAAAGTGCCTGCCAAGTCCACCACATGGGGAGATCACAGGCCATGAGTGCAGGGACGTAAAAGTCAGCCAAAACAGGGAATATTGTACAGTGAATCTGAGAGAGAGAGAGAGAGAGAGAGAGAGAGAAACTTCATGTTAATCCTCACTGCCTCTTGGAATTAGTTGACGTCCCATCATCTTTCGCAAACTCTCACGGTTCTGGCGAGGGGCCTGTTCCCACCTCTGCGGATCATCACAACACTTATTCTGGTGAGCGTTTCGTCATTCGCACTAAACCCGTCACTTCAGCCAACACTGCTTTTTCGCAGCAGATTCACTTCCATTCATCCACTCCCCCAGGTAGTTTCTGTATCTAACGATAGCAAAAACTTTCCAAGTGTTCGTAGCAATGACCTCTATAACCTCTGGCGTTTGAAACAGCTAGCTCACAGTAGAGCCGGTGATTTACATAAGAATTGTTCAGCTGTGCCAACATCTACCCTGTGACCTCCAGAAAGGATCCATAAATCACACCCTTGTAGAGTTCGCAAGACGAGAGAGAAAAGAAACGAAGCTGGCTACGGTCCATCCTTCGGATGAGGACATACGTGACCTCCGACCTTATGCTGATAATAAAGAAAAATAGCTGGTGGCTAGAATTCGGTTATTACAGTTGTATGTTTTCCACAAAAAGAAACCTTAACATCATAACCATTACTTTTTCCTGCTGGTTTATAATCTGAATAAAGATAATTATTATATGTTTTTACGATGATATGGATCATATTAACTTATTTCTGATCTCAAAACCTTGTACGAGGGCCGTTCGAGTCAAACCAGGACTTGAGGTGAACGTGAAGGTGTTGAACTGATTGACATTTACTGAAGCTTTACTTAGTCCTGACCTCGGTCCGAGCCATGTTCATATGGTTGGGGCATTGAAGGAGTTCCCGGAAGGCTAGCGTCTTCAAAGCAGATGTGATGCTGAGAAAACTTTCCGCCTTGATATGTGTTGTGTCGTTCTGTACAACACATTCTACACAAGTCCCGGATGGACTTGAATGCCCCTTATATCATATCAGCTATAAACAGTCATTCCTTCACCTGTGTGTCGTTTTCTTCCTTCATCTTAAAGTTATTGAGAAGCTTAATCTGTTACATAGAAACTGCATGTTATTACGTTTATACGAACCGTCCACCATAAAACTCATGCATGTGTATGTTGTCAATTAAAGCGATAACTGTTAATGATGTAATGATTATATCCTGGATCAGTAACTGTTTAACAGCTATGTGAGCGATATGGAAACCATTAAGCAAATTCCTATTAGGTAGATTTTTAGCATGGCATTATTTCCCCTGAATCCATGTCATAATTCACTATATATTTTTGTGAATTAGCTACCGTATTATATTCTTGTCCTGAAAAACGTCAGGTTTAAAGCAGATGTGATAAGTGTTAGAGGCTGAAGGTCATATCTGTATCTATTATTATGTAGCTGTTGTGTTGTGGAAGCAGCTGTTTTCGGATTATACATGATAACGGATTACTTCTTCCATAGAGTAAAGACTTTATATTTCATGATGATAGAATACACCTCACTATCAGACATGTCAACACTCAGTCACTTAAAAGGATCTCTCTCTGGCTCTCTCTCACCCCTTTATGAATCAAAATACCCTTTATAGATGTTCAATGAAAACCCACGCACCGATGTTTTATAGAATGGCTGTTCAACGAAACACTCCTTCAGTTTTATAGAAAGCTACATGGATGGCTTATTCTTACCTTTCCGAGTACATAATTTCCTCTCTCACTTAACTAATCGTTCTCTCTGTATACACATGAGCTCTGGGAATGAGGCGCACCATCCTAAAATCAGCGAGCACAACAGTCTCTTTCTGGGAAAAACTGAACCAGCTGTTTGATGCTAACACTTTGTAAAGTGATTACAGGAAACAGCGTATCAGGGCTTACAAAGTCTGGTTTGTTTTTAATCCTAGTTCAAATTAGTTTTTCAAACAGAATACCGATCGTGTTTGCTCCATGGAACACAGCGTAGAAGCATCATTAAAGAGATTAATTGTCATTAAAGCTAAAAAATCCGATATTTCAAAACGATCCGTGATGATCCTATCGTGTGTCGTCGTCCCCGCGCCATCACCACCGACAAATACATTTGTTCTTTTTTAAGGCTAAAGAATAAAGCAAGGCCCCTAAGCTACCCTTTACTTATTCATATGAGTCGATTTGCATACTTTTATAAAAAAAAAAAATAAAAAAAAACTTTCAACCCAGAATGGATCTGAAAAAAAGTACCAGCATTCCCTCAGTGCTTGATTTCCTACTTCAACTTTCTTCCTCTTCAAACTGTATTGTGTTTTTAAAGTTGCTGTCATTTTTTTTTTTCAGTTGAACTGATCTCTACATTAATTGATCTCTATACCTTCAAGGTCCGGGTTCGATTCCCGGCCAGGGTCGATTCCCCCATCTGTGTGCATTGAGTTTGCATGTTCTCCCTGTGCTTGGGAGGTTTCCTCCTGGTACTCCGGTTTCCTCCCATCCTCCAAAGACTAATAGGGATTAGGATAATAGGCATTCCCAAATTGCCCGTAGTGTGTATGTGCGTACCCAGCGATGGATTGGCACCCCATCCATGGTGTACCCCACCTTGGATAGGCTTCAGGCCACACATGACCCTGCATACAGGATTAAGTATAGATGATGAGTAAGGCAAGAAATCATGTACAAAGGCCGTTCAAGTCAAAACTGGGACTTGTGATGAGAGTTCTTCTGAGTGAAGGTATGAAACCAGAAGAATTCAAGCACAGTACAGTGATAAAGTATAGCTACAGTATAACATTTCATTCTGCAAACATTTTAAAGAAGTCCATGCATCTATAAATGACTATCCTGGACAGTCCTGACCGCACCCAAAGCCATGTACATATGGTTTGGGGGTATTAAAGGAGTTCCTGGGAGGCTAGTGTTTCAAAGCAGATGTGATGCTGAGATTTTTTAGAACTTTCTACCTTATACACATAGTGTGTGAATGAGTGTATATGTGTGTGTGTGCTCTTTGATGGATTGGCACTCCATCCATGGTGTACCCTGCCTCGTGCCCTAAGTCTCCTGGGAAAGGCTCCAGGCCCCCCGTGACCCTGATTTCAGGATTAAGCGGTTTAGACGATGAGTGGGTGAGTGAGTGAGTGAGTGATCTCTACAAGAGATCCACAACTGTGATTTACTGTACTTCTCTTTCCCTTCCTCATACTGTACATGATCCACATATGAGGATCAGAGATCAATTATAGCACCATGCAACCTCACAACAGCACTCAGACCCTCATACATACTACTTAACACTCATACGCACTGCTACACACCCACACGCGCTGCTTATCGACTAATCAGAAGTAGAAATATGTGCATGCTTTCATTTGACCCCAAAACATCTCCCGGTTTCAGCTATGCTCCGGCAGGCACAGGCTGATGCAAACTATCCAACTGAAATAAACGCTGTTTGACGTCATGACGGTATTTTTAGAAAGTAATACTTGGGGATGGAAGTGCCTTTTCATGTCAGAATCAAAGTACAAACACTGCATGTAAGCACACTAACACTGATCAGCAGACGCAGACGCGTGTAAGGATTCTTGGATAATTAAAAAATGAATCCTTCCCGAAAAAACGCCTTGTCAGATTTATTCCTCCAGGAAATCCTCCGGCAAGGAACGAGGATCAATGACACCTGAAATAAGAACAATTTAATTGAAAACAATTATTCCAGGCTGTTTCGTGTGAGGGGTCCCGTCTTCCTGTCTGTCTGTTCTGTATCAGCTCAAGGAATGCAAATACCTCATGACCTTCACAGGCTCCAAAATGTACTCCAGTCATTCTTCCTTTCCTGAACATTTCAAAAGAGTTACTAATCTATACATATAACTTTGACTTTATCTGACCACCGAATCAACAACTTGGAAGAGAGTAAAAACTTTTATTCATTTATTTCTCTATACGATCCCCTGCTACACTAATGCACTTATCCCAGTGTTTTACTAGTGCTTGGATGCCATCAGCGTCTCAATATCATAGGACTGCCTGCTTTTCGTCTGAAATTCTAGCCTCCCAGGAACTCCTTTAATGTCCCAAACATGTGGAAATGGCTTGGAGCGAGGTCAGGACTGTATGGGTGGGGTGATGTGGAAATGACTCCCAGCCGAGTTCCTGTAATCTACACGTGGCGTTTCTGAATGATTGTGTTTACGGTTCCCACAGACAGATGCGTCTCTGGCAAGAAGTTATCCGTAGATTTTCAAGGACGACTGCTGTGGATTCCGCGCAACCTCAGTTAGGATCGTCATCCACGGACGTACGACCTTCTTCAAAATTTTGCACCTTTCGAATGTTTCATCACCATACTGAGCTTGAAGTCTTTTGTAAATGTCAGTCGGTTATACTGCACGCCTTTGTTCATGAGAAATTTCCCCACAAGTCACAGTTCGACTTGTCCAGAGGGACTTACATGTATATTTATTCACCTTTATTCACATACTCCGATATTTCCTCCAACACCTTTAGCTTTAATTATAGTTCCCAGTGTGATGACCAGTTCATGTGTGAAAATGATTCCTCATGCTCCCAGAAAGACTCTTTCTCAATTTCCTGGAATATGCCTGAGCCATCAGGGAAGAAAAACTCCATAGATATGACAATCTAGTCATTCAGTACATTCAAGTCGTCGGCTGACTTCATTTTATTGCTACATAATGTTGCTGAGTCCAGACCTGACCAACTTAAGCAACCCCAGGTCATAACATTGTCTTGTACAGTGGCCACTATGAATTATGGTTGCATCACTTCATGTGCTTCCCTTTATGTCTTGAATCTTGTCTCATCTGACCCTATGACCTTTTGACATTGTCATGAAGTTTTTCCTGGTTAGTCTCACTACTTGTGGTTACACGGCTTAATTTCAGTGTTTAACATGGCTATGATTTCTATTGTTGTTTTTTTATGATGCAACATCACCAAAGCAATGATCATTGATTTTTTTTTTTTGAACACATTTTTTCTGCAGAATTCATGGTTCAACACTATTCGTCCTAGTTTTAACAAAGTGTTGGACAGTTCCTAACCCAACCTCCATAGCTGTTCTCTTTGGGGTTGGGGGCGGTTCCAGTATTATTGAGAATTTCATGTTCAAGGCCTTTGCTCAAGGGCCCTGCCATGACCTTCCAATCAGGAGTCCAAGGTCTTATCCGCCGAGACTCTACAGCCCTAGACCTTACACATAACATACAGCTGCACATTCAATCAATTTACATTAAGCACCAGTTCCGAAGACAAGATCAATGAGATTTAGAGGCACCTGATTATTTTAAATAGACGTAATAAAATAGGCCTCAGAGGAACTCTAGTTCAAATGGGAGATGTCTGCAAACTACCCACTGCTAGGGGAGTGTTTTTGTCCACGAAAGTCAATCAGAATGGGAGCTTGTCATTATTCTACCCAATTTGGGTGCCTGTCAGTTCCCACCCAATAGTCAGCTCATGCACATGTGATGATAACTAGTGTTATCTGCCCTCTTCCACATACATAAGCTCACAAGTGGCCACGATTGCAAAAGAAAACTTTATGCCATTGTATGAAGAACATACAACAAAGTGTCAAATTAGCGCCCCTATGATTCATAGGCGAGAGAAAGCACGCCATCCCACCCACCAGAGAGCACAAACAGTTTTCTTTTATTGGCTTCTGGCCACAGATAGCTTTGTCACGATCTGAAAATTGCGAGCTTGAATCCCAACAATGCCAGCGCCATCCAACAGGGATGGACAATAGAACGAATGCTTTTTTTGTTACACCACTTCGAATCCCCTCCATCTTGCAATTGTTCTCCCGCATCAGCGCCTTGATATTTCTGCGTCCAGCGGCGAACCTGTATTTATCCTTTGTACCATCGCTAGTCTTCCATTAGTGGCTTCAGAAGCTAAAAGTCTAGAAAGTGCGTCCCACAAACCAACCAAATGATAATGTGTCGGTACACTGTGGGCATTTTATACCACAGCTAGAGTTATGCTGGTGAAATTACTGCCATTGTGACCGAGAAAACCCCACCGGCTGCTGAAATCCAGTCAACACAAAGCTGGAAGTTACAAGAGTAAACAGCTGCCTACTGAGTAAAGATGTTGGCCCCGTTTCTCCGAACGTTTCTGCATTCGTAGCTTTGCTTACACTGTTGAGGTAGAGTTTTAGAATCCAAAATTGTACCTTGGTTATACACAGCTGCGTATCCTGATCCAAACAAAAGTTATTTTTACTGCAATGAGATGCATATTTAACATGATTAGGAGTCCATTCCACTACTGTTTATTATCATCTCACAATCTTTGTCTTCTTCATCGTCGTTTTTTTTTTTTTTTCCCTCCTTTGACCGCTGTGGCATGCTGTGTATACGTCTGGGTTTGTGTCCGTGTGTGCGAGAGGATGGATCTGAGACGTGCCGGGTACTGAACTGTGTTTTAGTCAGTAGGGGGAGAAATCACTCTTCTCTCCGACATTGAGCAGTTCGCTCGTTCGAACTCCCTCCCTCTGTCTCTCTCTCTCTCTCTCTCGCTCCCTCTACATCAATAATAAATGAGGATTACGCACTTCTTCCCTCACAGTGCTCCACTCTTCTCTTTCCGCTCATCTTCCTCTCCTCAACAAGCCGGACAAATCGCAGAGTAGCGCTCGCTGAAAAACCACACGCTCTCGACACACGTAACATATACTAACTGACAGATGCACACAGGCTAACGTAGGCGAATGCAGCCAGAGCCACTACTAAGACTCTGACACTGTGTGCTCTCAGTGTTCCAGATTCAATCCGGCATTGACGTTTCAGTTTGAACACGAGTCAACACGGGTGCTCTGCAGCTCCGTCCTCCTGACCTCTCGTTAACCGTCAGACATGACGCTCGCATGTCATGCGTGCGTCAGTCTTTTTATTGTCTTCCACTCTCTAATGGAGGTCTCGGCAAATCTGGCGCCTGAAAATGTGCTTCGCAGTCCATCCTGTGAATTAGCAAGGTGTACCCCTATAGGCCCTCATCGCAAGCTTAATGTGGGCTCACAGAGGCTAAAAAAAAAACATGAACAGAACAAGCCAGAAACATTCAGAGCCAATAAGAGAGTCCACTCAGAGACTGACATTCAAGCAAACAGAACTGTCCTCGGCACTTAGTCAGAGATCTCATTCACCCATCTGTGGCTTGAGAAATCGGAGATTAAAGAGTGGACGAGGAATGTTGGAGTGCCTCAGGCCAACTTCGAAGTCTTCATCAAAACTACAAGAGTCTGTTCTTGAACAGCTTGTTAAATGTTGCAGAATGTCCAAGCAATCTGCTTTAAGTGCATGATGACATGCAATCGAAAAAACACACAGACACCTGTTCCTGCACGTGGTGATCAGCCTCACACTGAGGCAAACCTGAAACGATGGTTTTAACATGCAACCATCATATCGCTATTGTAAAGTTCCTGCGAACTTTGTGTTTTATGCAGTTGCCTGAGGGCGAGTTTGAAAACACTTAGCCGTTGCTGCAGGAAGAGCGATGGTCTGTGTCATCACGCAAACCCCTGCTTAGGCCTGATTTATGGTAATAGGGCCAATTCTCCACAAATCAGGACCCCTCATCCACTCCTGGGCCCGTCTCATCACTCGCCGGCTTAGCAGCAGTTCGGTCACATTACCTCGTGGTGTAATTTACTTGCGTAGCTTATCGTTTCCCCACAAAGTTTATGGAATGAGTTACGGCGTGCTCCTGGATGCAGCGGGACAGCACAAGATTAATCACTGACACTCATTCATTTGGATGTATGTTTTCATTGCTGCATCTTGCCAAGCTGCCCTGCTCCACTTCCTAATGATAAATCTGCTCTCATGCTAGCACAGCGCTGGCAGTACCACTGATGCCAAGTCAGTTCGGTAGCACATCACTCAGATACTGTGCAAATGTGCTTATAAATATGCAATGTACGAGCATGCTATTCATTCGATTCCTCTATCTTATGCCATTTCGGCATTGTGAATAAAAAAGAGGAAGAAAGAAATGACCCAATTCCTTTGGTACTATTATGTTGACGGTCATGACTTTTAACCCCCCTTAGAGTGAAGAGATAAGCAACCAGCATCAACTGCATAACTTTTTCAAAGTTGAGTTTTCCAGTAAGTATTGCTTTAATGCAAAAAAAGTTAATAATAACATAAAAATGTAAAGTTTGCACCCCTTTTCAGGAACAGAAAAGCTCAAACTCTTTCTATCCCATGAAGCAATATAGTAACAATAGGCTGTGGTCATGCATATGCATATCTATACAATGAACTTAAACTACAGTATGTCTAGGAATACAGTATACTTGTCCTTATGAGGATGCTATAATGTAAGCAATGATCCTTATAGCTACTAGAGTATGTAAACACTATTTCCAAGTCCAATGTATGTTCTGATTGCGATGTGATACCAGTTTTAACATTAAGTCATTGCCCAGATGCTTTTATTTAGAGCAACTTACAATACGATGCAAATCATCAAAGGTGCAGCAGTACAAAGGAACATGTGAATTTGCAAACGTTCCTAACTTGAAAGACATGAGACAAATGCCAGTGGTCTAGAAAAAAAAAAAACGTGAGGCCAGAGCACACCCTGAATGCGATGCTAGTTTATTTCAGGGCATTATATATACTCATACACATCTAGGGGCAATTTAGAGTCAATCCTGTTGTTGGTAATTGAGGGGACACCTGAGGACTCCACATGGGCGTGAGAAGAGGATGCAAAATACCTTGCAGCCAGTAATAATCCCTAAAGTAATCAGTGCAAATGTAATACAGGAAAAGTAAGGAGTCAGTATATAATCCCTGAGCAGGACAGTTTTTAGAGCTTTGTGAATAGATTAGAAACACATGGAGGACATGAAGCACTAAGACAAGCATGTTTATGCATCAGATAGGATGCCTAACTCCGATGTTGTAGACCAGAGTTAGTATGTAAGTGTGCAGTTCATAGGCAGATTAACAAATTATGCTCGTAATCCAAGGTTCCACTGTATATCCAGAGTCTATATTCAAGAAGGCATTCTGATGTCCTTTGATCAACATACAGTAGGAAGGGGTCAGGGGAAAACAGAAATGTTTGTGTCATCAGTGTACCAGTGATAAGAGAACAAATGAAACCTGACCACTAATCCTAACGATTTAAGGTACACCACTCTCCCATAACATTTAAAAAAAACCCTGTCTAATATTGAGTAAGTCCCTCTTGCGCTGCCGAAACAGCTCTGACCTTACATTAGTATCACATCCTTTTAGTCATGTAAGTTGTGATGCGGGACCTCCAGAGATTGGACTTGTTTGTCCAGAACAGATGTTCGATTGGAAAGAGATCAGGGGAATTTGTAGACCAAGGCAGCTTTAAAATATTCAGCTATTTGTGCTACAGTACCCATGATCCTGCCACTAGTTTACCAGTTGTCTTTCCATGGAGCAGATTTGGTACGTACCAATCACTGCAAAATGGGAGCGGACCACAGTACCTGCCGTTTTGGACCTGCTCTGACCCAGTCATTTACCAAAAGTGGGTCCAATATACAGTATTTGCCCACTTTTTCCTGTTTCAAAACATCAACTTCAAAAACTTACATAAATTTGTTGCCTAATAAATCCCACGCCCATCTGCAACTGTAACGAGATAATAAGTATTATTCACTTTACCGTTCAGTGATTTAATATAAGTTATGAGGGACTCTAATAGTAAGGCAGTGGGGATCAATCTTGTATACATCATATATACACTGTACAGTATATTATATTATGGTAACCTCTAGCTGTTGGGTTCTTATACCACACTTTTTTAGTTAAAGGATTCTCCATAGAACCCCTAAGGGTTCTCCTGAACTGATAACCAAAGATTTGTTAAGGATGTTAAGGTAATGTACTGTATATACACTTATAAATGGAAATTACCATGTATTAGATTGTCAAGTCATTATTTTTAAACTTTTAAGGATTCTCCAGACAATTAAGCTTTCTTAAACTTTTCAAAATGCATCTCATTGAAGAAACACTCAACTAAAGAATACTACATAGCAGCATGCGTCCCCCCAACCTCATGGCCATATGGATATACTTTTAGTAAAAAAAAAAAAGACGTTATAGCCGACGTTTTCTACATATGCTCACCAACCAAGTGTTTTTTCTATCTTTCTTTTTTTTTTTTTTTGCTTGGTTGACAGGAGTAGTCTTCTTCTGTCATTCTTCTGAGCTAATCCACCTTAACATTTGGGGTGTTTTACATTTTGTGATGCTTTTCTATTTATCACTGTTGTACAGAGGCCCAACAGTGGCAACTTGGTGGTTGTAGGGTTTGAACCTGAAACATAACCCATTGCCTTAACCACTGGGCTACCCCCCCCCCAAACAATCAAAGTATTGTCCTACTGTACAGTATGTTCTCACTTATCAATAAGGCATTTCTCTCTACAGAACTGCCACACATTGGATGATTTTTGAAAATCATCCATGATAGTACCAAGAGATCATCAGTTTCTGCAATACTCAAAGCAGTTGTCTAGCCAATGTAATCTAAAAGCCACCAGGATCACATTTTGCCCATTTATATGAACATTAAGGGAAACTCTTGACCTGTAGCTGCATCGGTGCTCGATTATAGAAACTTTTGAAAGAGCGTATATTTAAATCCATATTGACATAAATGCTATTTTGATAGCAATATTGATTCTCAAATACACGTAAGCTCACAGTAGAATCATACCTTATTTCTAGTCCTGATAAATTATGTAATGACCCCAAGAATTTATAACTTATTCATTCGAAGATGTGGCATCTTTAATATATCTTTGTTACACAATATGCTTTAATTGTTCAAGACAATAATGAAACATTTCTTTAAATTTTTTTTTTTTTATCTCACTCCCTCTCCCTGTCTGTGTTTGGACTTTGGAAGTGGGAGGAATGCGATTCTGCGGCTACTCGTCTGCCTTCACACACCTCGAACATTCTGTCCACCCCGTCTCCACTCATCTCATTTTCTCCAACTCATGCGAGGAGCGGGAATGTGTTAATATGATCAGAAGTCCATGTGTGAATAATGAAGTGAAGGATTCGGGGAGACACACTTCATCATCCCTAAATAGCTTGGCTATAATAGGACTGGGTGACTCAGAAGCTATGTGTGTTATGTCAGCTATTTTTCTGCCTCTTGACATCGCTATAGGCTGAGGGCTGCACCCTGATTTTGGCATGTGGATAATTGCGATGGAACTATATTTAGAAAGAGTGGTGTGTATCGTGTGTAGCATCCCCTCCTCTTTCTTCATTTCGCTGTCATAACTATGAGAAAAAACACACACACACATATACATATATATATATATATATACACAAATGTCATCATAGTCTATTTGAAGTTAGTCAGAGAGAATGTGTGATTTATCAATTGATTTTTCTCCCCCTCTCCTCAGCTATGAATAACCATCCTTAATTATTGATGTGCTGACGTTAGTGATCCATTTGAATGTTATATGTGATGCAGTCCTCTTTTTTTCAGGCTGGCTGGCTCCTTTCTCCATCTTTTTCACCATCCTTCCTTCACATTTTTTCCTCTCTCTCTCTCTCTCTCATGCACACACACACACACACACACACACACACACATATACACGAATAGGTTGACTGTGAGAACAAAGCCATGGAGACAGAACAACACAGGATGAAGGATATATAGAGAAAAAGTGAGACAGAAGGGCATTAATGGAGCTCTGATGTCGCAGTTGGCATGCAGAGGTGTGTCAGCCAATCAGAGCGCAGCACCTGAATGTTGGGAGGGGCACAAAGGTCCATTCACAAAGCCGGCAGCAGCCCCGAATAAAGCAATGAGGTAGAAGCAGAATTCCCTCTGCTGCAGTCTCTTCCAAAACAGCACACAGCTAATGCTCACGTAAACACCCACAGCTGCGCCATGCCTACTTAATGCTCTCGTCCCAATCTCCATCAGGATCATGTATCTCCTGCAAGAGTGAGATTATTTTTAGATGCAAAACATCCTATAACTGTCTTGAGGATACAGAACAGTGATTCTATCTCGGATTGCAGTAAAACGTGTGCATGCTTTTTTTTTAAATACTTGTTAAGACTCACAATGCACCTATAAAAGTCACATGTTTCTTCTGTGGCTTCTGAAAACACAACAACTTTAGACCTTCTAAGTTTAGTTTGGAACGGAAATAAAGTCTGGAGGCTGAATTTAGCATCAGACTTTGTTACCAGCGACTGACGTAGCCAGCTGTTGCCGTGTCGTCACACTTGTTTCAGCTAAAAAGGAGGAGAGATTTGTATTTGCAGGCAGCATCTACCTTGCTAGAAAAAAAAAAAAAAAAAACAACAACAACAACAAAAAACTTCCTGGCACTGACTGTTCCCCGTTTTCTCTCCTCAGCTCGGTACACACACCCCCAAACTATTCCAGGTGCTAAGTTGCCACCAAATTTATATTTAACTGAATAAAAATAGCAGGCTGGTTGAAAATTGAGTGTGTATTGCGTAGGTTGTGTCTTAGATAAGCTCAGTGAAGACGCACACTCGCTTTTTATAGGCACTGGGGAACATATGTGTCAGATGCTTTTTTTGTAACTGAATGAAACATGGCTTCTTCCTGCTCCTTTTTTTTTCTTTTCTAAAATGATGAATGGATGTAAGCGTGTGTCTGTGTCTATGTCTGCGTCTGCGTCTGTGTCTGTGTGTGCACACGTGAGCCTCATGAACTGAATTACTGTACAGTATGCCACATGATCCACATTGTTTCTTTAAAGAACTCTTCAACTGCCGTTTGACGTCAGTGGGTGTCTATCCCGAAAGAGCAATCAAGACCAGAGTGGGTAGTGGATACTGAAAGAAGAGAGGACGCACAGGTTCAAGATAGAGGGACAGAGTGCAGAATGGGTCGAGAAAGAAAAAGAGAGAGAGAGCAAGAGAGAGAGAGAGAGGGAGAAGTGCGGTTTCTTCAGGAGCCAGACTGAAAAGGTGACGAATATCAAGTCTGTCAGCACACTGCAGGCACTGACATACGGCCAATAGTACCCATCTGAATAATTGATCAGGTGAAACGTTAGGCAGAGATGTTGCACGGTCAACTCTCTCTTCAATGCAGGTGAGAGAGAGCAAGAAAGCAAGAGAGCGAGAGAGAGAGAGAGAGAGAGGGAGAGAGAGAGATTTCCAACTTTTTAACCTCGATAAACTGTAAACGTCAACACACTAACTCAACCAGATAGAGTTGGAAAGTTGGAGTTGCTCTGACCCAGTCATCTACCCAAGCCAATGACTAGCCCTGGACATAGGCAAGATATACTAGGCAGTAAGTGAACATTTTGTCCCTGAACTTCCATGTCTTGGAAGCAGAAAAATCGGCAAATAGAAGGATTTGAGGGCCTTTTTGATGGCCAAATTAACATTTAGGCATTTGGGAGACGCCCTCATCCAGAGCGACTTACATTTTTATCTCATTTTACATCTGAGCAGTTTAGAGCCTTGCTCCAGGGCCCAACAGGGACAACTTGGTGGTTGGAGGATTTGAACCTGAAACCTTCTGAACCGCAGTCCAACACCTTAGTTACTGAGCTATCCCTTGACCACACCCCTAGATTCCTGATAGGTTTTGTTGGAAATTCTGGGAATAAGAAAGAAATATATTAAGGCTGATGGATATTTATGCAGGTGGATAGGTAGGTAGGTAGGTAGGCTGGTTTGTAGGTAGGTTGAAAGGTAGGTTCGTAAGTAGGTAAGTAGATTGTTGTAGATTTTCAAGATTGGTAAATCGGGTGGTAGTTTGGAGGATTGTTGAGCAGGTATGTTGGTAGGTATTAGGTTGGTAGGATGGTAGGATGGTAGTATTTTGGTAAGTTGGTAGGTAGGTACAGTAGTTGGTTGGTAGGTAGTTAATTGGTAGTAGGTTATTAGGTAGGTAATTAGTAGGTCTGGGGGTTTGTAGTTGGGTAGGTTGGCAGGTTGATAGTATTGTTATATGACACAAGATATAGCACACGGACGGAACTGATGGATGAATTAAACCTTGTTCAAAACAAATGGGTCATAAAATAAATATTTTGTACGAGGTTATTGATTCCAGTAAGCGCATGACCTTGTTGCCGGTTCACCCAGTCGTCTTGCAATTTGGCCCATGTCAAAATCCTTGGCTATTTTTATACATACAGTTTTATACATTAAATTTAATATTTAAATATACACACAAAATACCATGTGCGCCTTAAATCTCTATTGCTTCACAGCTGTTTGGCAGTTTAACAGATTATACAGCAAATTTCTGAATTAGCATGCATGGGAAACTTGTCATTTTTTAAGATGATTAATAACACAAACAATACAGAAACTGAATCTAAAAAATATAATTAGGACAATTATAATTTTCAAATGCAAAAAAGGGGGCGGGGGGGGGGGGGGGGGGGGGGGTTTAAAAGTGTGATGTTGATTATCAGTGCTAAAAAACTCTCCAGGCAGTCATGATCACTCTCCTTCTCGTTTTATTTCTTATAATTGCAGTCATGCCGTCTGACTCTCCCAGGTAATCATGTGAAATTTATCTCAGACTATACAGGAAACCTGACATAGGCTACTGATTTAACACAGCACGTCTCCTCCACTGCAACTATAAATTACTCTCAAAAACCATCGCGTAGTGAAAGATTTTTTTTTTTTTAAAGCAAGAGCAGGGTTTTGTGTACGTCATGCACAAATGAATTTTCCTAGCATACCAGAATCCTGTTTTGCAACAGCACCGTTGTGTTAATAGGGGGAGTGTTTACGGAGATAATTGCTCCACCCAAATTAGTATGATCAGAATTAAAGCATTCAGCAGAAGAAAAGCCCCAGCTGCCTCTTTAACACAGAGATATGCAACACATTTTGAATTATTTGTTTGGAGAAAGACTCAGACAGCAATTAGTTCAGCAATTACTCCAAGATCAACAGCTTGTGATCTTATTTGTGCTTAGACGTATTAAAGTTATCAATTTAACTGAGATATTTATTATCGTTTGGATCGCTTGGAGTTAAATGAAGCGGTTTTTTTAAGTTCAGGAGAAGTTCAGATACACTTAAATCTGGTCTGGGGATGACACATCGTATACAAACGGAATCCAATCCACTTAAATTTAATGCATTTTAATTCACTCACTTATCATCTATATCACATTATCGAGGTAGCCCATCCATCACACGCTCATTTACACACTACGGGCAATTTGGGAACGCCAATTAGCCGATTCTGCACCTTTTGACTATGGAAGGAAACTGGGGTATCCAGAGGAAACCCAAACGTCCATAATTAAATTGAATTGAATTGAAACCCACCAACCACGGGGAGAACATGCAAACTCGTGCTCACAGACCCGAGGCAGGAATCAAACCCAGACCCTGGAGGTGCAAGGCGACACTGCTAAAAACTACATCACCATGCCGCCCTCAGGTCAATTAAAATTCACTTTGATTCTGATTTTTTTCACTTCATATCAGTTCAGTCCAACTAAGTTTAGTTTAGTGCAGTTCATTACAGTTCATCTTAAATAAAATTAAATTAAATTAAACTCAGTTCAGCTCAATTCAATGCACTTTAATTTAGAACTTTCCAATAAAGCACCTCCACAGAAATCCAGATATCTAAAATTACATTTATCTCTGATGAGTAAGCAAAAGCGTCAGCGTAAACTTTGATGAGTAAGCAAAAAAAAAAAAAAAAACCTTCCTGAGACAGCATGCAGAATCCTTGGGCCAGACTCAGAAGGGAATCCTCCCGCATCTGGGATTATAAATAATTAAGGCTTAAATGTAAAATGTTTTTAGCAATTGCAGTCCAAGCCAATCTGAGTAACATCCACTGCCATATGTATGGTGTCTGTGCGTACCTTTAACACTAATCCCATGGTGCTCTTTAAGCTTTCCATGCAGGTCCATGCAGGTCCAAACCTCTGAAGTAGTTTTGTATTTTCAGAAGAATAAAGCTCCAAGCAGGAGTGGGGCATCAAGATGGATCAGGCAGACCTGGAGGGCAGAAGGAGTCATAATCTCAGGAGTCACCTGTGTAACACGATTAGTTTAACTTCCTCTTCCGAGTCATGCGGCAGGGAAAAGGTTGTTATGGTCAGTGGAGGAGACGGAACACCTTATTGAAACCTTGTGAAAACAGTGAAATCTTCATCTTCCAGGGTATATGTGAGTCTAACTGGACTCGTGTAATCACTGCTTTGTGTTGATTCAACACTGGGGAATTTGCTGTGTACAGTCTGAAAATGTGATTGCATAATTGATCCAGAAGGAATTTCTCTCATGTTAAAGCAAAGGGGCATTTATACTGTAAGTCCTTCCTGCCATATTAGCTTATTAGGGCTATTGGCCCCTTGGTACAGACACAGGATTCTGCGCAAAAGTAGTAAATACTGTATAAGAAAAATATCTGATGTGACTGCTACTTAATCTAACGCAGAGCCTTATTTTTTTAACGACCAAACAAGACCACGTCTTTTTTTCTATGTTGTCTCCCAAGGCTGCTGAAATCTGAGGTCGAAGATCACCTTGCCAAAATCTGTGTGTAATGAAATAAAGCATTTCCAGAAGCAAGTGCATGTCCCTCGGCCTTTCCCCGTCAGTGATTTGGCTTTTACATCGTGTTGGTCTGACCGTTTAGTTTCAATCTCTAACTGCAAATGCAAAGGGTCAAAAAAAAAAAAAAGGGAAAATGGGGAAATCATTGTTCCAACCGGCATTACCTGACATGATGTTGTGTTGTAATCAACAAGAGTTGAAATGAACAAACAAACAAATAAATAAAATGGGAGGATTAAATTTTTTTTAAAGTGTTTCATTTTACTATTCTACAATTTGTTACATTTTATAAACACATACTGTACACTGTCTGATGACTTGAATGTACTGAATGACCAGGGAGTCACATCAGGGAGATAATTTCTGTGATCATGAGGAATCATTTTCACACGTGAACTATTGTGCACCATGTGCATCACGTGCTGTATTTAAAGCTGAAGGTGATTAAATGAAATCATAGAATGTGCGACTTACTGTATGTGTTACAGTTTTGTGTGCATCGGTTATGAATATTAAGTTGGAGTGAGTTTAGTTTTGATGTTCTGCCTGTTATTACTATTAAATCACTCTGACACATCAGAATCTAAAACAGGGCGAAATACTGAATTAATTGTCATAGAGTTCCAACCATGAGCAACCTCTTTATGCCAAACCTTGTAATTTCATTTAAGTGGCATGCATTTCTATAATTTTTCCCATACGGAAATGTGTTACAAAAAGCATTAACCCAGCTTTAGAAGAAACACGTTATAATTTTATGGTTTCTTACGCGGTGTACAGTATGTGCTTGCTAATGCCTATATTCCCTTTCCTGGCAGGATGAAGCAGCTTTGTGTAAAAGGCTCACAGCATCACGCAGCGAGAGGCTCTATTGAGCAGTGCCTTATCTTAATGGCCTGGTCACTTTTCTAGGGGAATTCTTATCCACCTTTTAAAGATAAGAGCTCCTGAAGCTGCAATTCACTTCCCTCTTCTGTAGAGACCACACACTGACCCCCTCTCATCCTCATCTGATAGGCTTTCTTATTTTAAGTCAAAAGGTATATTTAGGTAAAATGCATTATTTGCCATTGTCTGCTGATGCTGATTGTATTAAGCATTTCGAACTGTTGGTGGAAGTGGAGTTTTACGTGGGATGTATTGATACAAACAGCGAAATGTCCCAGTGTGGTTAAACTACTCAAATTGCTATAAATAATTTTAGTACGTGATCACATAATCATGTAGTAATACAATTATTGGTATTCTTTACTGGCTCATGTGCTGTTATACACAACATTTATAAACGTGACCTTTTAATTATCATACAGCAACTGCAATATGTACTCGTTAACATTTTAAAAATGTATTTCTTTAAAGTCCATTCACAAATAATAGCTTTGTTTTTCTAGTGTAAAATGGGAACCTTTGAAGATAATCCAGATAAATTATATACCTACAGACATGTAATTTTATATGACAACGTTATTGCTAAAAACAAACAAACAAACAAACAAACAAATAAATCAAACTTTTAAAGTGTACCCTTTTTGTCTTTGTAATTTTTGTATAAATGACAATCTAGATATTTATAATGTTTGTGTAACTGTTAATAAATATTAGATTTTTATAATTATCACAGGTGATATTTTTTCAGGCATGACATGATAAATGAACGGTTTAAACTCATTGGTATTAAGGAATTATTTATGAAACATGAAGCTTTCTCAGGCATTATAAAAAGAGTTTATACAAATGCTTATCACGTCTAATTTACAAGGAATCTAAATCATACGAATGCTAAGTCATGATTATGGGCGTCATAGAAAATGCTAGCAAGTACTGTACAGTAAAATGCAAGTCAGAGACAGGAAAGACAAGCTGTGTTTCAGCGACCTGTTTCTAAAGGGCAACTGTCATGAAAAGTAGGTAAATCTGACTAATCCTCTGTTCTGGCCTCAACCTGTTTTACATTTCTTATTGATAATCAGCATCTCCCGGGCTGTGACGTTGGGAGCCACATTCTGGGTTGTAACATCTTCTCCGTCTAAAAGATTCTGATAATGTTAACATTTATGTTAATGCAGGCTGACTCAGAAATCCATGCATCCCAACCTCACTCACCCTACCCCCCTCCCTTCCCTTCACTCCAAAGTGTGCCTAATGAGCTCAGTGTCTCGACCAAGTCACTTCTCTGATCAAACAATCGCTTAATTGTTAGCCAAAGAGCTCTGTTCATATCATGTCCGGCGGAGGCGTCAGGATGGCGTATAATTCAACTGCACGATATGAGGAAACAAGCTAGCCACGGGCTTCAGATGACGCAAGCCGCCGGACCTGAGGGCACACTAACGGGTTTTGCCTTTCTCAATAATGAAGAATTATTGCAACCTTCAGAAAGTTCATCTACAGTTTTATGGCGAAGGCGGATAATATGTGCCCTCGTTGTTTACCATGTGCCATAGATGGCACAGGAGAGGCATTGACAACAGCAGATTTCAGTCACACAACGATTAGGGCCAGTGCACTATTCAAGTCCCCTTTTTGATGAAAAGCGAAAATGATAAAAATGAATTATACACAGCAATTTCCTGCATCCTTACTTCCACTGCTTTGTCAGTTTCTCAGTTAAAATGCTTGTAATATGTTTCAGCTCTCTGCAACCTAGGGCTGGGATGGAAAGTTCTTTGTGCACTTTGTGTTCACTTATTTTAGCATGCATTAATAGTGACAATAAAATATTCAAAACCACATTTCATCAAATTTAGGAGAAGAAAAAACATGCAATTTGATTAATCCACCCTTTTTTCAACAGACATCCATAAAACCTTTATAAGTAATAAAAGAACCATATATTAATTAATTAATATGGGGTTATAATATTGCCTATAAGAGTTTTGATGATGTCATTACCCCATATTATAGCCTATATACTGTACATAATGTATGTATATATATATCATGTAGAGGTTTGTTAGCATAATATAAAGAGAGTGTTTTGATAATATCATTACAGCATAATATAGCTTATATATATATATAATATAGCCTATATATATATATAATATATATATAATATATATATATATATTATTGTAATGACATCTCAAAACACTCCTTTATATTATGCTGTAATGACATCATCACAGGCTAACAAACCTCTACATGATTAATATTAAGTTCACATTGGGGTCAGGGGAAACATATCTCAGTCACATCACAGACACAGACATGCAGTAAGGCTTCCATAAAAGAAATCGTCAATTACTTACAGTAGCTCTGTTATAACTGTCTCGTAGCATACCTACCACAAATATTCATTAAACATATTAAACTAAGTATTAATAAAGAACACAATGATGTAACCTTTTCCAGTGTACACCACACCAAAAAGTTTAATGTTATATTATTCGTATGAAAAAACTACCAATTAAAAGTTTGGACACACCTTCTAATTCCATGGTCTTTCCTCATTTGATTTCTTTCTTCACTGTAAAACAATGCTGAAGGCGTCTAAAATATGCAATAATCCAGTGTTGAATAAACAGTTGATATTGAGGTGTATCTGCGGGAGATGCTGATAATCAATAAGAGACGTCAAACAGGTTGAGGGTCAAAACAGAGGATTAGTCAGATTTACCCAGTTTACAAACCTAAATCTAAAGCCTACTTCACCCTCTAATGTTGCCATTAAGTTATAAATTAATTACAAAAGGCAGCGGACAGGAAAATGTAGATTTACCCCAGCTGTCAAGCATTGCTAATGTACAGTAAGTCTTGAGTCACCCCTCATTTCATCATATTAAGTTAAATTAAACTACATCATGTAGATTAAATTGAAGTAATTAGAGTAAATGTTTTACTGCGACAGTATGGATGGGGTGCCTATCCATCGCTGGTGCCTAAAGGTACAATTTAAAAATTGGTTGTATATGTAAGAACCTCAGCAGCGACCTCATTTCCCCTCTTGTCTGGTTTCAACCACTTAGCATTCTGCATGACCCGTATACTAATGACCGGCTTGATAACTTATCATCATCTGCACCTGTTTCTCACTGGTTTATACCTTAAGCTTGATGCTTTTTATGCTTTTTTGCTACAGTAGGTCAAAAATTAAAACAGCCAAAAAAGTCTGGAGAACCATTCCTCAAGGCTACATTAAAAATACAAGAAAGTCCGACTTTTTGGAAGCAACTTATGCTTAGAAACGAAAATGATTAGCAATACGGGCACGTGATAGGACCTGCCAGTCCACCCATGTCATGCAAATCTGCTACAGCCCAAACAATCCACATCCACCGAAAATGTACTGTTGTTTGCAGGTAACAAGTGAGTGAATTAACAAAAGTCCAAATCTGTGAGCAGCTTTTTTGAGTAAAAGTCAAATCGGCGAGAATGGTTTACAAAAAGCGCTGTGTAGAAGCAGCGCCTCGAAAGCAAGCTGAATGCGTTTCATTTGGCTTTTAGCATGAACGGATGACACCACCAGCTGTGAAGCAACAGGTGGCTGGTGAACAATTAAAATCTGATTGGTAAGGATGTATGAGTCACGTCTCTGAAGCTGAACTCAAAGAAACTCTGAGAAAAGGCTGTTAATCCTAGCTTTTCTTCCCTGTCCCAAGATCTCCTTACAAAATAATAATAATAATAATAATATTAATAATAATAATCATCATCATCATCATCGTCGTCATCATCATCATCGTCATTCTCTCTGCAACACTGCAGAATTTTGCTGCTGAGTTTTTAAAAGTGTCAGTCATGATGATTTAAGATGCTTTGTGTCACGTGAGCCAAGTTGTCTTTCAGTCAACATAACACATTGACATTAGATCATAAAAAGAAAAAAAAGAAAAGGAAAATGCACCATTAGATACCAATTCATCTCAAAGGGTTTCGTCTCCAGTGCTAAGACCGAGTATCAGATCCCTACATTTCTAAAAATGAACAATTAGAAACGCACCAATAGTGATACTGGTATCTGGTATTCACTGATGTTCACATTTATTTACTCTGACAGATAGAGAAAAAGGTGATACACTGGGATGCCTACTGTACTGTATTGTATGTTACCATGCCAATCAACAGGCAACTCATTATAACAGTGATGTGGATTTCCTTAACAAAAAGGCAATTCGCAATGTAAAAAAAAAATGCATAAGAAAATACATTTTTTAAAAATTTTAAAGCGTGTTCAACCTTTTTTTTCTTAAAAGTAACCTGCTAAATCATCATGGTGTTTAACTATACAGTATCTTTAATAGAGAGATCAAGTGTGCCCACCTTACTCCAAAGAGATGTATCAGACAAACTGTCACAGGTAAGAGAGAGAGAGAGAGAGAGAGAGAGAGAGAGAGAGAAAGCAATTCACTTCTAAAAGCATTGCGCACCAAGACATGTACTTCACTGCTACACTTTGTCCATGAGTCAACATGCAACTCACGGCACTTTACGCTCATTTTAATGACTTTACTGTCTGTGCTTGCTCATAATCAGTTTCACTGTTCACATCAGCATCTATTAAGGATGATATTGTTTAAAATGGGATCACACCTCAGACATATAACTTAGTATGAGGAGGAAATATCTAGCAGTTCACTCCAGCATCTAACCTAAGCTTAATTTTAAGTAGCTACTCATTTCAGTATCAGTATTAATATTGATGTGTTCCATAAACATGTACGGTCTGGAAAAAGGGAAAGAATACAATAAAAAAATAAACATTATTGGGTTAGTGGTTAGCGCTGTCGCCTTACACCGCCAGTGTCTGGGTTCGATTCCTGTCTTGGGTCTATGTGCATGGAGTTTGCATGGTCTCCCCGTGCTTGGTGGGTTTTTTCAGGGTATGCCGGTTTACATTTGAAAGACACCCTTATCCAGAGCGACTTACATTATCTCATTATACATCTGAGCAGTTGAGGGATATAGGCCTCACTCAAGGGCCCAACATGGACGACTTGGTGGTTGTGGGATTTGGACTTCGAACCGTGGTCCAATGCCTTAACCACTGAGCGACCCCTGACCCTGGGAGTGTGTGAATGTGTGCAGGATAAAACGCGCCTCCTGCCCTAAGATTCCTGGGATAGGCCCCAACCCTGTAGACGGGATAAAGACGATGAGTGAGTATGTAAGATGATATTGATGCAACCTGACTAGTAATATCAGTAATAATACTGATATTTATAGTACTAATTGAATAAGTACACAAATTTATGTTTGGATGAAACTAGCTGAGTCTACCTTCTGTGTATTATTATTATTTTCTTTTCTCATGGTCGGGCTCTGTCGCTGTGAGGAGACCCTCGGGAGGCACGATGCTAAGATTGTTATTTATATTTATTTTGTCTGTGCAGCATTTTTACCATCACCCTTTTATCTTTTCTACTTTTTTTTTTCCTGTTTAGTAGAAAAAGGTTGAATGAGCCATTCAGCAAGCGGCACCAGCTTTATTGAGATACCTATTTGTGAGTAATAGCCTCTGTCGCTGGGGCAAGAGCCCATGCACACAATGCTGACAGGATCATTGAGCCGTTGGGGCAATTTGTCCCACGATACTACACTTTTATCAGAAGATTGTCTGCCGCTGCAGAGGGAGAGAGAGAGAGAGAGATCTGAGGAACAAGCTGTTATCTATAATAGTCTGCTCTCACATAAAGCTCTGTACGAGCAGTATAGTGAAGAGCAGCAACAATAGCATGTCTATAGTAGCACTATAATGTTACTATTAAACTGTATCTACTGCACATCTTAAACCATTCAAAGTCTATTTAGGCATCAATATACTCTTTATTGAACAGAAAAAAAGGTCTACTTAGGTATAACCCTTAACGCCTTGTCATTATGACACCCTTTGTATGGATACTGTCGAAGGAAGCTGGTATAAATGTACTAGCAGGGATAAGACTGTCTGAAATGTCAGTTACTCAATATTAATTACTTGTTTATAGAAGCTACTGCACACACCCTGTGGGTACATGCCCACCGTGAATCACAGCTGTATCAATATTTGGTATAACCACTCTCTTGCATGTGGGATATTGCATACTCACAGCTTAGAATTTTTAATGTCTGACAAGACCAGGCACCAGAGTCTGAGAAATGTGCGAATACAGAAATCAAAACTGTACTTTACACAAGCAAAAGAATTATTTAAGTTTGTATGCAATGTGAATGTGTATGAATCAAAATGGTCAGATAGTCCCTGGTGAGCAAGCCGAAGGCGACAGTGGCAAGGAAGAACTCCCTGAGATGGTAATAGGAAGAAACCTTGAGAGGAACCAGACTCAACAGGGAACCCATCCTCATTTGGGTGAAACAGAAAGCAGGAATTGATCTGCATTCATACTGTGTTAGGTGGCAGCCAGTTCAGCTATAACAGTTGATGTTAATATGAAGTCCAGGTAGTTATTGGAGGGTCAGGTAGACCTGTAGGAAATTCCAGTCGAGAACTATCGAGCAACTGCAGCCAAGTCAAGTCCTCAGACAGGTTAACTCTGAGGCTCGAGCATGGTGTAAACACTACACTGGGACTGAACGTGGGAGCTGTGTGGGAGCTTGGAATGAGGGTGGTGACAAGGTCTCGCATAGTTATTGAGCTAGAAGTATTGGGCATAAAAACCTTTTTCACAAAACCAGAAGATTCCACCCGAACGGTGTCCTCAATTCTAAAACGTGTCGCAAGCATGATGTTCCCAGAGCTGGACAGCAGGGAGAGCGTGGCTTTCTTAAAGCATTGGAAACATGAAGGCACTGAAGCTGAGGTGTGCTGCTAAAAATGACGCTCTTGGGGTGCAGAGCAAGCATAAAATAAGCAAAGTTGGGGTGACTTGCAGGCACAACACCCACAAAGCCGGCTAACAGGGGATGTATGTCGTCTTCTAACTTTTCAGGTGTTACAAACAGGATATCATGATCCAGGCACATTAAAGCATGGCATGATCTAGGCATAGTGTAGCAATGGCATGATCTGGGCTTAGCTTAGCATAAAGTAGGGCGTGATTTGTGGAAGGCTGTCTTGACAACCCCTGCAGGATGACCTCCACAAGCAGCTAAGCATGTAAGAGAGCTATGCTGTCAAGCCAGGGATAGAGAACTGTACAGGAATCCTCTACGTTGGTTTCACCCCGAACATCTGGGCACGCTGTGTAATTGGCCTGAGTGCGGTATATGGGGCATCCTGGTTTGCCTCTTCCTGGACTCCTGGGCACTCGGTCACTCCTGACAACTCACCAGACAATGCGGGTGGTGTAGACTGGCCCCCAAAATATTCTTGGAGAGGCCCAGACCCTCTTAAAAGTTCTTAACAGTATTTAGCTGCTACACAAATTCTGTTACATTTCCCATGCTTGGACGCTGCACTACCACTAGCAGATAGGCCCACAGACGAGACAGGCGAGTAAGTAGGGGCAGCATAAATTTGACCCAGCTTACCTTGTTCGAAATCCACCAAGCTCCCCCTGTAGAATTGGAATTAGAGAAAAATAACCTCCTGTTGTCATATTTTAGCCCAACATACAGTAGGGTGCTGGTATCTCCATAAGCTTTAAAAGCTCCACCTGGAGCAAGCTGATTGAGCCGACTGCCAGCAACTCTCATGGCTCCTGCTAGGAAAGGTGAAGCATGCTAAATGCCACCACGCTCAACCCAGCATCACGCTTGTTCTTGCAGTTGTTTGCTACATTGATTTTGACAACCGTTATTTAGTTAGGGATTTAACGGCTTGAATTAAATGCAAAAGTTTCTTTATCGAACATACCAAAGTAAAGCAAGAGCTAGGACGAGAACCAGGCTACAAGCAAATATGTTAGTGCGATCTGTTCCCAAGATGTACCTGTCACATTGTGCAGCATTTGAACCTAAAACTGCTAGTTGTTATCTTACTAGCTTACCTAAAGCTTAGTCTCAATCTAGCAGCAGCTGGCAACAGTACTGAACAGACGCTAGACAAGACTTAACGGAAACACTGACTTTAAATAGACAAGCTGATCCAACTTAACAAGGTTCAGGTGAATACAATTGAGACACTGTGGTGAAGTGCATGAACAAAACACGAAAGCATTTGCAGGATGACATAATTAACCAACTAAGAAGAACTAGCAAGTTAGTTGGCAAGTTAAATCTGCGTCTGTTTTTTTTTATTTTTTCAATAGATGGCGCTATCTCTGACACTATCTCGACACTGAAATGGAGATGCCAGACACCTTTGATAAATCTGCCCTAGAGGACAGAATGATGAGGACTGATAAAGTGGATTAATGTACTTCCACAACTTGAGCTTTGATATATTATACATGGGCAATGGTACAGTTCAGGGAGAGATCAATAAGAAAGTACTTGACACAACAGTAGATACTGTATATACGTGTACTGTATGTTCGATGTGCTTCGTTGTTAACACTCGTGCGAAGAAAACTAAAACATGAAAAGCAAAAGTGTGTATAGCATACTGTAATATGCTATAACAAGTTATGATGACAAGTATTATTATTATTATTGCACCATATGCTAAAATTTAGCTATTACATCCAATCCCCACTTCTTATTTTCTTGATCTATATTGTCATCATGTTCGGCAAATGGATACAGATTTCCTGCGAGAGTAGGAACCGAGACGCACAACAAAATCTTGCAGAACTCAGCCAGATGGCAGCCCTAATGACCAGTTGGCAAGGCCTCTTTACCTCTCCCACCCACTTCATCCTTTCTCTATCCCTTCTTCTTGTCTCCTTATTAGTCATTAGTGCCTTATAATAACACCACTCAATAAGACTGAATTGGAAAGGACACAGGAAAGCACCTGAACTTTACCGATCAACGTCTTCACACCCCAACCGCAGCAGAGATATATTCAGGGCGTCCATTTTGACCACTGCAGGCAAGCAGCCTCATCCCATTGCGCATTAATGAAAAATAAATAAATAAATAAATAAATAAATAAATAAAACCCATTCAGCAGAATGTTTCTTCAACTACATACCTGGGCTGAAAAGAAAGCAAAGTGGCCTTGAACAGAGTCCAATGCTGCTCTAATACATCGAATAATATGTTGCCTCTGTGTGTGTGTGTGTGTGTGTGTGTGTGTGTGTGTGTGTGTGTGTGTGTGTGTGTGTGTAGTTGAACTAAAACCACATTATTAAAGCGGTGATGGAGAGAGAATAAACACACACACACACACACACACACACACACACACACACACACACACACACACACACACACAGATGCAGAAGAATGTCTGAGAGAAAAAGAGATGGAGCAGTAAGGCCACAGCCCTGCCTCTGACTCAGCCTGCTCTCAAGGGACCCCCGTACTGACGTCACGCCGGCTCTGCTGCATGGTAGCATGAGCCTCAGAACTACGCACGTACACAGATTCACACAAACACATACACAGGCACACAGTCGAACGCACCTCCGCAAGGACGCTTGCATGGATTTGGTTCACCATCCCTTATTTGCACATTTATAATTACAGTTGTTCGACTGCATCCTCCTTAATTCAAGACTCAATATGTTAATGGCTTCAGGTCGTGATAGCTGACTCAGTGCACAGGCTCGTGCGCTTTAAGAATTATTTTTGGAAATATCATGTTTTACATACATGATTACATGCATCACATGTGATCACATGGAAAAAAAAAATGTTTTTCTTGTCTTAACCTCATCAGAGCCGAGCCCTTGTCATTTCTTCTCACTGTTTCTGTGTATTAGCTCCTGATAACTATGGGATTTGAACAATGTCCTTAAAGACGAAGAAGGTTAAAGAGGCAGAACAGTTCTGGTATGCAAATCCTACAAGGATGTAGACACAATGCAGTTGGGAGGAAATGTGATGTCTTTGTTTGAAGACAGTAAGGTCCTGCGAGGTTAATCCGTGTTTCAGAGTGTTATGTTTTTTTGAGGTCATAGATCACGCGGACATGATTAAGGCACATAATCATGTTTAGTTCAATGCAGGAAAAACAGTGATGCCATTCTAAGCAATATGGCTTTGGAGTTCTGGCTGGCCTTTATTTTTGGTTTATAAATAAATAAACAAACAAACAAAATAAGTTAAAGTTGCTATAAAATGTTCTTATGATTGTTTTGGTGGTTAAAGTTAAATCAATGCATATAATATCTCTTGAAGTCATTCTATAACTTGAGGTACATTTGACGTAAACAAAGAGTTCCAACAAAAGTACATTAACTTTCTACGACTCACCTGGCTGACTACTTTTCATTTTCGTGTACAATTCATCATCGAATTTGAACATAAAATTAAATGAAATTCACCATATTTGAGGGTTAATTAATATACAGAACTTTTGTGAACATTAATAAATTCACTTTCTCGTCTATACCACTTTATCCTGTAACCAGGGTCGCGTGGGGCCTAGAGCCTATCCCAGGAGACCTACAGTAGGGCGTAAGCTGGGGTTCACAGGACTCAGTCTGAGAATGGCAGTTAGACTAATCTGCATGACTTTGAACTGTGGGAGGAAACCGGAGAACCCAGAGGAAACCCCCCCAAAAAACATGAGAAGAACATGCAAACTCCATACACACAGTGATGGGAATCGAACCCGGACCCTGGAAGTGCCAACCGCTAAGGGACTGTGGTTAATTAAGCCTATTAATGAACAATAATGAAAAAAAATATGTTAAAAAAATAGATGTTTTAGCATTTAGACTCAAATTCTTTTAGTCAATACTTTGAGACCAAGTAACAACTGCAAAAGCAATAAAGAGCCTATTTCAGGAGACTTCAGGCATGAGGTGGTGTGCAACCTGGACAGGGTGCCAGTCTATCACAGGGTACACATGCACGCACACAAACACACACACAAACAAACACGGACACACACACACACACTCTCTCATGCACTATGGGGAATTTGGAAACGGCAATTACTCTGCATGTCTCTGGACTGTGGGAGGAAATCCGGAGAGCCCAGAGGAAACCCACCAAGCCCAGGGAAAACAAATCTACTTTTTAAATCATAGAATGACTCCCCAGACTTCTTTTGTTGTATATTTTTGTCACTAATGGTTTTAAATGAAGAAAAATCTTACTTTTCAAGTTCTGATATTCTTGTTGTTTTGGGTCCAGTATAATAATAAAGTCTGTTTATACAGAAAAATAATTATCAAGACACTTCAGCTAGTGTGTGAAAAAAATTCTTTTAAATAGACGGCGGATATAAAAAAAAAAAAAGACTACAAAATCATGTTAAAGTTACAGGTTTTTGTCATTTATAGTAATCTCATTTAAACAGGATTGATTAACTCTCACCACAGTCACATGTCCTGTTATATAAGCCTGTGCAACTTTCTTATTTCACTTTTTTTTCCCCCCCTTTAAAGTGTTTCTCTTTGTTTGTATTTGAAGTGGTTGCCTTATCACTTTGAATGTGGAAACATCTGACATGATTTATCTCGGTTTAAATATTTACATCACAAAATCCTACAATAATAACGGGGTGTACAGACTTTAATCCACTGTATATGTGTAATCAGGCAACATAAACAAACCCCCCCCTCCCCCGAACCTGAGGGGTTATGACCTAAAGGTATAGCACATGAACATGCCTTTATGTGAAAAAGATTAACTCTTTGTAAGAAAAACCACATTGTGTTTAACGGAGTCATCTATACGGCTTGTTCCTGTATACAGGGGGGCCTGTAGTCTATCTCAGGAGACTTAGGGTATGAGGTGAAGTACACTATGGACAGGATGACAATCCATCGCAGCACATACACATGCTCATTCACACACTACAGGCAATCGGGATCTGCATGTCTTGAATGGAAACCCACCAAGCACGGAGAGAACATGCAAACTCCATGCACACAGACCCGTAGCCCGGGAATCGAACCTGGACCCTGAAGGTGCAAGATGACAATGCTAACTACTAAGCCACTATGGTTAAGCAGCTATGGTTAAAGTTTAAAAATCAATAATATGCATGAAAATTAAAACACATTCCTAAGGTCTATATATAAATAAAGGCTTTACAGTGAATAGCTACTGTACAATAACCCTTTTACATTGACCCTAGTGTACAAGTTTCAGCTTCGGATAAGCACAGGAGCAATCTCCATCCTGACTGGCTCGCTCCTACACACACGCGCTCCTCCATTAACCAGATGCACATTAACATCCCTCAACCTCCACTAGATCCCTCAGAAGCAAAATGGCTGGCCGTGACGGGTAAACAGTGTGATAATGAGGCAGGGAAAGATTAGTGTTCAGTACGCGTGATTAGAGCTCTGGGTGATCCAGCGACCGCTTCGTCTAACCCTGGAGCTTTTTACATTCTCGTTCTGAGGGTATCTCCAAAGACTGTGATTTTTTTTTTTTATCACTATCACTATCAGCCAGAGTGTTACAGTATCAGATACACACGATGTTACCCCTGTAAGTGTTTTACCAGTGCTTGAAGTAGATTAAACACTCTAAGTAAAATGCATTGTTGTACACTAAAAAGAAAAATATTTAAAAGTTCATTATTCTGCAATAACTTTCAAGTTAGCATTGCAGACACTTCGTTGCTTCAGTTTTACCCAACATGCATGTAGCCTGAGTGCCTCATTATTATATTAATACTTTAAGTAGCTCCTTATGTACAGGAAGTATTCATAGGTTTACAAGACACACATCTAATCATTACTGCACAATGGATATACACTCACCGGCCACTTCATTAGGAACACCCTGCTACTGTAGCACCCTCTTTTGCCTTCCGAGCTTGCTTAATTCTTGCCAAAACATGCATGCTGTGACTTTCCCGTTCCATCACATCCCAAAGGATTGAGATCCAATAGGATCCCACTGGATTGGGATCTGGGCCCGTATTCTTAAAGCTTTTTACAGTTCTCTCAGAGAGCTCCTATCTTAGCCTAGCTGGGAGTCCTAAACTAAAAGTGACTTAGGAAATTTCTTATAGCAACTCTGAGTAACGAAAGTACAAAAACCTTTATCTTAGTGAGGAGGTGTGGTTGACCCCGTTGCTAGGAATGATGCAGTTCCAATCACAAGGACTGTGATTGGATATACAAATAGAATATATGTTCATAGAACAGGCAGTAAAATCATAATGTTTGTATATAAAGAAATTGTATAACAATGACTACAGGCTACTTTATGCAACGTTTCTGTTATAGGCTAAATAGCCAAATGTTGAAATGTGTCTACTTTTAAAGCAACCAATTTCCATTTAATAGATACTATATTTAAGTTCCTACATTTATTTATCATACAGATTTTATTACTTGTAATCCATTTCGGATTGATGGGAGCAAAATGGCTCACTTTTTACCAATTTACATGATTGTAGGACAGTCTATTTAAGTTGCACTTTTGGATGGTATGTAGACAACAATCCAAGAGAGATGGAAGGAAGGAAAAGAACAAAAAAGAAAAACCAAATTGGATAGAAGAGCAGTGTTCTCTTTCACGTTTAGTGTTTGGGGAATATTTTTTCTATAGAAACTCTTAAGCCTGTTAAAAGTCCTTCTCTACACTCTTCACCTGTTTTTAGGTCTAGGATGTTTCGTGAATCATTTTTTATCTTTACTAAGATTTGTTCCTAAATGTAAGGAGAAATTCTGTCATAATTCTTGGAATTTCATCACTATGCGCAACTTTTAGGCTTAAGACGCTTTGTGAATACGGGCCCTGGAGACTATGGAGATCATCATTGAGATGATTTCAGCTTTGTGATGTTGAACTGTGGTCATACATGGATGGAGATGGTCAGCAACAATACTAAGGTCGGGTGTGGCATTTAAACAATAGTACTAAGAGGCCAGGAAGATATAAATTCATTCATCTATTCATTCATGTTGTGCATTCGAAGATCATCATACATCTGTTGTAACGAGATGTTATTTCAGGTTATTGTTGCCTGTCTATCAGCTGAAACCAGTCTGGTCGATCTCCTCTGACCTCTGGCATCAACAAGGTATTTTTGCCCAGAGCACTGCCACTCACTGCATATTTTCTCTTTTTCAGACCATTCTCTGTAAACCCTACAGATGGTTGTGCATGAAAATCCCAGTAGATCAACAGATTTAGAAATACTCGTCCAGCTTGTCAACCATGCCACGTTCAAAGTCCCTCAAATCCCTGTTCTTTCCCTTTCTGATTCTGGGTTTGAACTTCAGCAGATTATATTAACCATGTCTGCGTGACAAATGCATTAAGTTGTTGTCATCTGATTGGCTGATTAGATATTTGTGTTAAGAATCAGCTGAACAGGTGTCTCCAGGTGAGGTGTATCTTCAGTACGTCATCCGTCAAACATCATGTCAACATACAAAAATATTTCAAAATACATACTAACTTTTACTTTACCATAAACGTTATCATATTTTAACTTGATCACTAACTTTATCTTACTAGCAATGTTTTTATATATGCGATATGTATATATAAAAAGTTCATAAATAGGGAAGTTATTATTTTAACTTGCAATATCCCTAAATATTCTATCAGCAAAAAGATAAATGACCTTTAAAGGTACTTCACATTGAGCCCTGACATCAGTCTGGAGATTGTCATGGTGTTAACTTACCAAAGGTTTGTGCTGTGTTGTGTGTTATGTTTTCCTGCGTTGTTGTATGGTACTGTTTGGCATGTTGTTAAGTAGCTCTGACGTGAATCAGTTCCAGGATTCCAGGATTCAGTTCCTTCACCGAACAATCAGAATTGCTGAATTTCCCAAGAAATGCAGGCCCTGGAGAGAGCTTTAAAATCCACTTGTGGTCTCAAGATTTCCTTTCGCTTTTCGGAGATCATATTTCTAGAGCCAATGTTGCTCTGGGTTGGGAACTTTACAAATCTTTAAATTTATCCGAGTTGTCATCTCATGAAAGCTTATTTCCATGTTTAGATCTGTACCTCCATGAGCACTGACCTCTGAAGTGCTTCTGTATTCTGTAAGCGTTTTTTGATTCTAAATAATTTCCTATTAAAATATGGCAGAATGCCCAGACATATTGTATGAGTTATGCTTTATGTGGTATATAAACGCATAGTTTAGCCCTAGCTCCTATTCTTTAGTAGCAACTGCTTTAGTTTAGCTGTATTAATTTCTCATTACGTAATACATTCATCCATGTCACAAGCAAGGCCCAAAATAGCTGGTGTTAATCTGAATATAAGCTGAAGGGTAACCAAGTGGTCCTTCACGATAGTGCAATAATTTAGAATAATTACGGTATCAGAAGTGTTGTGGTCGGGAGGGTCATGGAATCGAGTAGAAACAGAGCAAGTCAAGTGCTCCCACGTTGTGTTTTTCATACTACGAGTCCTAAAACACACTCAGCCAACAAAGCTTGATAGCAATGAGCAGAGCACTGGGTGCAAGTTCAGTGCCAGTGTTATTATCCAATTCAATAAGTGGTCCCCTTCAGACATCAAAATGCTATATAATTATCTCGCCTGTGCAATTAGCAATTAGAGCTAATTGCACGGGCACTTGTGACTGATTTTCGAGGATGTGTCTGTTCCCAGGGAATCGCGCTTAATGTATGTGTTTGCCCATGCTTGATTGTGCATGCATTTTGATAATCAAATATACAGATGAAAAAGCAGTTAAATTTAATTTATTGCAAAGGAAGTGAAATGAATGCAGAAACAAATCACCCAGGGTTTAGCAGCCCTTAGCAACTCTAACGCATGCTGTTATAGGAAAGTAATACAGGTAGAATTCTAATATTGTAGAACTTTATTCGACAGTTTGCCAATGAATATCGCTGATTTTTTTTTAACCATTTACAGTTATATTTAATGTTCTGCAAGTTTTATGAACCTTGTAATATCTTGTTAAAGAAATAGTTAAATATGGGACCTTTAATATTATAGGACATTTTTTATGTACTAATTACACTTATGTGCGGCACGGTGGCTAATTCCTGCCTGCATGTAGTCTGCATGTTCTTTGTTGGTGGGTTTCCTCTCTGGGTGGGTTAGCTACTGTAGCTAGATACTTAGCTACGTTTGTTCATTTTTGTCGAAGTAGCACCTTGGTCCTGGGGGAAAGTTGTTTCGTTTCCCTGTGTACTGAACTATATTGTTTATGGTAGAAATGACAACAAAAACCGACTTGATTTGACTTGACTTCCCCCCACAGTCCAAAGACATGCAGATCAGGCAAATTGGTGTTCGCAAATCGTCTATAGTGAGTAAATCTAAAAACTCCAACTAGATAAATGTTGAATAAATTGTATTGTGTTGTTGGTCAAGCTTCTGGCAGTGGTACTTGAAAACAGGCAACATTGTGCTCTTGAAAACTTTGGAGACACCGACTGAACTGGTCACTAAGGCAAAGAAATTGCGCAAATACACACAATCACGTGTTTCTATGATTGTTTTTGTAAAAAAAAAAATGCTTATTTTAAGAGTAATAATAGTAATGATAATAATAATATGCTCATTTTAAGAGTTATAATAATGATAATAATAATAATAATAAGAATATGCTTATTTTAAGTACTTGTGTGTTTTAACTGTTGCAGTATCGTCAGGCCAATTTGTTTTTATAGAAAAACAATGACTTGAATCGAGCGGCACGGTGGTGAACTGGTTAGCACTGTCGCTTTGCACCTTCAGGGTCCGGGTTTGGTTCCCGTCCCTGTGTGCATGGAGTTTGCATGTTCTCCCCGTGCACAGTCCAAAGACATGTAGATTAGGCTAATCGGTGTTCACAAATTGCCCATAGTGTGTGAATGAGTGTGTGAGTGAGATGGATTGGCACCCTGTCCAGGGTGTACCCCGCCTCGTGCCCTAAGCCTTCTGGGATAGGCTCCAGGTCCCTGTGACCCTGAATACAGGATGAAGCGGTATAGAAGATGAGTGAGTGAGTAAGAATCACTTGAACTACTCAACTACATTGGTGGACTACAATGGGAGACAACTTACCTTTTCGAGTAGGTGAAAAGCTCAACCCCAGACAAATATAATGAATTGAGCCCACAATCAATATTACTTGAGTTGATATCAATATTTAAACTACATGTTGAGTCAACTTAAGAGTACACAATGTCTCAAATAAACAGCAATTTGGAATATTAAAATGAAAGCAAATCCCACAAGCAGTTGTGTCTCTTTCACATGTTGGCGACAAGTTATCCATCGATTTTTAAGGATCATGCATTCCACTAGCTAAATGTTCATGGGAACAAATTCAGCGGGCTGTAAGCCACCTCGGTCGGCATTCAGAGATGTAAAATGTTTGCACCATTCAAGTTATATTTTACTGTGACTATGTAATGAGTCTTATCCCCGTGCTTTTAGTGTTCTGTAAATGTCAATCAATTTTATGCCTTCATTCATCAGAAATTTCATCACAAGTCCAAGTTTGATTTGAACACCCCTTGGAGATTATGTGGAGCACCTGCCATACAAGTCCTTGCATATGAGCTGTTACCATGGAAACAATATGAAATTAGATTAAACTAATTAATATGAACCCTCATTTATATTACAGTCAGAGCCATTGACAGCTGCTGTTACAAAAAAAAAAATCATCTGTAATTTTGGATTTGAGAATTAAACAGCGTCATGGTTTAATTTGTTCTTTCCTCACATTCTTGTAATGTAATTGGTAAAAAAAAAAAATAATAATAATCCTGGCCCATCCGTAAATGTAATCCCAGAAATAAGGACAATTCTTATGATTATAACGCTTGGGATAGCACTGAATCCGAAGCACATGCTGTAATTCCTCACCAAGGAAATGAGGAAAGCCACCAACAGATTCAAGAACCGAGAGGGTGGTAAACCAATCTGATTACATGTTTTTTTTTTTTTTTACAACAATAAACGCCTGAGGTTCAAAAAAAATGCCGAACAGCTAATTGGTGATTTCATATACAATTAAGCCGACATGGCTCATTTGTTCTTTAATATTGTTGTAGTAATCAGACAGGATAAAAAATGAAGCAGCAGGGTTATTAGATGTAATTTAGAGAGCCAAGGCCATAATAAACATTTTTATTTATTGACTCAATCCCATTGTGCAATTGAGCTTCAAGAACAGGTACATTAGTGATAATTGATGGGAAGCCATGACCGAACACCATTCATACCTTGAGAACGAGGGCTTGAGAACAGAGTCGGTCTCTGACTCATTCCATCCCCTTCTCTGGTGCTGCCTTCGCTGCAATTTCCCTTTCACACATATATCTCTCTGGCTGTCTTTCGATTGGCTCTCTCTCAGCTTCCAAATGTCAAGCATGAGGTGAAATAACCGACTGGCTGACTGGATGGTAATTGTGTTTGTTAATAATTGATAGGGGCGGCTCAGTCCTGCCGGTGGGCTGAGGATGGGGGGAGGGGGGGGGGGGATGGGTGCAATACACAAATCAATGTTTTACTCTGACAAGAAGGACAAATATATCTGTATCTCACCTCTGCCTGTCTTATATCGGTTTAAAATAAATTTACTGAGTTGTTTAATGGCATGACGCTGACATCGTTTTAGCTCTGCTATTAGTGTAGACTCGGGGTGCACCCCTTAATATTAATTATTGCTCATTACCACAAATCAGTCCGGAAGCCACTGTATATACACTGACATTTCAAAAGTGTCAAATTATTCAGCTGCGTCAAGCAAAGAAAACAACTTAGGAGATTTAAACTCACTGGAACGGTGAAGGATTAGTGCTAAAATGTTAACTTTGTGGAATAAATGTGGTCGGGAATAAAGAAAATCATGAATAGAGATTGCATAAACACTTGGTGAAGTTGCATGGTAAAACAGTAAAAAACCAGAGCAAAACCATCACTTCACGTGAGACTAATCAGTTAACTAAGAAGCATAAAGGTTGGACTTTGGAGCGATGGAAAAAGGTCATACTGTTGGTCAGGACTCAGCAATGTTATGTGGCAATAAAATAAAGTCCGCTGACGACCTTAATTTATCAAATCTAAACATGGGGTTTTTCTCCCCTGATGACACAGGTACAGTCTATTCCTGGACTTCGTGAATTGTGAAAGAGTGGTTCTGGGAGTATGAGGAATCATTTTCGGACATGAACCGGCCACCTTGTTGTGCTGTAATCAAAGCTAAAGCTAAAGTAACCAGATGTGCAGCACAGTATGGACATTTTGGAACTATTGCAAAATCGATGCATGATTGTGGCATATTGCTATGACCGAGGTTGCCAGATGTGTGTATGTGTGTATATGTGTGTGACAAACATTGTCTAACGGTATTAAAACATAGCTTGCCTAAATGGAGTTTTAATGAATAAGAAGGATAGGGTTCGAAAGTGGACTAATTTTTGAGAAAGACATTAGCAACACAACCCCAACCAAAACTCATGTACATCTGGAGCATGGTTGTAAACCCAAAAACTGGATGCCACTAGTTGCCCAAATTTTGGTCCGCCAGAAGTGTAGTACTTCACTTGTTTTAAGTAAGATGCAAGGTTTTGTCTCTGCAATGCAGATGAAATGAGCATAAAACAGCTTTCTACCACTGCACATTTTTTTTAATGTATGCATGATCAATTGCTGGCATTTAAATTATGGTATTATTTAGGGAGCTATTTTTTTTACTCTTTTCTCAAGAGAATGAGTTGTGTTAATGAAAAAAAGGTAAAGAATACCTTTTTTGTATGCTTTTTAAAAAAAAAAAAAAAATTTGTGTATATAAGATAATACTTCTGGAGAATAAGAAATAGCACTGAAGCCTTAAAAGTGTAGACTTAACATACTTTAACCTAATGTAGTCTGTCAAGGTTCTTCAAAACTTTATGGTAATACAGTAGTGCTCCTGTGCTCACACTTTCATTTGGATAAACACATACAGGACTGTAGCGGGCGAGTTTATTTAGTGATATTTGAATTGGATTTAACTCACAAATATCCCTTTAATTGGAAGTGGATAAAGATGGAAAAAGAGATAAAGAGAGAGAGTTAGAGAGAGAGAGAGAGAGAGAGAGAGAGAGAGAAAAGGAGATGATAGGAAACGATAAGTGCCAGAATTCAGCGTGTGGCCTACGCCTGCTCGGACAGGTGCTCCATTATGCAGCGATTCTGGCCAACCCTGATCTCAGGTCAGCTTGCCATCTGTTCTCTTTGACTTGGTCATCCACCGGGACATCCTAGCTTTTGTTTATTTTAAGCACGTCCCAACTCTGTCACCACACCGGACATCCCAGCCAGCATTTAGGTCTTTATACCTAAAGAGGTCAAGCAGCTCATCCGTGACTGCAGGTCTACACGACTGCCTGTGCATCAGTGCATCCATTCCTTCGCCCGTGGGTGGGTGTTTTCCCCCTAACTCGGTGTGATTTATGGGTAATTTACAGGGTGTTTCCCAGATTAATACACAACACAAGCAGACAATCACACACCTATTAAGAGAAATTGATTGGATGAACCTTGCATGGCTGCCAAAGAAAGATGTCTTTCTGAGTAGGGTAGGAGGAGCGGAGGAGAAAAGGTGTCAAATAAGGGTCAGGGGTTTAACAGGCAGTAATGAGGGGCCAGGTCAGCCATTAGAGACCCCTTTGGCTGTCAGCCAGTAAGAACTGGCCAGCGCTTCCACCGCTGTCCTCTTTGCTCGTCCCTTGTTTGTCTACACTGCTTTAATGTGCTAGTGTTAAACACACACACACACACACACACACAATATTTAAATGAGGTGTGTCTGAGTTTACAGGATTACGGCAAGGATGACCATAACTAATCACTATTATCACTGATATACAGTAGTGATGTTCATAGGGCTACATAACAGCTTCATAAGTGCTTTGAGACAATTCATACAAATATTGACGATTAAAAAGGATTTGAAAATGCAAAATGCGTTTTTGTTTGTCTCTGACATATCAGATAAACACTATGCTGCAAAGTCATGTAATAGTCTTACACAGCCAGGGACCTTTGAAAGGAATTCAAAGACCCCCAAAGTACAGATATGTTTTATAAACACAATCCAATTATTTAAAAATTAGCCATATTAATTAAATACGTTTCAGCTCTTTATTGGACCCAGAGTGCTTTTCATGCCTGAGCTTTCTACTAATCATTGTAGCCCAAGCTTGACATTACTTACAGCTACTCAAGTCCAGAAACGATCAAAAAGGTTAATAGTTATAATAATTCCCGAAAAACGAAACACTGATTGATAGATCGGCATCAATTTGAGTCTATTGAGCAAAACTCAATCGTACTTGCCTTAGGCGTTATGGCTTACTGCAATCAACATTTTTGTCTTATCTTTATATATCCTCCTGCAGGCTTGTGTCAGGAATGTCATCGAGAAGTATATTACAGCTTATCATTAAACAAACTATGGATAGCGATTAAAAATGTTGCTAATGCACTGTTGCCTGAAAATATTTTCATCATCATTAAGGGTGGAAGCAGAGCTGCTCTGGAGAACTCCGTCAGCATAAATGCATAAAAAAGTGAAAAAGCTGACAGCAACAATATAATGATGACTTTGAAGTTGAGGCCAGAAGCAGTTGCATCATCTTGTAACGGGCTGATATCATCTACAGTATATCTACACCCGGACTAGTACCGTGAAAATCATGCGATTCATACTGCATAAGTCCATAATCCATAAGCAGAATCTCCTTTACTAGTCCATCAGCACCCGAGTCATCGGTATTCAGGCTCTGTTTCCTATAGAGCACTTCTTGCCTGCCCCTCTTTCCAAATTACATTAGTGCTTAACCAAGCAAACCATGAGAGGCAGGCGTGATAAACATTACCGGCAGCCGACACGCTCGCGCATTGGCCCTGTTAGTAAGCGGGATGACAAAGCCAGGCCTGGTCTCACTGATGGTGGCGGGGAGGCAGCGGCGCAGAGAGAAACAGCTTCATTGGCGCGGCCTGTTCTCTTCCACGGTTGAACGACATCGACATGAGGAGTAAATTGCAGCCTAGCCAAACCTGTCATTACCCGAGGGCACTCGTTATGACTGCGCCCTGTGTTTTTCCAATTCACCCCTGAACAGATTTACTGTCAGCCCCCCTGCATGGCTTGAAAAGGAGGGGAGGAGGGACAGGGGACGCACAAGAGTGAGAGGGATGCTGAGAATATCACAGGCCCCAGTAGGCAGTAGGTAATTTTCATAGAGGAGGATAATGGAAGGCACGCGAAACTCACGCTGTGAGGGAGATGATTCCGATCCTGCTCGGTCAAGCCCTCAGCTCTCAACAGTGGTGTTTACCGTCTCACTGACCGGCTGTTTAGACCACTTAACAATCCATTCTGATATTTCCTTCATCTCAGTCCCCTACATCACATACACATACAAGAATGCCAAGGCCTTTCAATGATCCCTGTCTACACAACCGCTGGAACTGGGTTAAGAACCCTTCACTACATTATCAAAACCTGGAAGGATAGGGCTGAACCGTCAACTTTGTGGAAGAAATCTGGTCGGAAAAACACTTTTCATGGTAAAAAAAAAAAACAACAACAACAACAACAGTAGAAGACATAGCTATGTTTATTAGTGAAAGTAAGAGCAGTTGCATACACACAATATCTGGAGATGTGGACAAAACAGCTGTTTAGCCATAAGAAAACCACTGGTTATAGGTTATATCACATCTATGGTCTTCTTTCTTTACTGGATTTAAATTGGGAAAAGTGTCTCTGGGAGCAAGAGAAATCATTTTCACACATGAATTTGAAAATCATTTGTGACTTTTTTGTTGTTGTTGTTGTTTTGTGACTGTTCAGTGTGGTTGCTATAGTAACAGCCAATTCAAATGCTCATATGGCTACATAAAAAGTCCTAGACCTTAGACATTAATAAGGTGAAGATTACTATAAAGAGATGTTTATTTGAAATGTATGCACGCACCAAATCAGAAAATTTCGTGTTTTTTTTTTTTTAAGCTTCAAAAGTGCGCTGGAACTTTACTATTATTTACTTATATTAAGCATTAAAAGTAATCTGATTTATAAGCACATAAATACAATGGTCATCACCACTGGGTTCCACGGCCCCTGTTTGGACTACAGAAGTTTCCAAATGTGTGGATTTAAAGTATACACAAGGATGTGTGCAGTTTATAGTCAAGTACTACTGCATCATATATATAAGGAATTGGGCATCTGCGGATTTGGGAATCCATAGGGGTCCAGGATCCAATTCTCACTGGATACACAGACTAAAACACTGATCAGACACAACGTTACAACAACATTACCAACCTAATCATATTATAAACTCTTTTGTTGTCTTCTAGAAATAATAAATAATTTCTATATTCTTGTACACTATTGTCGGCATCTACAGTATGCCGCTAAGACAGATGAAACAAGCACCTCTATGGAAAGAGAAAAACACACACACACACACACACACACACACACACACACACACACACACACACACACACACACACACACACACACACACACACACACACACACACACACACACACACACACACACACACACACACACACACACACACACACACACACACACACACACACACACACACACACACACACACACACACACACACACACACACACACACACACACACACGGGTCTACCTCTGATGTCACTCTGGGAGTTCCTGCAGCTGCATTCTCTCGAGAAGGGCACATCCTGTATTTGTGCATGCGTGTGTGTGTGTGTGTGTGTGTGTGTGTGTGAGAGTTCTGCAGTGTCAGTGCAGCATGTAGAAGCAGATTCACATTAGCATTCATCACGTTTGGAAATTAGCACAAATCTTTAGCAACAATAACAGTTTTAATTTCAATCTGTATTTCACAGATGAAAGAATTCTGCCACATGCTAAAGACAAATAAATAAATAAATTAATTAATCACCACTCATCAGCACCATCAGTGTGTCTTTGCGGCCCATCATGCTTAATTAGCACCAGAGCTTCACTTGACTCCTTTCTATAGCTAGAGAACGACCAGAAAAACCACCCTCTGCCCGAAGGCGGCCCGAGCTACTGATTAATGATGAAAAGACACATGAAGTGCAACGCCGATGATGCAAAAAGGAGAAATAAACAAAGATCTGAAATGACATGACTGCATGATTATTTATCGCATTTACAATGACGAGCTGTCCCGGACTCTCTCCACCGCTTATTTGTTCAATAAAAGATCACAAACAGGAATGCGAAGGAAAGTATGTGGACCCAAGAACACACACACACACACACATATGCAGCGCCCCACAGCGCAGCTTCATTTAGGCTGTTTTCTTCTTCATACTTTTTTTTTCCCCCACTGGGTTATCAGCAAAAAAAATGAATTTTTTTTTTATTAGATGTCAGTTTAAAAGGTAGAAAGGCTCCCAGCTGAGCTCGCAACATGGCTGTCTCTTCTTTAGGGGTTCATCCGCTTCCCATGAGGCCGCGGGGCTCTGCGTCATTCACAAAATTCATTCAAATGGCTGCAACCTCAAAGCCTTGCCTTCATTCTGAAATCTTTTTATAGCTAGGACTGTACCATGGAAGGGATGTGTGCTGAGAGCAGTGGGCTGGGGAGGGGAGGGGAGGGGAGGGGAGGGGAGGTGTGAGTGTGTATGTGTCTGTAAGAGAGTGTGAAGAACTGCTTATAAGTACCTGATGAGAGACTGTCTCCGGTCTTACTGCGTCACCCCGTCCCGATTGGCTCCCACACCTGTCCGCACCTGACGAGGCCCCGGATTGGCCGGCCGAGGCGACCGGGGAATGAATGATGAGTACGAAGGCATGAGCCGAACTTGCAGAAGTTTGGTTGGCTGAAAGTAACGACGTCAAAGCTCGGGGACGGTGAGGGATTGGCCAGGAGGCGCAGCACGTTCTGCAAACACGGAGCTCATCAATGACACACAAAGCTCATTCACAGATACAGCGCGCAGACCCACAACACATTTGCTCAGGCTGAGTGATAATGACTGTGCATACAGGAAATACTGTTTGTATAGCATCTGATTTACCGACATAGAGGGCTAAAAACAACCTCAATAAATAAGAAATAAATTAAACACACACACACATGCACGCACGCACACAGCCAATCAGCCAGAGTGTCCCTCTGGTCATTGTGTGCCAGAGGGTTGCCTGGATCTGCTTGTGCACGTGTGCACGTGTGTGTGTGTGTGTGCATGCTCACAGTGCTCTGAGATGGACTTCTGAGCGAGTTCACGCCCCGAGTTCATGATGAAAGTCTATAAAATAGCTTTAAAACTCTCTCGCTATACTGTATACGACTTGTACCCAGGTGAATTTCTTTTATACTGTTTTGCCAAGAGCAAATAAACAGTTCCCCCAAAATAATGGAATCAATTAATAGGATCTTATGATACACTATAAGGCCAAAAGTATGCGGACACCCGCCCAAGCCACCCCATGTGCTTCTTTTTTTCTCATTCCAGAACTAGTCCTTCCTTTCCTCCACTCTTCTAGAGAGTGTTTCCACTAGAATGTGGACTGTGACTCAAAAACCGCATTGTCCCCAAAGTGGACGCTATCATTACAACGATATTATAACTATATTATAACGCTCATCCTGTATTGGGTCACGCTTGGTACAGTACGTAGCCACTTATATTGTAAGTTGAGATTATTTATTTTTATAAACACTATTATTATATACAGTATAATAATAATAATAATAATAATAATAATAATACACATTTACATAAAATGTCTATCTGTAAATCTCCCCTGTAATAAATGAATAAATAGAACGCTATGATAAAATAATGTCACAATACAATATCACAGGCATCAAGTATTTTATAATAAGTTCAATAATAGCAACTCAATCCATTTCTATTTTTATTAACATGTACCTGTTTAAAATACCTTTATAAACTTTTTATAAACAATTTTAGGTGTCTGAGTTCAAATGTTTGCATAACAAGATGACATGATGGAGAAATGTTTTTTATTTCATCAATATTCCAACACTTTATGTATCAGGTTTTTATAGATTTTATAGATTTTTATTATCAGAAAAATTGTTAAGTGTACAGTATATGTTGTCATACTTATATTGAGAAACACTAAATTATAAAAAAAAAAAAAAACTAAACTAATAATAATATCCCTGTATGACTTCTAAAATCTTCTCTGTAACTGCCTCCAGCCTCTTTAATATCCTTGCAGACGCTCGGATTTAATAATCGCTTTCTTATCTTTGCCCGTTCTTCTTGACGTACCTGCTTTGTAGATGAATTATAACATAAAACATGCATCATTTCCCGAAAATACTTAGAATGCAGATGACTTTTTTTTTTTTTTACAGAATATATACAGTAAGTATACTACCTGGCCAAAAAATAAAAAATAAATAAAAATAAAAATCACATTCAATTACCTTATGCTTTGAATACAGAACACAATGTAGCGGCCAGTTTATGACTCCACATGCTCCCAGAAACACTATTAAACAGTTTGAGTCCTGAGATATGCCCTGTGCTATTAGAGAAACCTCCACAGATGTGATATAAACTGGTCATTTAGTACTTTCAGGTCAACAGACTTCATTTCATTGCCACGTAACGTTGCTGAGTCTAGACCTGACCAACTGAAGTGAAACCAGGTTGTAAACCAGTGGTACAGTGGGCACTGTGCATGACCGGTGCAATGCACCCATCACTCTGGAATAGGGTCGATCTGGCCTCATCAGGGCGGCACGGTGGTGGAGTGGTTAGCACTGTTGTCCTGCACCTCCAGGGTCCAGGTTCGAGTCCCAGCCAGGCTCGATTCCCGTCTCTGTGTGCATGGAGTTTGCATGTTCTCTCCGTGCTTGGTGGTTTTCCTCCCACAGTCCAAAGACGTATAGATTAGGCTTATTGGCATTCCCAAATTTTCGTAGTGTGTGAATAAGTATGTGAGTATATGTGTGTGTGCCCTGTAATGGATTGGCAACCCATCCAGGGTGTACCCCGCCTCGTGCCTTAAATCTTTTGGGATAGGCTCCAGGTCCCCGTGACCCTGAATACAGGATAAAGCGGTATAGAAGATGAGTAAGTGAGCTGACTCATCAGACTACATTGTGACTGACATTTATAGTTTTGTTTGGTGGTGTCATCCGAACTTAAGGAGCAGTGACACAGGGATATGAATGAAATACGGGAAACGAAATAAAAATTGAAATGGGACTCTGGTTTTAACGTCAAAATGTGATTTGAGTGAGGCTGTGGGATTTAAGCTAGAGTAACTTGGCATTGGCATGAGTGAGGAAATTGTGTGTGTAAGTTTCAGGGTGCTTTCTGACACTCTCAGACTACTGGAAGACAGATGAGGTGGCACTAATCAGGCACAGTGTGAGAGGAGGGAAGGGGGACAACACAAGTGCATTAAAACCCATTAGCTGCCTGCAACACCGTTACGCTCACTTATTTTGACAGATTCATGCAGCCGGGTGATTCTCCGCACAGAGGGTGTACACACACACAATTCGTCACGTCTTTTGTACCGATTGGCCCGTTCAGGCGTGACCGTACACTAGCAAATTGTCAAAGTAGGTTTAAATGCACAGGGATACAATAGTTCTTCAGGGACGTTTGGAAAGAAGTATAGGAATTTGATCAAGGTGGTCATTTAAGGGTTAAGGGATTGGATTACCGTTCAGAAGATCCCAGGTTCAAGTCCCACAATGTATCCGTTGGGCCCTTGAGCTTGGCCTTTAACCCTCAACGGCTCAGAAGTACAGGTATAATGAAATGCAAATTGTTTGTTTAAGTCATCTCCATTTATGATATATTCCAACCACACACAGTAATAATAATATGTTGGACCCAATTCCAGTCATATCAATTCTTCTTATTTTATTTTATTTTTTTGTTGCTTGATGCAGGCTAATTATTTGACCATTCTGAACAAGCGACAGAATTTTTTCCCCCCTTTTTTTTTCCATTATTTTTTATTTTTTTGCCAGGCAGCGTACCAAAGCGTTCCTGAATTCTCTGAAGGTCAGAAGGTGTAAATTAATTTCCTGTAATAGCAGCTCTGACAATAGTTCTGGCTATAAACCAAATCCCAGGTTTAGACTAATATGCATGTCCTAATACACAATTGTGTCTACAGTAAGAACTCCTTTACAATATGGCGGATGATATACATAATCTAAGCTTAATAATAATAAAATTAATAATAGTAATTAAAAAAGAAAAAAATATAAAGATTTTGGTAATATGGTGGCGGTACAGTGGAGTAGCACTTGCATCGTCTTGCACCTCCAGGGTTCGGGTTCGATTCCCGCCTCAGGTGCACAAAGTTTGCATGTTCTCCGTGATTAGGCTAACTGGTGTTCCCAAATTGGCCATAGTGCCATAGGATTGGCACCCTGTCCGGTGTGTAACCCGTGTAGACTCCAGGCCCCCCACGACCCTGTATAGCGACGAGTGAGTGGTAATATGGTGAGGTTTTCTGAAAGTGGGTGATGATTTCTGGAAGGAGTCTCCAGTATCACTATTTTGTATGAGTTCATTTTCAATTACTGAAAGGTGAGAAAAGGTACCAAGGTTTTTTTTTGTGTTTTTTTGGAATACTATATTATTAACTTCTAGGAAGAAAAACAAAACGAAACAAAAGAAGAGAAACATCTACTACGTACTGTAAGTGAAAACCACAATTAAAATGTAATCACTACCAAGATGCAGTGGTAAAAGAGGAATAATCGCTGTCATTTGAAAATATCCAACTTCAGGGTGCTAACAAGAACTCCACATCACACTGACTCATCATTTATTTTTGTACCCTTAATGATTTTTCAAAATTCCCCATTCACATTTCGAGCAGAAGCTCCCCTGTTCCAAGGTGACTCCACCTCCACAAACAGCTAACACCTCCTGCCGAGCAAGCCTTTCCCACCGTCCAAGGTGGATTTCGCATAATAGATGAAAAAAGCCTCTAATTATAGCTAATTAGCAGAATTGCAAGTGTGGAACTCATTACCTGCCCCAGGATTCTGTTGACTCATAATTTTAATTAGTATATGGCAAGGGAGCCAGTGTGATGCTGGGGAGGGATGACCATATTAATTGAGGTTTGGAGAAAAGTCCTCATAGCCAACGTACTGTCGGAGAATAAACCGTCAGGAATCGATCGCGCCCCCGGATTAGCGCACACCTGTTCGGATGACGTTCAAAAAACAATCTGCAGATTCATGAAGAGAAATTACGAAGGTGGATCGAAACTCCTATTATGACTGACTTAACTTTTTCTTGGAACTGCTGTGAGCTCGAACGACCGGATGAGACCGAGTAGGAAGCCTATTCCTTTTCGATGCAATGGTTTTGCTTAATGCGTAAAACTCGATGATTAAGTCATCAAGGGGCTAAGAATATTTATCAGAAACATAAGAAACTTTCTTGGTTAGTCACGTTTACATGACTACCACACAGAGCCAACTCTCACGCCATGGAGAGAGGCAGAGCCAGAAATAAACCTGCGCCGGTGCCAAGAAACAAGCCAACACACACGCACACACACGTCCACACGCGCGCACACACACACTGTCTCTCTTTCTCCCTCTGACAGAATTACTAAAGAAACTTTTAAAACAACAACAAAAAAAAGATATTGATATTGACGATCTGATCATTCTATTTTTAGTTAAAATGAATAAAATTAGTTGATCAGCACATAATTTAAAGGAATACACAAGAATACCAAAAATAATCTTTTTGTAAAATATTTTTGCATTTTTATATTATTTATGCAATGTTACAAGGATTATTATTATTATTAGCATTATTATTGTTATAATAATAATTATTATTTTTCCATCAATGTCAGAAACTGATTCCTGATTAAACTGCATATTGCATATCATTTGAGATTTTACTCAACTCTAACTCCTCCTCTACTAATATTTGTCTCCTTAATCCAAATAATGTTGGATGAGACATAAAAAAAAAAAAAAAAAAAGGCGTGGGTGATTTATATATATATATATATATTTTTAAATGGTGCAAATAGGAAGAAGAGAATGAAAGGAGACCACAGGGAGAGTCTAATTTCTGGTAGAAACGTCTATTATGACTCATTTTACTGATTCGGCTCTTCCAACTCAACTGGATTATTCAAAGGGAACACGATTCCTTTTGATTTATTTGATTTCCCACTTGGAGAACCGTCCAGAAATGCGGCTCATTTTCACAGCTTTCAAAATAGATTTGTCTGATTATGGTAGCATATCCAGCATCACATTTATAATCAAGAATAAAAAAAAACTCTAAATCAACTGCGGAAAGTATTCCTGTGTATAAACTTTCTCGTGAATCAATCTGTCCAACTTAATTAAAAGAGTTGTTAGGGAAGAATCGATTTGTTTGCAAACCACTCATCACTAGTCACAGACTCCTGCGGAGATGCTGCCATGTTTTGAGTCACTGAGTATTTAAAGCATCGGCACTCTACTGATTCCTGCCAAGCAGAACAGTACAAACCAAGGCCGGGCCACGTTTTTATTATTTTTTTCTTTCCCTTTCCCACTTCTAAATGTCATCTTAGCACTTGTGAAGAGCTCATGTACGTCACAGGAACACAGCGCTGGTCAGCTCCCTTGAGTGGACATTTGATCCGGAGTTATTTCTTAGTTAGGATTCTGGCAGATTGTATTTGTGAGACGTCGAATGCTTACCAGATTGAAGAGGAGGCGGCAAAATGAGTCCTAAAAAAGCCAAGTCAATCAGATTCAGATATATGAAGTTTAGGATTTTAGACCCCTAGATCAAAATTACAGGTAAGGTGGTTAAGATGCTGAACTGCTGATCAGGAGGTGAGGTCCCTGGTTCGAGCCTCGATGCTGCCAGGCTGCCACTGCTATACCTTTGAGCAAAGTTCTTCACCCCAAGTGTTCAGATACAATCGGGCATCGAACTGGCAACCCGGCCCAGTAAGAAACTGCCACGGCGGATATATCCGCACGGTATAAGGGATCCTTATGCTGACCCCCCACTGGTGACAGGATCATTGGCACCCAAGGATCATTTATGTCTGTGGGGAGTAAAACCCATTTAGTCTGTTTCCCAGAAAAACCAATGCAGGACAAATCACCAAAAATGCTGGCCTTAATAAAAAGATATCCGAACACCCAGTACATCACAACCTGCCGTGCATGCAAGAGTTCAAGGCTCTCTCTTCCAAAATTTCCCGGGTTTCAATCCGTTCAAACATCCAGACAAACAAGTCGGATCCAGAAACGTCCCACTCCGCAACCCAGAGCACCTAAAGGACCCACTGCCAAACTCCTAGGGCTGGACGCCACAACACAGCCCTAGAGGCCCTTTAGAACCACAAGCCACCCTGGTGGCACAGGGGGAACATACTGTATATACATACATTTATATATAAATTATTGTGAAAATAGGGGAAACAAATATAATGGTCCCCACTGGCCTCTACGGGTCCTAGTTGGACTACAGAGGATCCTAGATGGTTGGATGGATGTTTGTATATATACATCGTGTGTGAATGTCTATATGTATGTGTGTATCATGTGACTTGGCCAACAACACAAATGCACAAATCTAATCAGGGCCCAAAAGGATTATATTCATATTAATCACAGGATTCATGGCACCCATTCATTTGGCTGTTATTCCACACAAGCGGCGAGGTGTTTGGTGTCTTGAAATGCTGTGTTTATGCAAAGTTAATCAGATGTGATGTGACTCAGAGTTTGAGCGAGCGAGAGCGAGAGAGTGAGTACAGTGCACAAGGCGCAGTGCATCACCATGGCAGCCAAAGTCCCACCCGCGTCCTGCAGGTGTGTGACTCACCCATCAGCTCCACAAAGAGACAGAGGATGCCGCAGACACAATCTCCGCATCTCTCTATCTCGCTCTCTGACACATGTCATACTGCCAACTTACAACATGGATGCACCGCACAACCACAAACTCATTCACAAACTCACTCTGTCACTTTCGCTCATGGTGCAGTAATACGAAACTAGATTACAAAGATGATGTTCGACTTGATATCTGATCGTTTTAGCACTGATTATTGTCACGCTCTGTAAAAGGCAGATAAATAAAGAACTCCTACGCCTACCATTAGTTTCACGTTTAAAAAAAAAAAAAAAAACAAGCAAAGTGACATGACATCTTTTTCCTGAGATTTACATACTCCTGGCATGAGTTACTGGATTGTCGTGATGGGTGTAGCCATGGTGTGGGAGGGGGCCAAAAAAGGACAAAAGTTTTATTGAAAGTTCTTGTTTATAGAAAAAGAGTGAGGAGCTTTCAACCTGGAACTCTTAATACTTAAAGGTGTGATGAAATCAATTTCCATGGGTAAAGTATGTAACATGCTAACAGATGACATTAACGCCTTTAAACACTTGAACATGTGGAAATGTTTTTATTTTACTTTTTTTTTTTTTTTTTTATAACAAAGTCTAGATCATGTTGAATAAGTCAGTTTGAACAAGTCTAGATAAGTGTCCAGTTTTGGTGAACCTTTGCCCGCTATAGCCTGTTTTCGGGCTGGTAAAGAGTGGCTGTAGTTCTTATCTGCCTCAGGTTTGGATATTTTTGCTCATTCTGAGATGCAGCACAGTTGTAGAGAGTTTTACCGGTTCTATGCGTTCTCGCCAACCAGATGGTGATGTTCCCTGGCTTAGGAATCCATTGTGGTCTTCCTACATCGTAGCCCATGCGCCTTTGATCTGTCGTGCATTCTGAGATGCTTTTCTGCTCATCACGGTTGTCAAAAGGGCTTAATTGAGTTACCTTACCCAGCACACATTTGGACGTCTGATGATGTCTCACAACAACGGACACCTGACGTTAATCTGATTTCCAACATCTGTCATAAACGGTCATCAATTGTCCACATTTTTGCTTTGAGGGTATATATAACACTTAGCAACCCCAGACAACTGGAGACGTGTACAAAGGTATCTGATTGCATTTTTAGGAAATGTTCTGTTATATATATTTTTACCAATTAATGCTGTCCTATCGCGACTGTTTTTGGCCGAGGACACGACGTTTGCATCGGGTATCATTCGTATCAGATTGAACCAGTCTGGCCATTCTCCTCTGACCTTTTACTGGACGTTTTGTTTTTTTCGCACCATTCTGAGTCATTCTGAATGTTGTGCAGGATAACCCACTGCAAAATGTACAATTGCATGCTTATACACATGCCTTTACAGTATATGCTGCTGTGATCTGCAGTCACTTATTGTCCATGCCTTATAGTAGAAATGTCCACTCAGATGCACAACATATTATGCCGTATTTCGTTTCTAGTTATTTTTAATTTTCAAGTGAGTGAAGTACTGCAGACTGTGGGTCTGAGTCAAAAGAAAAAAGCAACCAAGCATAAACGCACAGCCAAGTAAGCAATACTCAGATGTTATATCATCAAATAACCCTGGACAAAAGAAATCTATTGATATTTTATGGCCTTGATCTAAAAGCATACAGTGTGGTTGAGCTCCACTGCAATCAGAATAATGGCAGGTCTCATACAAGCATACGTAATAATTTCACTTTGTCTGGACACACCACACACTAATTCATGACATACATTATGATTCTTTATCTACTGAAATTTTGTAGCATCTGCACAAATCCAGGAGACTGGCATGTACTCTGTGCTCTATAATCACTGATACTAATCTCAGTGGAAGCCCCTCTCGCTTCGTCAGTTCAGGATCAGAAACTCTACCTATCGCCTCACGGCTGCTCTGAGCTTAGCCGATCTTCCCCTCGGGTTCCCCTCGACCTCCTCCTTACTGGGAAGCACGACTTTCCTCTGCAGTCTGACCCAGTGGACACTCTCCCTGCCTCCTCCTCCTTCGTCTTCATCATCCTCCGCGTCACAGTCTTCCTCTTCCTCTAGTTTTCTCCGGAGATGGGCGCGTGCCCTCTGGCGGACGCTGCGGTGTGGCGGGGCGCTGAGATCCTCTCCTCTGAGAAAACGCTTAGTGATGCGGTCCTCCAGCGAGTGGAACGTGAGGACGCAGAGGCGACCGCCCGGCCGGAGGACGTCCTGAGCCGCCTGGAGTCCCGCTACAAGCTCGTTCAGCTCATCGTTCACAAAAATACGCAGCGCCTGGAAGGTTTTGGTGGCCACGTGCGAGGGTCTCTGCAGGCGGTCACGACGGGCGTAAAGGGCGCCAGCCGGGAATGCACCTGCAGAGAAAGGAAACGATATCAAAAACTAATATAAACAGTGAATTCAGGAACAGGTTGATAGGGTATACACATTTTTTTATTCGAATCTTTTCAGTTTTTCTCTACTCAACATGCTTACTTGCACTACTACTTGCCATTCTAGGGATAAATCCCTTCAGCGGGTAGCGTTTCCACCTCAGAGCTTTATTGTAAAGGTTCAAAGAAGTCAGGGACCACACGTTCTCATTAACAAATGTTAATATTATACAAATATAACCCGAGTAAATACAAAATGCAGTTTTTAAATGATGATTGCATTTATTAAGGAACCAAATCTGCCTGGTTCTATGTGAAAAAAGGTAATTGCCCCCTAAACCTAATAACTGTTAGCTACAAATGTGATCGAGTGTTTGCGATAACTGGCAACGAGTCTCTTCTTTTCAGAATTGCTTTAATCCAGCCACATTGGAAGGTTTTCGAGTTTGTATTTATTCGTATTTATTTATTTATTTGTGGAATGAAAAAATGGAAAAAACAACAATTGCACAGCACTGTATAAAATAATGAAAAAAATAAAGAATAAAATATTATTTTCAACATTTATTAATGCAAATCTAAATTATTTAAATAAACAACTGTTAAATCCAGAATTATAATGATTTATCATCATATACATCGTCATACAGAGTTGCTGAAACCAGGTCTATTTTTATTTCTAACTGTTTTCTGTCTCATTCTTAGCAAATAACATTGGTTGTTTGGTGGCACGGTGGCTTAGTGCACTGACGCCTTGCACCTCCAGAGTCGAGGGTTCGATTCCCAAGTCGGGTCTGTGTGCATGGAATTTGAATGTTAATGTTTGCTTAGTGGGTTTCCTCCGGGTACTCTGGTTTCCTCCCAAAATCCCACAGCAAATAAGTTTATTGCTGTTCTCAAATTGCTCAGTGTGTAAATGTGTGAGACCTGCAATGGATTTGCTCCGCCCTGCCCTCAGTCACCTGGGATTGGCTCCAGGCCCGCCCCTGTATTCAGGATAAAGCGGTATAGGCAATGAGTGATTGTTCTTTAACAGGGGTCTTTTTTTTTTCAAACAAATTATTTATTTAAACCTTATTTTACCTTATTTAAATTCAATATTTAATCTGCTACAACACATCTCAATATTTGTTGCTGCAGCAAAGGGCGACTGTCAGTCCGTCAGTGAACTTTATTACTATAAAAGCAGAACTAATGGACATTAACAGCAGCACAGTATGTGCCCGAAAGTCTAAGATTTATAACAACCCTGGCTTACGATATTAAAAAACGGCAAGGCAGCCATATATAAGCCGAAACCTCTGGGAACACATTTTCGGTATTATCGCGGCTCAGCATGGGTTATGCAGCCACGATTCTGCAAACACAAGGACTGATGTACTAACAAAGCTCAGGCACAATGAACATGGCTCAGAGGCCATCATATGCTGTAAACCTGCAAACAATAGCAAAGCCTCACAACAGGCTTTAGATTTCAGATTACAAAGGCATTTTTCCCTCTGCCTCTGCACCAGGAGGAGAAAAGGAAGAAAAAAAAAGGTTTATTTCCTGTGTTGTCAGTTTCTAGCTGATCTTGAGGCACAATTCAATCAAAGCACCAAGAACACGATGTTTCCCGTGTCAAGAAAATGAGCACGAACCAAAAGCACTGGCGTATATGAACTCAAATGTATTTCAGGCTAAAAGAAATCTTGAAGGACTTTAAAAAAAAAATTGCAAGAATAACTTTCCTGCATAACCATTTTAATTTCTAAAACATGTGACACGTGGTACACTTTGATAAAAGAACCGTCTGCCGTCTTCCACACAGGATAGCTTATACGGCTATGACTGGCTGGTGTCACTGTGATTGACAGGGTAGATGAAGAGAAATTAAGAGTGGTCCTTCCATCCTTTATCGTCCCATGGATGGTAGGTGGTAGGTGTCTTGCCTGCCATCTGGTTAAATTTCAACTCAATGCCCAAACCCGAGGCACTGGATGCAGTGCCGGTCCGAAGCCTGGATAAAATAAAAGGGTGGCATCAACTTGTGCCAGTTGCTGTGCGGATAGGATGGTCCGCTGTTGCAACCCCTAAAAAAAAGAGAGAGACCTCTCTCTTAAAATGATTAAAACAACAAACACAAAGCATGTCATGTTCCAAAGAAACCGGAAAGCACAAAAATCGACTGTAGATATTACATCTCCTTACGGCAAAACTTCACCATATTGATGATTATACAATTTTTTCCCCTTTGGTGAATAACTACACATCTGTTTATTAATAAGCTCAGATTATGTAAAGCATCTGGCCTTTCCCGTCCCTGTGAATGAGCCGTTACTATAGATACAGTGGCGTATGAAAAACATCCATACAACCCTGTGATTTGTATTACAGCTGGCACTACTGTCTGAACTGCTGTTGTAGGGAATTAATTAACACCTTCGGACCAATCAGATCCACGACGCGCTGCGGTGTAACTATTTTAAATAAATCACAGATACATAAAATTTAAGAAGTTTTCAGTTGAGTATGTGGACGGGAAAGGAAGGGAGAAACGGACAGACGGTGGAAACGAGCGCGAGGTCGAGCAGCAGCTTTCTCCAAGGTTCACACTTTTGGCCTTAAGGATGAGTCATGAACCAATCAAATACACTGACGGAGCACGGATAAAGAAAAAAAAAAGAGAAACATGTAAATGAAGATAACGTACTGTATATACAGAGTACAATTAATAATCCAGACAGAGGATAAATGTGAAAGGATGTGAAAGGTGTAAAACCAAACTTGGTTAATTGCTGCTACGATGCAGGGTGTGAGTAAGAATGAAAATAAAGAAGAAGAAAAAAAGAGATGGATGAGCAGAGGATGCCACGCTGGAACAGATGGTGCTAACTTGCAAATGTGACCAAAAGAGCAGGAGCACAAAAACAAATAAACAAACAGAAACTCAACTTCGGGAATCATCGCTGTAACAAGCGTAGTGCACGAAAAAGTTTCAAAGTTAAAGCACCATGAGGTGGTAAAGATTTTTTAAATTGTAGCAACAAAATAATAGACAAGGTAATGAAAAAGCCAGAACAAAAAGTAGTTGGCTATGTACTGTATATCTTTTAAAAATGAGAAATATTTTCTCTGATGAAAATATTTTCTCTGATAATTCATACAGTAGAAACATTATAATCCATTTTAGAGAAAGAAATGTGTGCAAACGTAAGATACACAAACGTTATGCCTATTGCAACAGTTCATCATCAAGAGAATTAATTAATTAATTAATTAATTACTTTATTTATTTATCATTGGTACACTTTATTAAGGAAACCGTGTTAAGTAACAGGCCTCATTGAGGATGTCTGGGGTTTTTACCCCAAGAACTGCACGAAGCCTGGAACAACCTATTTCCTCAGAAAACCGCAAAGAGTCCGCTCGAGAGAATCTCTACTGCTTTAAGCACAAAGGCAAACTGAGTCAATGTAACTTTTTTATATTTATCTTGTTTTTTTTGTTTTTTTTAAACAGTTAAGTGCTCAGATTTGTAAAATTATTTTATAATTTGAAGTTAAACAAAAAAGTCTACAGGTGCACGGTGCAATGTACACATTCATTAAAGTATATCATTTAATTCTACTTAAATATTATAACGTCAATACAGAGTAGGTGTCCCAAAAGTCTCCATATAGAGGGGGAAATTAACATAATTAAGCAATTACATGCATAACCCCAGATCCGTGTTGAGACGAGTTCATCGTGAGTGGGAGAGACGTCTCGGTGTGTGTGTGTGTGTGTGTGTGTGTGTGTTTACAAAGAAATGCAATTATGGAGAAGAGGTTTTTGAATAAAATTATGTTTTGCTAAAAAGTGTATAGAGACTTTTATGGCACCCTGTTTTTTTTATTGTATCAAATTTACATTTTCATTTACATTTTTTTCAATTAAAGAAATAAATATATATATATATATATATATATATATATATATTTATAAGACTGGTAATTATAATGGCATATGAGATATGGAAACAAAGCATTAAGGGACCGTGTGGGTTATATAGAGCTGTCCTCGTTGAGAGGGGAAGAAGAAGAGAGTGATTATCAGATAACACCCAGCTGCTTGAGTGCTGGATAACTGCCCATCCGTCTTGCTCGGGGCTGGCTTTATACTGTGCGACACCCTCCTGTCCTGAAGAGAGAGGGCACTCTTGAACAAGCCTCTGCCCTCACACGTTTTAGCCTGAATAGGAGGCTAATTCTTAATCGAACCTGTGGACTGAATGACGACCTCCCTTTTGTAATACTCTTTTATTATTAATGGCCCCCCTCTTGCCCCTACAGTCAAAAAGCCCATTTGAAATTCAAGGCTACATTACTGTGGCCATAATTAGCCTTGTGTTCTCGGAGCTCGTGCACACGGACACATTATCAGGTTGCTGAACTGATTGCGCTCTCGTCGTGTTTGACCGAAAGTATGACATTTCTGCTCGGAAATCCTATGATTGTGGCTGGGCTTCAGAAAAAAGAAAAAAAAAGAAAGAAAAAACAAAAAATGCAAGTCATTTTTGATTTACGTAGGGGAGAAAAAAAGTTCTCGTAAAAAAAAGCTCATTAAATCATAAAGCTTTTAAATCAAGCCTTTTTAGTTCAGAAAATTAGTTGTCGCCCGTACATTTCTTAAACCTGATATTAAAGTGGTTGGGCATAAGGCATAAGCAAGCATCAAATGGACAAACCTTAAAATGAGAATGAACAAACCATGGCATAAACCTTCCGGATGTTCCTACAGACAGACAGACAGACGGCCAGACAGACAGTGGTGTCAGTGTATAAACTGTATAGAAAGGAGCTGATGCTGTCTAGAAGTTACAGCCCTGATCTGGATCCTCCTTGTACATGCATTAGAGAGGAAGTAATCCTATTTCAGCAGCCTTGCTCTGAGGGATGCTTATAACACGCACTCCATGGTCTTCTTCCACACTCTTCTACACTTGGGATGGTAACTGAATATGAATACACTACTGAGAGCGAACAGATAATGTTTCCTAAACAGACGTAAACACAGACAGGAGGTAGACTATACTTGGTTTAAATTAGAACGATGGTTAGGACGTTGCACATGGATTTGGGAGGTTTTTAAGTTCATGTGGTCAGATATGAAGATTGCAAATAAAGAACAAGTTTATTAACATAAATGATGCGTTTGCGGGATTTATTTATCCTTAGTAAATGCCTGAGCAGGGGTCTCGGTATGAAATTGTACTAATTTAACTTGCACATATTTAAGGAAATACAACCAGATAAAATTGTAATTTCATTCCTTTTTTTTTTTTTACTTGGGCTTGGTCCCTCTTAATCCTAGGGGTTGCCACATTAAATTATTAAATCCACATGACCTGACACAGGTAACCTTCCTGGTGCAACCCCTTCCATTTTTTAACCAGGCTTGGGACTGGTGCTGTATGCAGTGGCTGGGTTAAATGGGGCATAGGGTTCAGGGTCTTGCCCAAGGACCCAACCATGGTGACCAGACATAGATGGAACTCAAGCTCAAGACCCTCCCATCAGTACCCCAGAGGTAAAAAAAAACAAACAAATTTTTAAATCATGCCCAAATTGGGTTTAATTCCACAAATACAAGTATATAATCCTGAAATTGAAAGAATCTCTGTATCGTACTGCACTACACATCTATTCCACGTTACATGAGATCACTAATGTCAAGGGTTAAAACAATTACAAATATTGTAGCTGAAAATTGTTCCAATCTTTACAGTTGAAACGTCTTGTAGGCCAGATTTCATGCTGGCTTAGAACCATTCAGGAATGAATCTCAGAGATTTTTTTTTTCGCTTCAGTAATTATTTCTTGCTCTCGAAACCGTGCTGAGTCACAGTGATCAAACGTTTTCTTATCAGAGACCGCTGTGAGGTATTACATATACAGTATACAGTAGCGCAAAGCCGAAATCAGATTTCTACTTAGACGACAAGTGTCGAGAAGGAACCAAATGCTTTGTGCGCCAGGGACGGAACCAGCAGCTCATTTTAACGATGCGTTTCGGCACATTCGATCTTTCACATCATTGATCTGGTTAATCATATCCAGGTATCTGGTAAATGGTTTCAATCACTTTTTTTTTTTTGGCGATAAATAACAGGAAACTGAACTAAAAGCCTAGTCTATTCTGATTTGAAATGACATTGATAGGAGGCTTGCATATTCCTAATGCAGGACTGAATCCCTTGCTATGACAACAAACCGATGAGCCATCTGTGCTGACTGCGTCTCACGGACAAACCCAACATATTTCTGCCGGTTTCTCTCTGGGGATGAAAAGAGAAAAATGAGATACGGAGAGATAAAATGAAGGCCCTCCATCTTGTCATTTACTCTGTGCAGCTAGCTTAAATTTGAACAATATCTTCTGATCGTGGATGAGTGTGGCTTTTTGCCTGTAAGACAGAACACGGAGGATCTAATAACTGTCGACAGCTCCGATTGATACTGCCTCCCTTGAAAGCCCTATAAGGACCATTACCGACTGGCACAGTCAATGTGTCGCAGAGGCATTAGGCAGTTTTATGCACAATGTTGGTGAGCAATAATACTTCATTATTAGACCATAAATCCTGCTTTAAAAAAGCAACTACCCATGTAGGAACATAGAACTTTAGAAATATTGTCCAGGGCTTGAAATGCGGTGCTGTCATTGGTCAGAGAATCTCGGTGGAACGGGGATTGGGTATGCTGATAATAAAGGTGACATGAGTGGATTAGCCACATGAAGTTTGGCCTCAGCTAATGTTACAACAGTGAGCCAGATTGCAAGTCGCATAATCAAAGCCTCTCAGTTGAGACGAAGAAGACACCCTTATCCAAGGAGACGTTTATCTCATTATACATTTAAGCAGTTGCGGGATAAGGGCCTTGCTCAAGGGCCCAACAGAGGTATCTTGGTGGTGTTGGGATTTGAACCTGTAACCTTCTAATAATTCAGCCAAAATCTTAACCACTGCTCTAGTTACTTCTTAACCAGACCAATTGTTCATCTTTGTTCTTGGATCATTACTATATAATTTTGTGGCAGGCACTTGGATGAAGGTGTAATAAAATGCTGGTTTGTTTCTTTCAAACCTGTGAACCTAAACGGTGGCGTAGTTTTAGAGAAAGTTTAGCTAACAAAAACTATAAGAATGACACACGGGCCAAGAGAAACAATAAGGGAGAAAAGTAAGTTGAAAGATCAATTTTTGTCAGAATTACAACACACCGGCCGTTAATCGATACCGCTCTGATTAGAGTCCCACACTCGCATTAACACGAGCAGAGGGCCAAACGCTTTGCTAACCACTCCACTGGAAGGCTCCGTCGGTGCCAAATTAATCAGCTTTAGGGTTTTCTTTTTTAAGGACCTCTGTATATTTTGCAGCGTAAGTAGAAAAGTGTCAGGTGTAGATGCATATGGTTTATTTACTGTATAGGGCATAGAAAAATGTCAGCGAATTAAAATAAATTAAAAAAGAAAATTTATTTATTAATGCGTCCTTCTCGTTGTGAATTCAAAATGGGTGAACTATGAAAAATCTTTTAACCTGGTGATATTGATTAAAATAATTTTATTCTTTACGAAATGCTACAATATTTACGCATACAGAGTCAGCCACAAACAATGTATTCAGGAAAAAAAAAATGTTAATACTAAATGAATTGCTATATAATATTATTATTAATATTACATTTATTTTATATATATATATATATATATATATATATACACATACACACACACACATGTATATTGTGATATTTGGATAGTTTTTGCAGATTTCTAAAAAGGTTCTGTACCTGATAGAAACTTACTTATACTGTATAGTTCTGAACAGAATGTTTAAACTAAAAAAATCATTAAACGAAACGGTTAATGCCGATAAGACGATACAATATCGATACTAGACATTGTGACATTGTTATTAAGTTCTTTTTTATTTATTTATGTCATAAATAATTCAAATCTGAACTAGTTTGACGTAAAATTGTTTTTTTTCCCCCCTTCAGGGGTAAATATTTCAAGTAAAATTAATTTCATCATAAAAAATTCTAATCCATTTATTAACATTATAAACATCACTACAGTGCTGGAAAAATTGTCCAACGTATCATAGAAATGTTTTCAGGCATCATATGATATTTAATATTTATGGTCATATTATTCACCCTTAATTACGATATAAAAATGTCAGCCCTGGAAAAAATTAAATACTGCTGTCTTATGTCACTGCGTCCATTTAGAGTGCGTCTTTTTTGTTGGGGGGAGGTGTGTTGTGCATTACTGATTTGCATTTTCATTTTATCTGGGCTTCCTTTGGAGAATAAATGTGTAAGCTATTCTGTGATGTTATTTGATATCTATTGATGTCTTATGGACTGACCGTGTAAAAATCTAACCTATTAAAACAGGTTGGCAAAAAAGGTATGTTTAAAAATAATTAGGGAAAATAGGATTTGCATTAATTGAGATGAATGATAACAGGGAGGGTGGGGGTTACTTTTGGTGGTTTGGGGTGTGGGTGTGTGTTGGGGCGGGGGACGGGAGGGGGGGTAATTTGCTATTGGTTGGTGTCACTGAGAGTGTGAACGAGCTGTCGGCTCAGAGCCAGCATTTGGGCTGGAGCTCATTATCATTCAGCCTGGGCCAACACACACAAAACCACGGAGCTGCGCTCAGGGGGCTGGGGGGGGGGGTAGGGGGGCGGAGGGCGGACGGCTCTCCAGTGGGACCGTGTGTAATCTCCTGTCACACCAGCTGGGCCCATATTGACGAGAATATTAAAGCTGTGTAGACCTAGCTCCTCTCTGATATGTTCCATTAGGCAGTAGCAGATACTAATAAGGGTATATGGTACCCTTACGCTATAGAGGAGGCCAATCTCCAGTATAAAAGAAGTGGAGGAAGCGGGTGCTGGATAAGATGAAGAAGAAGAAAAAAAATCCCATTTTTGTATGAGAATGCAGACGCAGAGACTGACCAAACCCCAGGGCGATAAGGCACCACGTTACGGGGCGGATTCATCTGCATAAGTTAACCAAAGAATTAAGAAAGCATGTGCGACTCCCATGATACCCATCATCATCACGGTTGATAGGACACGTTTCCCCTCTCCTCTTTTCCTCTCTCCTCCTGCAGTGTTTCCTTCCCTGGGCAATGGCGAGGCTCCCGAGGGACCCGTGGCAGTCAGGACCTTTTTTGGATTAATTGGAATAAACACTGGTGTTGACTCATTCGGCACATCAAAAAAGATGAAACAACTGCCCTCACTCACACCTGTTCTCCTGTTGTGACGCACATGCTTGCTCCGACACCACCGTCATCCGCCGGACCGCCTTCCCTCTCTCTCTCTCTCTCTCTCTCTCTCTCGCTCCCTCCCTCTTTTCTTAGCTTCTTACCGACAGTATAGGGCTATAAAAGCGGCGATGGCGCAAACAAAGCGAGTTGATAAATATAACACCGTATACTGTCATGAAGCTGCCGCAATGTGGTGTGTGTGTATATGTAGGTACATGTTGAGACTGGTAGGTGGGGTGGGTGGGCTGCAACAAAAGACAGACGAGAGGAGGGAAAAGGGACGTAGAAGATGTAAAAATAAAACAAAGATGGAGACTAACGGGAGGTGCAAGTTTAAATACAAAAATGACAAATAATGTAAAACAAGAAAATAAAAAATAAAAAAAGAACAAAATCCAAATGTATCCCTCCATATCTATTAATAAGAAATATCTCGAATAGGGGCCAACGGGAGGAAGGACAGAAATTTCGCATTATACCCGGCTTTGTTCTGTTTTTTTCGCCCTCAGCCTCCCTCGATCGAGGATAAATAGATCCCGAAAGGAGACTTCAAATTAATATTTCTCTCTCTCTGTCTCTTTGTGTTTTTTTTTTTTTGTTTGTTTTAAGCAAGATGGTGTGTTGAATTAATTTCGGGGGGTACCTGCGACAATGCTGGCCAGTTGCTGTGTCCGGCTGATGGGATACAGGCTGCGTGCCTGCACGATGGCCGCCGCGATTTTCTTGGCGTGTTGCTCCTCCCCGTACGCAGCCAGCACACACGCAAGCGCCCGGTGATCTAAAGCGCTGACGGCGTCAGCCGCGCAGGGCATGCCGGGGTACCTACGCACAAACATGAGCCCAATTAAGCCACTTGACGTCACGAGTTCCTCGCCGACAGGAGCAAAGGCTGACGGCTCTTCGACAACAGCGCAAAGAAAGAAGGAAAGAAAGAAAAAATAACACCCTCCCTCACTCCCTCCTCCTCTTTTCTTCCCCTTCCCACTCTGGGAGATGTGGGCTCAAGATCTATAAAAAGAGCATGTGTGTGTATATGTGTGTGTGTGTGTGTGTGTGTGTGTGTATGTGAGAGAGAGAGGGAGAGAAAGGAAGAAAGAGGTGGTAAAAAGCAAATACATGGATCTCAACCCCAATGTCTAAAATAATCCCACAATTCATTTGTCTTTAAGCTATGCATGCTGGAGCTCTCTGCCGAAATCACAAGCATCTCCAGATGAAAAAGTGTGTAGAGGAGGGGGCGGTGATGATGAAGAAAAAGAAGAGGAGAAGAAGGAAAGCATCAAGGCACATTAACAAAAATGAATTATGCTGAATCTTTAATGAAATTAAGTACGAAATTAGGAATTAGCACTGAGCACCTGATAGGCCCCGCCCCTTTCTCTCACACCGTTCAGCGTTAGAAAAATGAGCGAAGCGATTTCAAGTGGGTGGAAAAAGACAGCTAATGCAATCTAATGTAATAATTTCACCTTTGGAAGCTCTGCGGGAACGCTGAAATCAGACGTAATGGTAATCTGAAAACGGAATCCGAAATCATTCAAACAAACTCGTTAGGTTTGTCCATTTCTTTTAGCCGACTTTTGTTTTAGCAACTACGTGGAAAATCGAAGTGGATTTCTCGCTCAACTAGCATGCTTTCTCAAATGATGTAAAATTTGGGCCCTTTTCTTTTTTTTTTTTTGTTAGGAAATTCGATCCCCAAAATGCTTAACGTACCTCTATGTTGTAGAAAGTACCATCTAAACTCTACTAACCCTATATATAGGTGTTGAAGCGTCCATTGTGAAATGCTCATCGTCTACAGGCGGCCCTTGAGGGAAAGGCAGTCGCACAGTCCTCTTCTGTACTGTAATTGGCAGGGGGCCTTGAGATGTAGGCACTGCCTTGGCCTTTTTGCTAACAAAAACAAATCGTGATCCTTCTTTTCCAGAACGCGAGGACATCCGCGGTGGCTTTAGCAGCGCTGTGTTGTTACTTACGTGGGCACAATACATGGCGGTGGAAGCATTACTCAGATGTTAAAGGAAAAAAAAAAAAAAGAGTCTGAACCACCTTTTTTTTCCCTTTTGAAGGTCAGTGGGTGTTGAACGAGTGCATCACGTGGCCATAAAGTTTAGTGGCTGTTGGTAGCGTTGGACGATAAGAAGAAAAAGATTAGCATTTACAGACTCTGTGGGCTGGGCCTCAGTCAACCTGCTCAAAAAACTTTTCTCGCTCTATCTCTGTCTTCTTCTTCTCTCTCTCTCTCTCTCTCTCCCCACTCCATCTCGCCCCCAGAATAATTCAGGACTCAGTCATGGTGGGTGTTTTATCCAGTTCATTATCATGCTGCAAACTTCTCTCTGACTTCTTACCAAAAAATTGTATCCATTTTTCAAAATGACGAGAGGGACATTAAACGGCTAGATAATGAGGCCTTTGTTAGATGAATAGATATTCATTCTGGCGTGTACAAGAGCCCACAAGTAACCCAAGCAAATGGCTGCTATTAGCAACGGCAAACTGTTTTTCTTTGCGAAGACTTTCTTATTTGCTTTTAACGCTGACACGTTATGCATAGAGACAAAGTGTGTTGCTTGGAGTTTTCACATAGTCACATTCTTCCCTAAATTATGTAAAATGATGTGCCCATAGATGGTAATTTTAGATGGCGTATTTGGGAAAACTTGTTGCTCATTGAGTTGACTTATATCCTATTCTTCTGGCTTCTCTTCATGTTTGCATAAACAGTTTTTTTTTTTTCTCTTCTCAAGACTGGAGCTTGATAATGTCGGGATCATTTTTTTTTTTTTTTTTTTTTTTGTAAGGGTGTTATCTCTCCATTAGAGAAAGCTTCCAGCGTGTGGGTGGCTGATTCATCTTGAAACAGCCTTACAGCTTAAATGAGGGGAGATTACCATCATACTCACACACCTACTCGCCCACACTAGCTTGTAAATACCCATTTCACACTCTCTCCCTTTCCCTTTCTCCCAGCCTCCCTCTCTTTCCCAGCTTCCTCCTGTTGCATTTCTGAGGTATTTGAGGGAATGCCCCTAACGCGGGATGCCTTAGCAATGTCCCCTACGGACTTATTTTAATGGGTTTTCGGAAATATTTGCGCTTTCCTATCATCGAGAACGGCTGACGAAACTTACGAGGACTCCAGAGTCCTGTGTTACTAAGTATGTCTCTCTGGAGTACTTAGTCATCTATGTATCACATCAAAACATAATTAGCTTAATTTCTTCATGTGCAAATTTCTTGCTGATTTAAGCCAGGAATAAATTGATATAGCGATAAAGACAAGATATACAAAAGTAATCATCATGAATTTGTAAGTTTCGTGTCTACTTCAGGAGTTGAAGCATTATTAATATCATTATTATTATTTTTATTATAATTATTACCATTATTAAAGAATGTCATTTAAACAGTCGACACTTTAAACATTCAAAACGTTTCACTTAGAAACCCTGCTGAAAGGTTTTGTATACTTCAAAGGAAAAGCAAATTTGTTAGAAGTACTAACTGTAACAGTAAAACAACATTAACGACAATATTAAATGTTAAAACCTTTTATAAAAAGTACCTGTCTCCATCCATTCTCATGTCCAGCGGTCCATCCTTGCTGAGGGAGAAGCCCCGCTCTGCCATGTCCATCTGCATTGATGAGCAGCCAGCATCTAACAGAGCAGCATCCACACTCCTGTTCCCCAAACCAAGCTTGTTGAACAGCTCCTTTAATTCACTGAAACGCCCAAGAACAGGCTTGACCTGGCCCCTTCAGAGAGGAGATAATATAATGAGGCAAAGAACTTTCACGTCTCGTTTTTTCAATAAATTAATAATGATGATTCCAACCAATGACTTCAATAAAAAAAATTTAACAAAAAGGCCACTTCTTCGAAACTGCTCTGTGTGGCCCTTTTTGTGGACACCCATAATTCTGCAAGAGCCGCTGGCAAGTTAGGAGTTGTGTGTTCAGTCTGCTCCAGCTTTTAACTCCATAAACCATGGCTGTCTTACTCATCACAAAGATCCTTCAGTTTAATATCATGGAGGCAAAAAGATTCCACGACACCTCAGGCAACAACTTGGCCCACTCTTCAAACAATTTGGAACGGACGATTCCTGCCCCTGCTATGTTTATATCATCGACCCTTCTGATGAGAAGTGCCACATCAGCTGTCTGTTTTCTTACAAAATGACCTACTAGACAAACCAATTATTTCCAATTAACCTAACTTTCTTTAAATGGTCCTAGGATCTGTCTTCAGCATTTAACTTAGTGATCCATGGCAACACAAGAACAGTTCAAGCCCTAAGATATTTCAGGTTGTTGGGAAAGAGAATCCAAATAATGTCGCCTTGGCCCCCTTGCTTGGTCCACCACATCAATACAACCACAACCAACCGCAATCACGCAGCTCCGAAACCGGAATCACGCAGCATCTCAACATCTCAAGAGTCCTTTCCAAAGAGAACATCTTAGACATGGCCCAGATCAGTGTGGATAAAGGTTTGCCATCGCCAACTCACCATATCAAAAGCAGAGACTAAAATTTGTGCAGTAGTGGATCTGGTTCGTTCAAGAAAATGGGCAAGTTAATGTTATACTTCAGAACAATGGGCAATTTATAGTATTCTTCATTTAAAATAAATGAAACTTTATTCGACAAACTTGCATGCCAACAGTCTTTGTGTGAAAGTCATGCACTTAAATGAGCACCTCATGGTGTTACCTACTGTATATTCTTAAAAAAAAGAAGAAAGAAAGCGCCATTGAGTTTTCAAAAGGGTACCTGGATTTGTCCCACTTAGGAAACCCTTTAAGGTCCCATAGAACCTTACGACTAACAGATGCTTTTATTTGTGAAAGGGTTCCTATCCCAATCTCTCTTTCCTGTGGAGAAATGAATTGTCCAGCTTTTGCATATTTACTCTGTGGATCTGAAATGACTGAAGACTCAGCTCTTTCAAAATTGCTTTTATATTGATGTAGAAGTACCTTCTGCACTCTCGCTCCAAGTGTGGTTTTCGTGTTTATTTTCTGTCTGTCCTTTTTTTATTCTCTAAAGCAAAAAACACGAGATCCTCACTGTATGTGAACGACATTATTATGTTATGTTATGATTATTAGAACTACTATCAATATACGCAGATGCTTTTAAATTAGCCTTACGAGAGTGTAATTGGTGATGCAATTTGGTGGATGAATTTCCTTTGCAGTTTGCACTTGTTTTCAGTCATTTCTTGGTCATTTTATCTGGATAGTACTTTGCCGATGCACCAGTGCTGCACAATTTAACTTATAATTAATCTTTTTTTTTGCCAAACATCCTTTTAATAGAATCAATTGTGGCACTATTTGGTGTTAGTCTAGATAAATATGTTTGAATACCTTTAATAATGAAATGTCGCAATGTACAGACCTATAATAACAGAAACCTGCCTCCACAGGCACTTCTGGATTCACATTGGAGACCCACATTGGCTATCCAACTAACAATGCAGTATCGCATAGATCTCTTTCCCATGCATGCAAGACAGGATTGTTCACGTAGAGAATTTGCTGCTGAATTTTACAGAATTGGATTGTGTACCTATACAAATCACAGATATAAATATAAAGAATTTATTTCTAATCAAGAAGCTTGGATGATCTTCCTAAGGTCATAGGAGAAAATAATTCACGTCTGTCCAATGAAACTTGGCAACTGCAGTCCTAAAGCTACCATAACAATTGCAGCAAACCTGCACACACTAATTCCAGTCCAAAACCATCTATGTACCCTCTGTTATTTAGCTTTTTATAAAAGCTCTGCCGACTGCATAGATGTAAAGGAAGAATCAGAGCATAATGAGGTAAGAATGTACAGACAAGTACAGATCTCTGTACTAGATTCAGGGGAAACTCTGGCCTCATGCTGCCTGCAGTCACAGCGAGTCCAGAACGCAAAGCAAACTATGACAAGTGCACTTCTGCTGTTGTGTCGAGCTGGTTACACAGTTGCTAAGGTCCTAGTGGGCATCTGATTTCTGCAGATCATAACCTATTTTTGAGAGAAAAGGTACGGGAGAGAGAGAGAGAGAGAGAGAGAGAGAGAGAGAGAGGAAGCATACTAAATAAAACCAAATAATATGCATCCCACAGGGAAGGTAACATTCCATTTGTTTATCACCTTGGAGACACCGAGAAAAAAAGTAAGACTGGGTGGGGAAAGAGATTTGCTGCAGCATCCAAGATAATTCGGCACAAGCCAACACGCACTGAGAGTATGCATCAATGCTTAAACGTACTTTAATGTGTGCGTGTTTAGCCAGATAGTTTAGTTTTGAATTGGAAATAGAAATTATAAGGCGAAGATGGTGCCTTTACAGACTCCTGTAAAAAAGCGCATTCTTTTCTGCTTACTGTACACTTCCGGTTTGAACTTCAAGGACCGGTTGGTTGACTGGAAAATATACTCAAATGCATAGTCAGTGAGAGTCTCATAGACTAAGGGCACTTTCACACTAGGCATGATTGATTTGTACTGTGCCCAGCAACAATTATTCCCCCTCCTGACTCCCCCGTTGGCCAGTTTTACGTTGTTATTTTTCTTTTTTCTTTACTTGGGAACACTTGCATATTATCATTCTCTGATGGCAGTATGCACCAAAGTTGGTGGTTCGCCTGATATTAAAATACTATGCCTAATATTATTGATATTTCCGAAAAAAATCTCTTAAAAAAGGCTCTTACGTTCTTTCCTACTGTATCAGCTATAGATGTGTAGGTCAGAGGACGAGCTTTGCGAATGTTACGTGCACACGGAGATTTCGAAGGAAACGGACGACGCATCCGCTTCCGTTTTCAGGTACGATTGGCTTCCATATCTGATATAACCCGTTACCGAGTTTGCTGTATTGCTCTTGAGACCAGCTTCTCAGCTGACTCGGGCACAGTTTCCGAGCTCGGAACGATCGTGTTCTCACTGATCCAAATTACCCACACTTTGGAGTCAAGTGAAAAACACCCTAAGAGACAATGAGAGCACATTTTATGCACTGTTATATTTTCTCTTTGCACTCCTTCTACCAGAATCCTGCCCAATTGATGAGAAGCCATACATTTTTCATGTGACCTTTTGTAGGTTGGTGTGCAAATGAAGCCTGACCAAAGTAAGCAGCTGCTAATCCCACAATTCAGCAAGGGAGAAAAAGGAGAAGCAAGAGAAGTATCTATATACAAAACCAGACAGGAACCCAAGTTCAAGGTAAACCTGTTTTCTTCTGCCTTTCTCTCCATCGCATACCATATCGGGAGATCCTTTGCATTCTTGCCAAACCATGACGCAAGGAAAGAGAGGGGAGAGACAGAGGAAAGAATCCTCCTCTATGCTCTGCATGAGCAAAAGTCTTCCTTCTCTCCCACACATTTTATCCGGGGGCACTAACCATCAGGCCATGCAGTGCCTGTGCCTGTACGCCCACGAGCCAGCTTGAAAGATCAAGGGCAAGTCTGCGCCCACAGCCAGGGCTTCCCTTGCTCCTCTCTTCCGCCATTTCTCTCATTAATTTGTCAGAGAATCTATAGCGAGGCATTTTCCTGCTCGCCCACACACGCTTACGACGGGACCCACCATGGATCAGTGGGCTTGGAGAGATAAAAAACAACTGCCTGGGCAGCTACCTCTACCCTTTTCAGTGACAATACACTGAAAATTTAAGGCCTCAGAGGTGCCAAGCTTCCCCTTGTATCTTAAGACCCTGATCTGATGGCTTTAATGCCTTTTTCTTCACCAGTTATTATCTCTTCAAGTAAAGCCCCAGGTGGTCAAACAATAAGACCACCAGCTAGGCTCAGACATGCTCACTTCCAGGGACAAGGGTTAGGAGATTAGCATGATACAGTTTTTTTAAGACTTTCACCATGACCCGATAGTTTAAACAAAAAGACTCTCAGGGCTCTAACCTTTATTAGTTAGATAACTTTTTGGTATCTGGGAAAATTCTCAAATGATGAAACACTGGGTCATCACTTCAGCATGACACAACAGAAGATCAATAGTGGTTTTCTTGAAGCCTACTAAAACGTTGAACTTTGATAATAATAGATTGAAAATGTCAGTGAGCATTGGAACCTTTACAAATGCTTTGCTTGAATGATTTATTGGAAAACGGACTCACTGTGGCATGCCTTCAGACAGACTACTTCAAAAGGCTTAAACAAATATGATTTTAAAAGATTTGTAAAGCTTCCTCCATACAAGCCAATGATAAGCCAATCACTTGGAGGGTTCTCCCAATTAAAACGTTGAGTGGCGCTTTAGGGGATTTCAAACATAGATATGTATACACTGAAGCTTCAGTGGACTAATATTCACACAGTACTTTGTAAAAGTCTTGAGCCACCCCATATATCTTCATATTTTGCTTCCAAGTCAGAATTTCTTGCATTTTAATGTAGTCTCAAGGAATAGTTCTCCAGACTTCCTGAAGGACTTTTTATTTTCATTTTCAGTCCAGTCCTGTACCTGACCAGTTTTAGAGGACTGTTTCTGTTCGTTAAGCCACACAGTGAACTGTGAATTATTTAAGCATAAAAATATCTAACTTGCGGCATGAACCAGTGAGAAGCAGATGCAGATGTTGACAGGTGATGAATACTGGGTGATAACTGGTGCTGCTGAACGATTTGTGTTTGGAATAGACAAGAGGGGAAATGAGGTTGCTGCTGAGGATGTTACATGAACGAGCAATTTTTAAATCTTTCAGCACTTCACAGCTTATAGTCAACAATAGTAAAACTATATTAATAATGTTGTTGATATAGTTTAATATTTATGATGAACTATATGAAGTAATACATGCAATAAATAGATTCTGTCTCTAACAAATTTTGCATATTTGATGCTAATATCTAGTTATCAACATTACACTTGCAAAAAAAAAAAAAAAATACAAAATTTGTGCGTTAACTAAATACCCAGCCCAAAGAAATGCTATTCTGTCTATTAAAAAAAGTGTTTCAAAGCCCTGAAAGTTAGACTGGGGGAAGAAATAAATAACAAATAAATCACATAAAAATCAACTGCTGTGCAATCTCTTGCTCATTTTATCCGTGGAAGGAAATCTCAGTGATATGCCCTGCAACTAGCAGATCAATAAATACCTGAGAAAAAAAACAACAACCTCTGATTAAATTGGGAGAAAAAGAGAATCCCCAGGCTGCCTCCCTGCCTTACCACCCTGCACCCTTTTCTCTCATAAACACAAAGCAGTTCACACACTCATTCACAATGATTATTAAACAGCATTAAAAATGCAAATGTTTTCTATTTTTTTTATACACAACTCAATTGCCTGTAAATTTTCAAAATCGAACAAATTACACATTATTAAATTACTGAATTCAATAAAACATTCAATATTTATTCAACACAAATGTACTATAAAATGCTGATTATATATCACCTATAATAAGTTAATAATAAGTTTTCCCTTTTAGGATGATGATGGCTAAATGTCTGATGACACTGACACAGCTTGTCGTGACACACACTGTCATGGCTGTTAAAGCCCAGTGTTTATGACACATCTATGCAGGCATTATGTCAAACGATATCGTGTGGGATATTTGTTAAATGGCTTGATGTAATTAATTTGACAATGTGAGAGGCCACAGACACACAAACAATTTGTCCACCTTATATATGATGACAGTCAGTCGTTATAAAACAAGTGTTATAGTTCTTAAATTATTACTTCAGTTCATTCAGGTACAGATTATATAAATAACTGTTTATACATGGACCAACCACAGATGTGAGAAAAATGTCTAAAAATATAAAAGTATAAAAAAACATAATGTAACAGGCTGAATATATTCATACAAAAAAAAAAAAAAAAATGAAGATGATGACCAGGTTGCTTCAATAGCAGCGTTCAGCTCGTATACTGTATATTGTTAGTTTGGATGTTTCTCATCATAGATTCTCCCTGGGGTTCAAGTCAGGTGAGTTGACTGGCCAATCAAGAACAGTAATATATCAGAGTCAACAACATATAGTGGGAGTTTTGGCCAAGTTCTTGGTAGGTGGCCGCACTGACTATAATAGACCAACACCAATTGAAGGCATGGCCCGAATCATCACTGGCTCTGGAAACTTCACGCTGGACTTCAGGCACCTTAAATTGTGTGCCTCCACTCCACCTTAGGACTCTGAGACACTGATTTCCAAATGAAATGCAAAATTTACTTTCATTTAAAAAGAGGACTTTGGATCTCCTTAGCTCAGGTAAGATGTTTTTGACATTGTCTCTGGTTTTCCACTAGGAATTTAACAGTTGTAGCCCATTTCCTGAAGACGTCTGTATGTGGTGGCTCTTGATGCACTGACTCTAGCCTCGTTTAAACCAAGATATGTGATGCCAGCCAACCACATTTTTTTAAACCGCTTGCTCATGCAGGGAGTAAGAATAACACACCTGGAGGACAACATTTACGCTTGCTCGGATAATAGGGTTGCCATTATTGAATTTAGAGTACTACAATGTCATCCACCCCCTGTCTAGGTTCCCTGGCTGTGGGAGGCTACAGCATCATGCAGGATTCAACCTTGCAATCTCTGAATGATACGGCGAACTCATTACTGCTGTGCCACTTGGGAAGCTATTCTTCCAACTTCTTGAATCGTGTTTGGTTGACAATCTTCTTGAAGCTACTGTCATTCTTGTTAGCTGTGAACCTTTTCCCAACACATTTGTGTTCTTGTGTCTTCAAATAAGCTAGCACCATAACCAGGATGTACAACGCATTGTGATGATTACATGCAATTGGAGTTAATTAAGTAATCAATGTTAAGGTACAATAACTTTGTATTTGCCTACATGAGTTTAATAACATCCATCCTGAAGGCTACCATATTGTGATGGGGAATAAACTGAGATTTGGGTGCTCAGAGTGTCACCAGGCAGGAAATTGTTTATCTCTTTACGCAAATGAAACCATGAATTGTAGTAGAATTGGTCAATCCATTTATAGTACAGAAGTTCAGCTTGCCATTTATACAAGTCAACACTGCGGCTGGCATGCTCAACTACTACAAAGACCCTAAAGTCCTTGCAGAACTTTTAGAGAGTTTACAGCAGCTCCTTTTTGGATTCCTGACTTTTTATTGAGAAAGTCAGCTCGCTGACAGATATATGTGCAGATCCTGCAGCTCTTTATAGATTTGGTTGGGTATCAATGCTTTGCGCAATACCTGGGAATGACAAGAGTGCCTAGCAACCCAGCAGGAGTGGGAGGCAGCATGTCACAACTCACAGTGCTACAGAAAGAGTGGGCAGTACGGCAATGACCGCTTTTGTCTGCTGCCCAACATCAAAAACACCTGCGAGTCCAAACTCTGACTGCAACTTTCACAGAATGGTTAAATGACGCACATATAATCGACGGAAGCGAAGCTGTCGGCTTCTAAAGAGCGACTTTTACTTTATTCACCCATAGTGCATCCTTTATCAACACGAAAAAAAACTATGCGTCACTGACGGTACAATCAGCAAAGCTTGAACCGAAGCTGTAGACTAGTCCTTTCACACTTCCATGGCTTTCCTATAGTAAAACTGCTTTCTTTTCCTCTCTTCCTTCTCATGTAGTGCAAGATTCAACTTGAACATCTTTACATCTCAATAAAGGATACAATAAAGGATTTTGCATGACACTAAAATTCTTAACTTCTTTATCTAATATAAATGACTCAAATAAGCTTTGAGATTATTAAACACGCAATCGTCGTTGGAGACGAGGAGAATACGTGCTCGTGAGAACATATGCATGCACGTGTGCTCCAAATAAAGCATTTTAATTGCTTTAAAGGACTGGTCTATTTATAATTGTGCAGCCCACGAAGCTGATGTCATTTAAAGAAAAAGATACGCAGTAAGAACAGCATGCAGTTTGCCTGAATTGTTCACACATGGTTCTGGCGAGAGAGAAAAACGCACCAACACTTCACATACTAGGATCAAGTAAAAAAAATAAAATAAAATAAAAAAAAAGTAAATTCTGCTTAAGTTTTCATCAAAAAATGTATCTAAAGCTAAAGAAACTACAGTAAGTTCATTATATACACACAATATCTGGAAGTCTGGAAGTAAGCATAAAAGCAGCGGGGATGAAGCTGGTACTGCTAAGAAGCTCCAAAGCACTATTGGAGACAATAGTGGAGATGATGGTGAAAAGATGGCAGACGTTGCTCATTCTTTTAAAATGAATTGTTTAACCATCGACACCATTTTAAAGAACAAGGACAAGATTTTAGAACATGTTATTTTTATACTGTAGCCAACTGTGTTAGTATCCTAGTACCTAGACAACGTCTGTCGGACTTACGAACAAATTGGACTTAAGAACAAGCTCTCGGAATGGAACCCGGTCGTATGTAGGGGACTTACTGTAATGTTCTGAAAAATATTAAGGGACCTGGGAACTGGTAAGTTTACGAACTAATGGGAAATTTAAATTCTGTAGCATCATTTTAAAATGGTCCAAATAGTGCAAAGTCGAAACAAAAAGCCGATTTTATGCAGAGTTATGGGATTCTGCTACATTATATATATATATATATATATATATATATATATATATATATATAGTTTTGAACTGTTTAAATAAAAAGCCCTACATCACATTGTTAGCTGTGAACGTTTTCTCATGGACACATCATACTGACTTAGTTTTGATTTCTAATCAGTGGTTTGTTCCCCTAATGTGTGCACACATAAGTTTTATGTGATAATCTGGTCATTCAGTACAATCAGGTCGTCAGTTGACTTCATTTTATTGCCACACAATGTTGCTGAGCCTAGACCTGAGCAAATTTAGCAACCCCAGATCATATCGCTGCCTCCAGAGGCTTGTACAGTGGCCAGTATGCATGATGACTGCATGATGATCACTTCATAAGCTTCCCTTACAACCGCGACACGAATAGGGTCAATCTGGACTCTGCTCCAATCTGCCTTTTGTCTGATTAGTCACACCAACAAGTGTTTTCTTATGGACACAAAGCCGTTTAGTCCCAATCCCAATTAGAGTTTTTGGCACACTATAAATGTGGAAAAGCTACTACAGTGAAACCTCGGATTGCGAGTAAACGCGGTTTACAGATGTTCCGCAGGACGAGCAAAGATTTTTTATAAATTTTGACTTGGAAAACAAGCAAGTCTTGGTTTACGACTACAGAGTATCATGTATCACGCATGCGCTTCTTGTTTTGTGCTTTGTAATTGTGGGTAATCGTCTCTCCTGCTGGGTCTTAGTGCACGTCTCTTAATGGTATAATCAACATCAATAACACTGTGACCACGTGTGTGTGTAAAACATTTTATTTTGAGTTTGAAAGCGCGTGTGTACAGTGGGCGTGTACTGTTTCTTATAACACACGTATAAGAAACACATGTATAAGAAACATTGTGTGTGTGTGTAAAGCAACCCCTCTCTGCTTCACACACACATGCACAAACACACTTAAGGCGAGAGAGAGTGTGTGAACCGGCACGGTGTCAAATTACGCATGCGAACACATAACACACACTCCGCAGCACAAGACAGAGAAATACGCACACGTGCACACACACACTCAGTGCCTGCGCGCATAAACGGAAACACTTACCTGTCGCGATTTATTTTAATTTTTACAGGTTAATTTGTTTTATTTTTACTTTATATTTTGTGTTAATTATTTTTATTTTTATGTTATTTTTTTGGGCTGTGGAATGAATAATTAGAATTTCCATTATTTCTACTTGGGTTTAGGAGTGTTTGGGAATACGAGCCCGCTTCCGGAACGAATTATGCTCGTATTCCAAGGTTTCACTGTATTTCATTGAACATAGCTGTGAATTCTACTGAAGATTTTTTGTACGCTGCAACTTCACCAATCGTGTGACGTGATCTCACATTTCATTCATTCCTGATTTATTTTTTGTTTATATTTTTTTCATGAAATTGGCAGCTTGGCTTGATTATTTCAGGTTTTTATTATGTGTTGGAAGTTCTTACCTTAAATCTCCTTGGTTGTTTTCTTTGCTTGGGGCAAACTTATTTATTTTAATTTAATTCAATTTTGTTTTAATTCATTTTATATTTATTTATTTATGGCAGTGTACTTGATTCTTGATCCTTTTTTCAAAGAAAATTAAAATATGACTTGGAAGGGCCATAATAAAGCCTACCTTGAGCACATTACTGACCACAACAGAGGATCTGCTACAATAGAAATTGCTGATTATTTTAATGAATCAGTAACCAAATACCTTTACTAGACACTTTTTAGAAAGTGAGTTATATTTTTACATGCTGTAACTTTCAGTGATTCTATATTTTTCCTAAACATTAAGAAACTGTGTTAATGGTCTTAAGTTGGAAATAGTATGTTAGAAAATGCAGGATTCCCATTTGTTATTAAAATAGCAAACGCTCTAAAATATTTCATCAGAATGTCGGATTATTAATGATATCTTCTTAAAAATTAACATTCATTGATTTCTACATTTCTGGAAATCAGTTCTATTTACAGAAAGTGTGTACAAGGTTAATAAAATCATCTGATGCGGTGTGATTTAAAGACAAAAAAAATATTACCCACTGCTGCTAAAAAACATTAGTTGAACAAGTTGAAAACATTGAGGTCCATTACATTACCCAAAACACACACACACACACACACACACATTTCACAGAGTGAATTATGAACTTGCAAAGAAGTACCTTATTGCCTTAAACAACCTGAGAATAATTCTGCTGTTGTCTGCAGGTTGGCAAAAAACAACACACACACACACACACACACACGCACACACATACACACACAGGAGCTTTTCACTGTAAGCTGTTAAGCCGGATGCATGCTTGAGTATCCACTTTGAATAATCGAAAAGCAACAATTTCCTGCTGGCATAATATAACGTGACCCCCTGACCGTCTCAACAACACCAATCCATAACGGTTGTCCTCAAATTCATTTCTCGTCTCGCAGCCAGTGAGCAGGAGAGCACAGACAGAGGGGGGGATTAGAGATGTTTGCTGCTGAAGGACAGCATGAATATGTTATGTGACCACTGTATGCACCAAACCTGCTGTAGGATTATTACTCATTAATAAAATATGTGCATCGTACTGAAAAGGAGAAACTGCTTCGTTCCTGATGATGGCCTTTACAGCTTATCCAACGAGCATGCTTACATCATAGATACCGCCATGCAGCTTTATCCACTAGTGTGTGTGTGTGTGTGTGTCGAATGTGAGAGACGTGCAGTTCACTAAGCAAATCAAGCATGAATCCTTCCCCTGTACCGCCCTGCTCGGACACCGCACCTACGTCACTGCAGTCAAAGACGAGATGCTGATTGACGAGATGCTTTCAACAGGGGAATGCTGGAAAAAAAAATATCTACAGAACAAGTCCTGTCAGGCACACACACACACAACACACACACACAATCATAAGCAAGCACACAGACAAAGACATATACAAAGGACAAGGGCGCACTGCCTTTAAAGAGGCCGTGTCTGCTGCTGGAAGATTGAACTCTAACAAGTTTCCTTTTTTTTCCTGACCTTGAAAAATGGAGGAGCTGGAAAAGGCTTTATTTGCAGAAAAATCACAAAATAAAACATTAACCACTTGCACAAGACTTACAGCTGCATTTATTTAAAAGCTGCATGAGATACATTGTATTGGATTTGGACCATTTGGTATTTGTCACTTATAAAAACATTACATGGTTCTGGCACACACACACACACACACATCATATACTGTGCCATAGTAAGTGCTGAAGTGGCTCGGGACAGAAGGTACTGCTGTCATCTCTGACGTGGTTGTTTTAGTTGACGTGTGTGTGTGTGTGTGTGTGTGTGTGTGTGTGTGTGTGTGTGTGTGTGTGTGTCTGCGTGCGCACGTGTATGCATAGTGCTTTTGAATCTGTTGAGGTTAAAGTGGTGAATAAGGAGAGGACAGGGCAGGTTAAAGGATGCCAGGAGACACAGGAACAGGGACAGGAAAAGAGACATGGAAGGAAAAGGAGGAAAAAGGACAAAGGACAAAGATGAGAGGAAGAGAAATGAGGGAAGAGAAAAGGAAAAAAGTGAGGGAAAAGTGGAAAAAAGAAGGAGAAGGGCAGAAAGTGAAAGGAGAAGTAGAGAAGTAAATAGATGGGACAGAAAGAGGAAGTGGGGAAGAAGAGGGGTGAAGGAGATATAGGAAAAGTAGAAAAACTAAAAGGAAAGAGAACAGAAAGGAAAAGGGAAATGTAAAAAAGGTATATGGAGACGGACGGGAAGGGAAAAGAAGGAAGGAAAAAAGGAAAGTAAATAGAAGGGAAGTAAGAAAAGGGAATGGGGAAAGAGGAAATAGAATGAGAAGAGGAAGTGATGGGGTTAAGAAGAGAAGTGGATGGAGAAGGGAATAGAGAAGGTGGAAGAGAAGAGAAGAGAAGAGAAGAGAAGACTGGGGTGTGTGGGATGTGTAACACAGGCCTGCGCACATTTGCTAGTTTTCTTCAGCTCCTCTCACTCCTTGCACGAGTGGGTGTCTGAGGCTCGATTGTCATGGTATACATAGCTGCTGATGGAACACCTTGTCATAATATTCCTCTCATCCGGCGTCCCCCCCCCCACGCCCCTCCCTCTTGCTTGTTTCACGTGTTCCTGTAGCCGCAGCAGTTCCCCTGAGACAGGTTTCCCCGGCATCGACGTAAGAGAAGGCTCTCTACCCACGCTGCAGAATCAGGAACATCTCATTTCCATCCACCCTCACATACTCCCTCGCTCGCACGAGGCTGAACGCCTTTCTCTTTCTTGTCTCCCCTTTATTAACCACTATTTCTCAGCTCACTTTCCCATCCTCTCTCTCTCTCTCTCTCATCATCATCCTCTCCCCCGAGCTGAAAGCAGGGAGAACCTGCGTGGGTGGCAGCGTCTCTCCCTGTCACTGAAGCCTTAGGCCCACATTGACAAATGAGGCATCGGGGCTTCTCTACTGAGCGTGGGAGTGAGTGGGGTTTCTGAATCTCTGCAAACACAGCAACCCTGCCTGCTAGTTAAGGGATAGACGCAGAAGATGGAAGAAGACTTCGGGTGGGCGTGAAGACAAGGAAAAGACTTATGGTCTGTCTATCTTCGGTAAAGAAGATAAATGCGATGCCGGTGTCGAATACGCAAACCCGCAGCTTCGTTGTTAGCGCTTTGCTTTTAATCAAGTCCGCAGCAGCCTCGAACTAGCAAAACTGTCTAGAGCTATCACAGTGACTGCTTCGCATAGAAAGGAAGAAAGCACAGGACTTTTAACATCATATATAAAAGAAAAATCAATCAATACAAACAACTAATGATAGCGGCATCATGCCATAATTACAGGTTTGTCCATAATATGACATTCGAAGTTGGTATCGCACCTTCATTAAGACCCCAGCGAGAAACCGAAGACACAAATCTAACAAGTAAAACTTTTTAATGAGAAGGCAAAAAAAAAAAACTCACGGGTATTCCTCTGCGAGTTGCTGTGCGAAGCGAAACGCCACCGGATCACGATCGACAGCCACCAGAGTCACGTCTGGGACAGATCTCAGGATGGCCTTGCTGTGACCTCCACCGCCGAAGGTCATATCTAAGACAACCTGCGTCAAGAAAATAAAAGACATAACAGAGTAATAACAAAGCCAGTCTTTAAAAAGAACAATCATGATTAACTATTATGAAAAGTAATTATTATAAAAATAGTAATAATTATTATGAAAAATCCACCAAATCTACGAAAGGGTGTTCAAGTCAAACCGGGACTTTTTTTCATTAGTGCTTGGTTACCATTAATATAGAAAGCTTTGATCGGACTGCCTGCTTCATGCTTGAAATGCTGGCCTCCCAGGAACTCCGTTAATGGCCCAAACATGTGGACTGGACAGGAGATGTGGTGATAACTCCCAGCCGAGTTTCTGTAATGTGCAAGTGTGTGTGTGTGTAGTTCCCAGACAAATGCGTCTCTTTGCAAGTTGGGGACAAGTTATCCATCAACTCTTAAGATCGGATGGTCATTCGTAAGACTTGAGGCTTCACCCCAAGTCCCGGTTTAACTCGAACGCCCCTCGTATAATCAATGCAAAATCACCTATAGTTCATACAAATAATTTCTTTTTTTACAGAATTTTATTATTTCGTTTTTCACGGTGGAGTTCATGTTAACAACATTTCCTGTTACACTTGCAAATTTGACCAAACACCACACTGTTACATGGAGGATTGTTAAAAGTAATATATAAATAAACCTGAATTCTGAGTTGCTTTTTCCCGCACCAACACACTGATCTTATTTCACTTTGGTTGCAAGTTTTCTATATTACCCACAATGCACTTAAACACTGGTGCTAGAAAGATTAACTTTTTCCTTTATCTCTACTTAAAGGGAGCGATGCAGCAGCACTTCAAGGCTTCTTCTCGAACTCACCTACTGTTCTGTACACTGTGCTCAAACAGATCAGATTACAAAGCGTCACCTTTCATACTAATAGCTCCATCAACGTCACAATCAGGCCCGATCCATGGGCACGCAATGTCCTGGTGCCAGACACTATAGTACACTCCCAGAGGTCTTGAGGGACCCCACAGAGGGGCCAGGGCCACCCCGGTAGCACAGGCGGAGCACAAATCCTAGGTTGTTTTTAAGTAAATGGTTTTAATGTTGTGACTGATAGATGTATACAGTTATGTAGCATCAATCCTCCATACGACTTCTACATTACAGCTTGGGATAATCACAAATGCAGCCCTCCAACTCACTTTGATGACTAATAACTGCCCATAAGTCAAGCCCAGAGAGGTATCACAGACCATGGCATGTCATTAGCGGGGAAGCAAACTGAGTGTTTTGTGTCTTTAATGGCTATTGGCTTTTATTGATCCGTCCGTCAATTATGAATTTGATCGAGTCGATTCCATTCTCGCAACATGGAAAAGATCCCCGGAGTTTCCTGGGTTACTAGAATCCCAAATAAACGCTGTCGAGTTCAAAAACGGAATGTATGTCTGCTTCAGAGACGAGTGTCACTCTGATCTCACAACTGATTTGAAAAGTGACGATGACTTGCCCGGTGCTGCGAACGCCGGTGTGAAAAGCTCGCTCTAAAAGGTTACAAACTGTATTCGTGCATTTACCCGTTTTATCGCTTTTTCACTCTCTTGCACTCAAGCGCTCCAGACACGCTGTCCTCTTTTATCCTCCAAAAAAAGTCGATGCATGAGTCACGGTCTCTCCTGCTGAAAAATGCTTTGGTGGGTTTTAAGAGATAGTCCTGCGTGCGCCCGACACTACCCCGAAGCCTCGCGCTGTATGGGCGCTGTCTGAAAAGTCTCTGCAGGCAGGGACAATTGTCAAAACTTTTTGTCAAACACTATGTACAAAGAAATTCGTCTACATAATACACATTCCTTTGTAAGCACACATGGAGTCGTCTCTCCACTTGTGATGAATTGAAGTGTATGGCCAATCTGTTCTTCATTTGCCGGAGGCATTCGTGAGATTATCTGAAGAAAGATTATGTAAATATGCAGTATATAATATAAACCAAGGACAAAATAATTTGTTCAGAAGTGTTTATTTCCTTTATGTATGTAAAACTTTTGAGACACCTCCTATAATGAAACTGAAAAGTAAAATCCCAACACAGGATCGGATATCCCCCAACTGACTCAGTGGCTCTCCAGATTCTTGGTATCTCTCTCTTTCTCAGGTGAACCAGAACTCACACTCCCAGGTTGTAGAATTAATGATGAGTCTGTAACCGAGACCTTTATCCGAGGTCCAGGTCAGGTTGTACGGATCTGATCAGCAAGTGACTGACACTTTGTGCGTAATGCACAGGAACAAATTGTCCTAAGTATGCTGCCATCATGCCTGTTTTGCATCACATTTTGCATAACTTGGCAACAGTGGCTCCGAGAGAGAGTCCTGGCCCTGCTCAAATCGTAACATTTGTCTCGAGTGATCCAAATACAGATGGACGGCACTTAGTACAAGTGTACGTGGGTCAAATGTGGCTGGGAGAGACAGTGCGATCGGATTAATCAAACCATTTTTGGAGGCGGTCACGCACGGTGTGAACACTAATGTGTCCTGATGGGTCGTTAATATTTAGGGTAGAGTAGCCACGAACCACGAAAAGGAGTAGCAATCCCTTTAACTAAAATAACATTAACATATACCCTGATTCAAACTATTCTTACGATTATGCATTATTTTAAAAACACAATTATTATAAGAGACTTTCCCAAATTCCTAGACTTTTTGCCAAAGCTTGTTGAACTTCTTGACGGTTCTTGATCGCTAGACTTTGTAATGCAACATGCCACAAATCAGTAGTTTTCTACTCTGGACGACTGTCCTGCACATTTTAGTGTTTTCTCAGCTCCCAGCACTAATCAACTAATTAACTGCCTTCCCTTAATTGAACAAGGTGTGATAAAGCAGGAAAAACACTAAAATGTGCAGAACAGGTAGTCCTCCAGGACTGCAGTTAAGAACCACTGTCTTAAATCACCTAAAAATTGACTACACATTAGTTACGAAAAGCCAAAATTGAGAACGATGGAATTCCACAGTTCATAGCGGTCGGCTAACTTTGTTTACGTCGCATGTGCATCTCGCGGCCGATGGCTGCACTATCGACGTAGAAAATATGAAATTGTATTAATTATCATCTATTTAGAGACCGTTTTCATCATGACCCCAGTGATACTCAAGTTCCATAAGCCATTAAATGTTGCGGTTTAGAAGGTCCCAGGTTCAAACCCCACAACCACCAATTTGCCACTGTTGGGCCCTTGAGCAAGGCCCTTAACCCTCAACTGCTCAGATGTATAATAAGATAATGTAATTCGCTCTGGATAAGAGCGTCTGCCAAAATGACTAAATGTAAATGTCAAGCACTGTCTAAGAACCATTACAACTCACCTACCACCTGCGACAAAGTACCTACTACACTTTGTTATACTAAGAATTGTTGAGAATTGCTATGATTTCTGTTTCTGGTGAACAGGTGACATAAAAACCTGTGCTTAGTATACTTGCTTCTTCTGTGATAAAAAGTCACCATATGCAGTATAGTACTAAAGATACACACATCTCAGTAAAGGATTGTTACTGTAAGTGCCCCAGCTCATGTGAATCTTTGCGCTTCGATACTAAACAAGAAATTCGACATATGTTTCGACACTATGATCCATTATGAAGAGCAATTTTGAAGAATGCTCTATGAACCACCTGATACAATCCACCTTTTCTTGACTTTGTTTTTCTTTTTCGCTATGATGTATGGCAAGCCGTACTGAACCCTGACCAAGCCCTTAAGATAACGGTCATAATCAAATATGTAATAGTCCATCACGCTGGAGATGTGCCTTCTGCCTACTATTAATACCTTAATATACTGTATGTAAGCATTTATGAATCAATATTTGATTAAATGCGATTTGAGAAATGAAAAAAAGGGAAAAAAAAACTCAATCAAGTTCCATATTCTCACCGCGATTAACCTTCCTTCCTGTCGATGGCTTACGTTGTTGTATTGGGAAACAACAAACAGCAAAGGTTGTATTGAATGTCAGCGTTATCCTTTATTGTCACATGTAGAGGTCTGAGGAAAGCCATCTGATGTCACTGCGACTGGATTCTGGCAAATAGCCAACTGAGACCTTAAACAATTACTTATGATAAGGGAACATACATTATCCGTGGTCAAAAGTTTGTGGACACCCAACCATTATACCCGTACGTGCTTTGTGGATATCTCATTCCAGATTTCGTCCCCCTTTTACTGGTAAATTAATACTTGCGAATAAGGGTCAAGGGATAAACACAGGGCCGTCGTAATGATTACAGAAATGAGATGCAAATCTTCAGACTATTTGCATGAGACTACCACAAGAGTAACAACTGCTAGAACATTACCAGACAAGCCTTTTATGGCCATAGTGTGTGAATGAGCGTGTGAGTGTGTGTATGTATATAGATAGATTGGTACCTGGGATAGGATCCAGGCCCAACTGGCACCTGGGATCGGCTCCAGCAATTCCTCAACGAAACCCCAAAAATTGAAAAAGAAATTTTTAAATGTGTATGAAATGTGTGGAAATGTGTCTGAATCAAAATGATCAGATTGTCTCTGATAAGCTAGCCGAGGGCGATGGCGGCGAAGGAAAAACTCCCTGAGATGGCAATAGGAAGAAACCTTGAGAACAGGGAACCCGTCCTCGGCTTGGGTGATAACGAATAGCAGGAGTTGATCTGCAGCCATACCACTGTCAAACCTGCTGAATCAAGAAATCACTTAAATAGAAACTGTCTGTCAAGCAATCGCTGGAGCATATACCAGGTGCCAGGCTGGCCTAAAGCCTATTCTAGGTGCCAATCCATTGCAGGGCACGCGCACATACAGGAGGACTCGCGCTCATTAACCAATTAATTTAACCTGCATGTCCAAGCAAAGAAAAAACATGCACTCCATGTACAGAGACCCGAAGCGGGACTCGAACCCAGACCCTGCAGTGCAAGGTGACACTGCTAACCACAATGAAATTATAATAAATCTAATCCAAGAATTATAATTAAATTATATTACATTTCATGCACTACGGGCAATCTGTAAATGCCAGTCAGTGTACACTGCATGGCTTCGAACTATGGGAGGAAACTGGGGCATGTAGAGGAAAGCCCACAGTTTACAAGGAGAACATGCACCTTCAATGCACGCAGACCAGAGGCAATGTTCACACCCCTGATCCAAGGTGACCGTGCTATACCCACCATGCCTCCTAATTCTGTAACATCAAATAATATCCCTCTGTTTATAGTATAGAAGTAGTGTGGCATTCCTCCATGTTTTTAGTGTTTCCAATTACCTTTTTCATCACTAAGAAGTGAATTTATTATTTTTATTGCAAATTCTATCTTCAGTTTAATTGTACTCCTTAGCGGAATTTGTTTTTCCATTGTAGTGAAACCATCTCCTGGTTATTATTTCTTCAGAAGTTTAATCCTTGAATACATTACATACATTCTAATAAGTGCTACCTTCTCTCATAACAGCGATCCCATTCAGCATGGCTGCTGTTCAGAGAAAACAATCAAGACATACAAAGCTATTTTTGTGCTCGCATGCAATCATACGATGATTAACTTCTGAAACGGGCAAAATCCTTCCAGGCAGCCGGCACAGGCCAAGAGTTCCACGCAATTAGTCACTTCTAATGGGTACAAGTCCTTACATCGTTGTGTCCACACTGCAGGGACAATCCAAAGGATGTCACGTGGCATGAGTTATAATTTAATTGCAGTCAAGTATTTATTTCTGGGAGGGGATCCGGACACGTGTACGGGTTCGTCTGCGTATGTGTATGTGAAGGTTGCTACCTTCTTCGTTTGCAGCTGTTAAACATTTTAGGAAGTTAAATTCTTGGCGATCGAAAGCCAGAAGATACGGCACTCAGAACCTGCGTGATAGATGTTCCTCATTTTGCTTCCTTGATCCTTGCTCCAGCTTTCTCTCGTCTCTTAAATAAACCATCTTTCGGAGCCGACTGATGCAATAAACATACGTGCTGTTCATTATGCTCCCCTACGTGAGGTCAGACTGCCCTTATTGCACAGTGTCCATAGCAACCGTGAAACTGTCACATCCTTTGCCTCGTTTCGTTATGACCTCTTATATCACCGGGACAATTTCGAAATCTAGATAGCATGCAGAGAAATAGATTTCAACTTTTTTCTTCCTTAAAAAAAAAAAAAACGACGATATTATTCAGAATTGACTGTTTAGTCATTTTTTTAGACATTCAGATGGGTCTCCAGAGGGTAAGTGGACAAATGAAAACAAACAGTATGAGAAAACATTCCCTATTTTCAAGCCATGTAGATTTCCCCCCTATTGTGACCTCATAAGAAGATACACCCCACTCCCCTCCTGGCTTGTTTCTCAGCTCTGCTGTTCTCTGGAGAGGTGTGGCTGAGCAGTAGCTCATTTACATACACATTATAAAAGGGCATATTTGATGGAAAAGTGAAATAAAGAGAGTTTGAGGTATGAAAACATGCATTTTCTGAAAAGTATTTCAGTTGGAGCATTACCAGACAGTTTTTGAGTTTTGGGGGAAGTCTCTTTGGGGGGCTCGTATTCGATACCTCCTGCATTTAGTGGCATTTGCCATCGTTGGTGTTAGCTCATTCAGTGCTTCTGTAGCAAATGAGACGATGGTGAGGAATACACTGTACTTTACGCTTCATAAAATAATGCTGGCACTTCAAGGTTTCTAATTAATAGCCAACTAAATGTTTCAGGGTTAAATCCCAAACAGTGTAAACTGAAAAGCTAATGTGCTATATGCAGGGTGCAGAATCCCTTGTTCCACACACCAAGTAGTCCCCTTGATCAGGAGTTAGAGAGGGATTTGGAATTCAGCCTTATGTTAGCAACTTGAAATGAAACAAAGATTTACATTTAAGCATTATCCAGAGCGACTAACATTTGTATTTTATTACACATGTGAGCAGCTGAGGGTTAAGGGCCTTGCTCAAGGGCCCAACAGGGACAACGTCATCTTCAGATGATTTAGAGGATTCAGAAGCTTGGAGCTTCTGTCAATGCACAACCTGGGACCTTCTGAATCTTCTGAAAATGATGTAACATTATCAGATGTGTTTTCCTGCTGAAAGAGCTCCTGTGACTGGTTTCAAACTTGGGTCTTGGCGCTGGCATCAAGAAATGGAAGGGACGAGGAAAAGCCAAAGAGACGTCATAACATCAGGTGCAAAAGGTCTTCGTGATTAGTTCTTTGCTGGGCTGCAATGGAATGGTATGTGACTCAGGGTGGTCTAGTGTTCTCAGTACAAGTGGTTGATAAGGCAAATATCGGTAATATATCATCATATGATTAAGCCATAACCCCCAAATCTGCTCTGGATCAAAATGCACGATTGAACGGATAATGACGTTCTAACGCTGTGAAAACATCTATAAAAAGAGGAAAAATTATGTGTAACTGTCGTTTTAAAACAGATCTCTTCATCCACCTGCTTTCCTATTACACACTTTCTGCCTGTGCTGTCTTCTGCTTGAATGCCACAATCTTACTGTCCAATTGATGACTCACTTAAGGGCTGTTGATTCAAGTGTCATTACACATAAATACATCAAAATAAATGTCTTGGCATCGTGAAAAATAGAAGAGATGACGCACGTCCAGGTTTATGGATGTTAAATCTTTTCACTTCAGACACAAAAAAAATAGGACTTTGGCCTCTTCCACCATGTTGCACATTGCCACGCTGCTACAGTTAAGGTTTTTTTTTTTTTTTCTTTTAACAACTAGATGTTAAGAAGCATGGGGATCGATAGTGACGTCGGTTGAGAAGTGTGTGCGCATGTGTGTATGGTGTTTGTGCATGTGTGTGTGCAAGCTGGTTGAGGAGGTGATCGATGGCAGGCTGAGTCTCCCTCTCGTGTCTGAGACTCAGGCAGCAGATGGGGAGGGAGAGTGGGCCAGCATGATGAGTCACAACCAGTACCATCAGCACGCCTGACGCTCCATTCAATACAACAGAAGAATATGAATATACAAAAAAAAGATAAACTGAAAAACGATAATACAAACAGGAAAACTGCATGCTTGGTTGCAATCCTCTATTGTCAAAAAGGCAAGAGGAATTTATTTTTATACACCTAGCATACGCCTTCTTCCAAAATGACTTACAGTCGAGACGAGCCGAACATACAGTAAGAAGAGCGGCATATCCAATAGTGGCAGATCCGAGATTTGAACTCCTAACCTTCTGATCAACATCAGAACATTAACTGTTGGACCACTAGGACTAATTCACATCACAAAGCTGGCTTGAACAATTTACGATATTTGCTCAGATTCGAAAGGTCTACCCTTACGGTATACAAGTGGCCCCCCATCTTGTTCTTTGAACACACTAAATGCACACTGTGATTACTTCTGGAATTTAAACACTACTTAGATGCCATTCCAAGTCTGCTTGATCATCATCAAATATCTATTAAACCGTTGCTGTGTCGCCTCCCCGGCACTCGATGATGATGGATGACAGCGAGACGGGTGTGTGTTGGGAAAAAAGCTGCGGATGTGACCGCTGCCATTTATGTCATATAACCCATTACCAAATATGTATCCTATCTAGGACAACATAGAAAAGTGGTGCAGGTGTGATTCACAAACAACTGTCTTGAGACATAAAGATAGTGCTGAACTGTGAACTTCAGCTGTGTGTCCATGAGAAAACCACTTGTTAGTGAGACTAATTAAAGAAAAAAAAGGCATCAGTTTGATAAGGAGCATAAAGTTTGGACTTTGGCGTGTGGAAAAATCATGTAATGTGGTCTGAGGAGTTCAGATTGACCCTAATTCATAGTGACGGACACGTCAGGGTAAGAAGGGAAGTACCTGAAATGATGTACACATCATGCATAGGGTCCACTGTACAACCCTCTGGAGGCGGTGTTATGATCTGGGGTTGCTTTAGTTCCTCAGGTCTAGGCTCAGGAACATTATGTGGCAATAAAATAAACTTAGCTGTTGACCTGAATGTACTGAATGACCAGGTTTTGGAGTGTATGGAGTGTTCCTTCCCTGATAGCACAGGGATATTCCAGGACACAAATTGTGAAAGTGTGGTTCTGGGAACATGAGGAATAATTTTCACACACCACCAAATTGTGAGCGGTAATCAAAGCTAATGGTGGTCAGATCAAATCCTGGAGTAATGTTTTGGGTTTTTTTTTTTGTTTAGAAAGTGTCTAATTATACGCTTATTATAGATAATCCAATAAACCACCAAATTTTAAAATCCAATGCTGGTTACAATGATAGTGCCATACCAAAAAGGTTTCTCGTTTCTATGGTGCCTCAACTGGTATAATTTGTCTTTGGGGTAGAGGGATACATTTCACCAGGTCAGTATGTAGCAAGGCCTTGAGGACTAATTATGGTTTTGGGGTTTTCTTTCTTTCTGTGTTTTTTTTTTTATTATTATTATTTTTATAGTGGTTCTGCGTTCTTTTAAATACCCCTCTAGCATCAACACATCATCTCCATTGTGAAGGAGTGCCATGCAAAGTGAAGGAGGACTAGGAACCTGAGAGACAGCATACATTTTACCCATGGCTCTCCAGCCCAGTTCAATTACAGCTTCAGGTCTTAAATGTCACTGGGGCACATTTGAAAAGATCTGCTTACACTTGCATCACCTGGGCAAAGCCATACCTGAGCTTCTCAGCATGACTAGGCACTCTTCCATCTTCCACTGTTCCACTGGAGTAACTCGCAGACCAGGACAAATCCTTTCTCCCCTGTGCCTGTGCAATGGTCTGCAAATACCCCTTTTATTTTAACCTTTAAATGCTATGACAGAAAGAATGGCACAGGATTTCCCATTCAAACCAGTGAGGCTAAAAGTAGAAGTACAGTACAAAGACTATGGAGAAATGAGATCCTTTAAAACATCCTTAAGATGCCTGAATCCCTGGTGACATAAAGGGCAACATCACGGCATCAAACGCAACAAGCGAACAGACCCAAAATAGCATCTCGGTGTCTGACTTGCTCTATAAAACCAGCTCTTCAATAAAGGTTCTCCTGCTTATCAGTGTTTTTTCCACCAAGTATATAAAAAAAAAATGAACATTTTTTGTAACACTCCAAGGCATCGCTGTTAAAAGCATCCATGCTGCCCCTTTAAGAAACCTCCTTTCTCTACTGGCAGCAACAGACGTAACAACTCCCTGAAGGATTTGGCTATAATGGGCTTGGCATTTGCAATGGTGATTTACACTGAAGTCGAAGTGAGTCATCTGCATTGATATTTCATGCTGAGCGGCATTGGGAGCCGTGCTCCCCAGGTCCTCCAGGACCAATGCGTCTCAGGGAAAGCGGGGAAAAGGTGAGCCAAAGGCAGTGGAGGGAAAAATTCTGCCATGTCCCCATGCTTTCAGAGACCAGAAATCAGGGATGCCACAGGTCTTAGGAAAGGATACGTCTCTTTTTCATAAAGTCATCAATTTACATGAAGGCGTAATGAAGCAAAATGACTGACGCGGTGTCGTGACCTGAGCATCTTGACACGCGTGGTTGGGATGTAGATGAAACTGTTGCCTTTTCAGACTGTATTTACTGCCTTCACCAGCAGAGGGAACAGGAGAGTCAAGAGTGCCTTGATATGACCAGGTGGCTTGAATGCCAGACTTTATATATATATAAAGCGTCCATGCACCAACTTGACCTCCTAGAACAAAACACATAGCCATGCCAAAAAGAAAAAAAAACCTTCTAGTCAGAAACCCTTCATTAGTGTTGAAGCCAATGACCAGACCTCTTCATAGCCAGACAGAGAGTGAGAGAGAAACAGAGAGAGAGAAAGAGAGAGATGTTTTAAATCTCTTGTCTCTCATTTGCACACAAGCGATAAGCGAAGGAGGTAGGGAACATGAGAGACAGTGCGTCTACCTGTGGCTCTCCTGTCCAGTTCAGTTACAGTGTGGGGGTCTAATATGTCAATGGGAGACTTTTGAAAATATCTCCTTACACTAGCTAACGCACCATTAAGGAAAGAGATTGCCTGGAACGAGATCGCTTTTCCTCGTTGCTCGGTTGCCATGGCGCGAAGTGGACAGGAGTGGAAAGGGTGCCTCATTCCTTTTTTTTTTTTTCCATCCTCATTAGGAGTTCAGCACATTATTCCGTTTACATGTAATCGTGTAGCTGTGTCAAAAGCAAGCGGTGTGTTTGTCAGGAAACCCTGCTTTGCAAGCAGCTGGTAAAAGAGCGCTCATTTATTTTTTTTTCTAGTCGGGCTTTACAACTTGCCCATACTCTGGCATTTACAGAGAAGCCTGCTGCACCTAGACTAAATGTTAAAAAAGACAGAGGTTGTCGATGCACAAATGCAAGGCTTTTGATTGTGCAGAATAACAACAGGGTTATAAGAGTAAAAGCTCCATTTATTTCTCAATATAATCCCCTCCTACACTAATGCACTTGTCTTCCTAGTGCTTGGATACCATCAAGGTAGAATGTTTTCTTAGGGAAGATTGGACTGCCTGCTTCACGTCTTAAACGCTGGCCTCCCAGGAACTCCTTTACAGACCCAAACATGCGGAAATGGCTTGGAGCGGGGTCAGGACTGTACGGTGGGGATGTGGAGATAACTCTCAGCTGAGTTCCTGTAAAGTGCAGGTGGTGTTTGGGAATTATTCTTTGTACAGTTCCCACAGACAGATGCATCTTTTCCGGACATTGCAGACAAGTTACCCGCCGATTTTCAAGGTTTGGGCGTTCCGCTCGTTCAGCCAAAAGAAATTTCATCAAGTCCGTGTTTGTCTGGAACACCCCTCATGAGAAGTACCAACAACTAGAGCGAGTTTTTCCAGCCAATGACAAATCCATCAGAAAAACAGGAGTGCCTGGTGACAGATTTGCACATTATGATGATTGACAGAAGTCAAAGAAGCACATATATAATTAACTCATTTCTTCCGACATGTTACTTTCTCTTTTGATCCATGACTGGTGCGATCAAAAGGGTTATTCAGGACTACGTAGCACTTTTGTACCTTCAGATAAAATTACATACTGGACAAGTACAGTTATTTGATTTGAGGTTTGAAAATTGCTGCTTATTACAAACAGCTGTCCTTAATCAATTTCAATAAAATGAATTAACTACGAAATACAAAACATGGTCCAAAAAAAAAAGAAAAACACACACACACAATAGGGTGGTTTGAGCAGGCCCGACTGTTACCGCCTTGTTGTTTTCCCATAACAGGGAAGTGTTTTAAAACGAATCACGCAAAGCAATCAGCTAACATTCAGAAACAATGTTATTTTATATTAAAGATGTATATGCATAATACATCAATTTACTGTCACTTTTTATAATTGCAAACATATGTAAAAGAAAAAATAAAACTTATTTTAGAAGTTCTGGTTATTGCTGGTATTGTATCAGGTGTAAACAGTCATTCCATCACTTAACTTATCTTGCATTTAGGATTAACAAAATGATAACCACGAAGATCTCCATTAGGATTCTGACAGGTAAAAAAAAAAAATAAATAAAAGTTTGAGCTTCACCTCTGTCTATGCAAAGGGCTTACACTGGAGACTCCTTCCATTAGTTTTCTGCTGGAATACAATGTATTAGAGGAGGTTAATAAGAAAACTGAATTAATGTTGGAGGCATGCTGTTATAGAAAATTAATCAACACCATCTCTGGCTGATCAGTGATTGAGAATTTAACCGTACTGTGGTATAAAGCTAAATTATACATGATGGAAATGAGCACCCTAAAACATTCTCACTCACTCTTCATCTATACCGCTTTACCCTGTGGACATCCCAGGATGTCTTAGGGCACAAGGCAGGGGCACACCCTGAATGGGGTGCCAATCCAGCGCAAGGCACACATATTCACACTTTCATTCACACAATTTGGGAACAGGAATTAACCTCATCTGATTGTCTTTGGACTGTCGGAGGAAACCCGAGTATGTGGAGAAAACCCGCCAAGCATGGGGAGAACACGTGCAAACTCCAAGCACAGTCGAACCTGTCCGGGAATCGAACCTGGACCCTGGAGGCGCAAGGCGACACTACTAAGCCACTGTGCTGCCTAAAACTTTATTAGAATTTTTTTTTTTTAAATCTTCCCACTTCATTGCAACTGCCATACAAGTCACAGCAGATGGCCTTCAGAAACAGGCTTGGCTGATGAAATATTTGACTGATGAATGTTAATTTGGTGGATGTGTGCAATCTTAATGACGTTCGACCAAACAAAGACCTGACCCGAACCACTTTGATGCCAGCAACTGGATCGTCGCCAAATGCAGCACTCTGTAAATAGAGAGTCAAGGAAACAAGAGAAAGAGTGAAAGCTAGACAGCCAACAAGGTGTTTTGCCTGCCAAAATACAAGAAAAGCTTCTGGCGATTGCTCTGCCAAACTGTAATAGTCTTGTTGACTGCAAGCACTGAAGTAGGCCGCCGAGGAGCGTGTGCTCTCTTGCCCTTGACCGGTTCTTTGGATGGGATCTGAGAAGACCTACAGACGATGGCAAGGAACGTGACTGAGGTTAATATTCGCTCCTGAATGTTTGAAAGGTCGCACCGTTACCCAATTGTGTAACGCATTCGTTCGAATTCCATACATTAAAAAGGAAAGGCTTTCCCATCATGGGACCTGACGAAATCACACCGCATTCCTGTGCTCTGCACGTCTGCGAGGCACTATGCAGCGGGCTTAAACCCTGCCAGTGAACACTAAGCCTGGGGAGAGAGAGCGAAAAAGAGCGTGGCTCGGGCGCTCCAGACAAAACAACACCTTCACGGGCTGAAATCTGGCAGCAGAGATGCTTGGGCTTGAAGAACATCTCACTGTCAGTGTGAATAAAGACTGAAAAGTGACTTGTGACTTGACTTGGCATGCAAATGAATGTGAGCGAGCGTATACATTTGTGTGAGCAAGACAGTGTGTGTGTGTGTGTGTGTGTGTTCGCTTCAAGTGAGAAAGGGAAAAAATAAAGGGGTCATTTGACTCTAAAATTTAACAGGGCAATAAAGAACAATCATAAGCAGCACCTGTGATCTAGATCACTTCCAGGTGTGGCCCGTCTGCAATGTCTGTCTGTCTGCCTTTCTGTCTTACTGCTCAAGCAGTCCTGTAACTTTTCATCCTCTATCCAGTCTGAGTGTCAAATCACCTCACACCAATCTCATCGTCATGTGTGCTTCAAGAAGCCGCTGTTGCACACAGTTGGATGCCTTGACAGATACAGTAATGGGTACACTCTGTGCAATAGTGCTGCTTTTTTGCTTTTTTTTTTTGCTGCCATAGCTAAGAAAACTCTGAGTTTCTAGGACTCTCATCTAGATATTCAGAAGAAGCAGATAAAAATAAAAAAACAAATCAATTTCGGAGACAAATGTACAGGAGAGAACTGGGCGCAAACATGCAAAACTCATGACTTGAGATTTCAGACACAAAGTAAGAAAGACAGACAGACAAAGAAAGAAAGAAAGAAAGAAACTATATAATTAATAATAAGTATTATTGTTATTATTATTACTACTAATGCTAATAATAAGTATTATTATTACTAATGATTTTATTATTATTATTATTATTGTCATTAATAATAATAATAATAATAATAATAAATCATAATAAGAATAATAAGTGTTGATGTTTCTTTTAAAACGAGAAAAGAGAACAAAGAAAAAGAAAAAAAATAATAACTGATAAATGAAAAACATATTATTACTACTATTATTAAAAATAATGCTGTTTTTTGTTTTGTTTTTGTTGCTGTTTCTTTTTATTTCTAAACAACTAAGAAAAACAAAAATAATAAATAAAAACAAATCTTTTTTTGTTTGTTCTTTTTTGGTTTTGTTGTTCTTTTTTGTTTGTTTTCGTTTCTGTTCTTTTTATTTGAACTAAAGGGATTGTTGCTATCTTCAAAGGCAATGTATGACATCTGGAAGAATTATACCAATCAGGAAGCAGACAAAGCTTTGCCAAGTAATCTGGCAAAGTAAGAACAGAGCTGTCAGTATAAACTTCACTGTATTTAAATGTAAGAATATTTGTATCAGTTCAAATGTTCCTTTTGAATTTTTCTTTTTTTAAACATTAACACACACTTTACACCCGAACATCTGTGAACACACGAAATCTGAAGTCTTGTTGCTATAAATAACAATTCTTTGTCCTCACTTCGTCCTAAAGGTAAACGTTTCCATTGTTCGTGTACACACATCATATAAAGACCTCAAACTGGAGCTGTAATTATCTTTCATTCAAACGGAGCCAAGTTGAGTCCATGAATGTGTTTGTTGTCTGCTTTCGACTGTATTCATCTTTTCCTGGCAGCTTCGGGGCCATAAATGAGTGATGTGGTACACAAAAGCTGGTCTGATTCCACTTGGCACAACCCAAATGATCAGAAGCAATGAGAAATTAATAAACGCTAGTGTGTTTTTCTTTCTTTCTTTTTTTTTATATTCCTCTCCAGAGAACTCTTTAACACTGTTTGCTTGGCTTTAGCAACCGGGTCTTATAGAAACCTATACGGGAAGGGAATATTTTCACACCTCACAGACTGAGACCAGGGTTTCGCGTTAGAAACCAGGAGCGACAGAACAATCACTTTTCACAGAGTGCAGATTGAAAGTTTCTGGTAAAAAGCTGTTTTTGTTTTGTTTTTTTATTCCCCCAGGAGAACATCAGAGAAAAGGAGAGGGTTCCAGAGGGCTAGAGCTAAGCCCTGAAGGACCAGGGAGCTAAGGAAGACATAACTTTAAAAACTGAAATACATCGGCACTATCGATCGTCTTGTTTTCACAGGTGGTTAACTGCCTTGTCAGGGCTGTAAATTCTTTTTAAGGGCCTGCGATCGCTCATATGCTGATAAACTGAGGGCTGCTACCTAATGTCGAGACTGGGGTGGGGGGGGTGGTTTTTTGGGCTGAAGAATAGGCCTGTCCTTAGAGACACAGAGGAAGGAGAAGAAGAGGAGGAGGTAAGGAAAGGCTGAGGAAGGGATTTATGTTGGGGTTGGCGCCCCCGCGCATGTCACTAGGTGTTAGCGGTGACATCTACAGAGCGTATCCACCTCCGTCCTAAGTCAAGGCCTGTCAGAGAGGACTGCTTCACCTACACACACACACTCATACACGAGCGTTCTCTGTAGACGACAGAGAGCCGAGTCAGGATGGAGTGTGTGCCTGCGTACAAAAGATAGAGATCTCATTTGGACCTTAAGTGCAAGTCCATGTTTGAAGGAGAGCGCCCTCGTTTGTTGAAGCGTGTGCGTGAGAGACGTGTGAGCGTGTGTGCACGCCTTCGAGTCGACACTAATTAACATAATACGTTCTCGTAACTTTCGCTCCAGGGCCGAAATTCTTTACAATACGCAGGTTGCGACACGTGTGCCGTCACGATGACAAGGAACGGCTAAAGCTTAGCGTAATTACAGTAAAAAAAAAAAATGCTCCTTGAGACAAAATAAAGCACACAATATGAGGCTGTGTTTGCGAAAGCAGCAAACCTTTGCCTGCGCCATTAGAAAGGTTATGTATTATGCTGAAAAGTATGAGCAAACAAATTATTTCTTTTCATTATGCGAGGGGTTGGGGAGGAAGTGGGGACTGGTTGGCATTTTCTTTGCATACTTTCAGCATTCTAGGCTTGAACCGCTTTGTTTCAGGGCACAACCGCGATGTTAAATAAAGATGGGGTTCAGAAAGTCGACTTGGCGGTCGTGACACCTTGGACCTCTTATCCACACTGTCATATGCTTAAACCTACGAGCAGAGACAATGACCATCACAACACAGACGGACGTAAAACATATGGCAGCCATCTGAGTAGCCGAGCGTAAGCACGCACACACACGCACGCACGCACGCACCCACCCATGCACGCACTCTTCCCGAGGCTCTCGGAGTGACACCGGGTCATGCCGGATAGTTTTAGAGCAGCTGGGCAGTTGCAATCCTGTCTGGCAGCGATGAATGACGGCTGATAATGAGATGTTTTGATATGAAGGTGAAGTAAAAGAAATCGCCTGTATGACTCATATTCCCATCCCATGAATTATAACTCCGCCGCTTGCACTTTTCTCCCTCTCCGGAGTGGGAATTCACGGATAACTTCTTCTAAGCTTCCGTAATGAGCGTGGCATACTAGTACCATCCCTTTGTCATCATCTTCATCAGGAATGAAGCAAGAACGTGGAGCGGTGCCTGAATAGATAATACCCTGCATTAAAATGTTATTCCCTGCAGCGACAACTTCTTGCTGCGCTTTACCGCGTAGTCCTGGTTCAGGAGGGGAAGCCCATGTGCCTCCTGTGAATCAGAGAGAGAGAGAGAGAGAGAGGGAACGGGTTCGCAAGCAAGCTGAAGAGAGCGTTTAGGAAGACAAGCAGCAGACCCCTGATTATACTGGGCTTCAGACATAAAAAAAATTAATAAATGAAAAACAAATGTCTTTTCTGCAATAGGATAACATACTAGGACTTGTTTTGAGTCCTGAAACTGATCAACATGGAAAGAAGACGTATGGTGAGGAGACTGTTCCAGACAAACCAGGACTTGATAAAATTAATCATTTGAATTTAAGCATAAAACCGATTGAGATTTACAAAAGACTTTTGAGTATGGGGGTGAGACTTTCGCCACAGTAAAACATTTCAACGGTGCAAAAGTTTTAAAGAAGCCCGTATATCCTGGAAAGCCGGTGGCTCGGAGCCCACGGCGGTCGTTCCCGTGAACATTCACTGAGTGGAACGTCTAATCTGGAAATCGATACATAACTTGTCAGCGACTTGCGCAAGAGATACATCGGTCTGTGGGAACTGTACACACAATCGTTCACCAACACCACTGGCACATTGCAGAAAGTTATTGCCACATGCCCCAGACATTCCTGACCTCCAGAGCAATATTAGAGCAATGTGCAAAAATTAACAGTGATGTCATACTTTAATGTGTTTATTGTAGGACATCCATTCTCACTTTAATGATAAAAAAAATATTAGCACTTTTCTTAGCCAGTGCCCAAACCACAACCACTGGATGCAATGCCAGCTTCCGGCTTCTACGCTTCCATTTTTTTATCAATCTCCGCTGATGTCTACTATTGTTTATGCGTTGCAGAAATTTTTGTGAAAGGAAGGTTTGTTCGACGTCTATTAGATACATCTCTAACATAGGTTTGGCAGTGTAATTACAGAGCAACACAGACAGGCCAGCACACAGTACAGTACATATATTCATGACATCGGAGACCACTTGTATAGTCGATGGTAAAGCCTCTGTGTAGACTCTGCATTCTCTGAATCGGGCTTCACATTTGCAACTTACATAATGATCATTGCAGAGAGTCATTAAGATCAAATAATGGCCCTTTACTACATAAACCACGACCTATATTACAAAAACCAGGCTCCTGATTAGCGATCAAAAATGGATTTGCATTATTCTCATAAGATTGCAAGCTCAAATCCTAATAATTACACTGCTCTCTTTTTCTTGCAAATTATAAGCATCTGTGGGCTCAGGTATGCAGAAGGGGGCAGACTGCACTTTCCTGCAAGTGCAGCAGTTAGAGAAGAAGCCTTTGGCTGGCTTCCAGCGTCTCGGAGAAAGCATGTGTGCTAAACCATGATTAATGCATAGCTATTACACGTAATTATATATGCTATAGCAATGCATTGGGCGGTGGTGGCTTAGTGTGTTAAGGCTCTGAGTTACTGATCAGAAAGTCGGTGGTTCGAGCTCAGCTCCGCCAGGTTGCCGATCGTGGGCCCCTTGAGCGAGGCCCTTAAGCCTGACTGCTCCAGGGGCACTGTTTAACAGCTGACTCTGAGCTCTGACGACGATTTTCCAACAAGAAGCTAAGATAAGCAAAAAATAAAGAATTTCACTGTGCTGTAATGTATACAACGAATAAAGGCTGAAATTAACTGGATACTGTTATACAGAAGTCACGGTCATTAATTATCTCGTACAGGCTACATGATGCATTCTCTTTGAGTATTTTTTAATTAATTAATTAACTAATTAACTGAGTAATAATTGTGATGCCATAACATTTTAACATGGTGTCATTTCTACATTAACAGCTGACTTTGATCTTTATCTCCAGCGGGTTTCCATCCAACTAATTGTGACGAAAGATGTTTTCGCCGGCCATACCTGATCCTTAAAAGGTGGGGTGAGGATTCAAAAGTCTTGCCCGTGTCAAGCAGCCTACTTTGATGCAAAGCAAAACAAAAGAAACAGGGTCAAATCTGATCTAGCGCAATCTATTCAGCGGCAGGCCACGGTCGACTGCCGGCTCCTTTCAGAGGCTTTGCAGCGAGCAAGGAGTGCCACGCTATCGCCTGCAGTAAACAATGCGTCCTATATTTAAACCCTAATGATGGCGGAGAGGGTGTTTTTAAGCCTTGAACTACATACAAAAATTTAAGAGGGGAAAAGAGAGAAGGAAAGTAAAAAAAAAAAAAAAAAAAAAAAATGTACGTCCCCTGCTGAAGGGAATATTACACGTCAGTAGATGTGGACAAAGAAGTGGCTGCTGATTAGGCCATTAGGACGTGACAAAGAGCCGAGCTAAATGAAGACATGCCTGTCTCAGAGTGATGATGGGCAGAGAGAAAGAGAGGGGGGGGGCAGTTAGAAGGAGGGACAAAATCCCCAAGCAGAAGTCATGATGAGAAGTTGCTTCCGGTGGTTTAATAGCAGGACATAAAAGAAAGAGGCATTGACGAGTGGATGGAGAATGATGGGCAGAAAGAGTGTGTGGGGTGAAAATGGGCCTTGGGCACACCATGTTTTAACGCTATAGAATTATCAACTCATGGGAGGATTTGTACAAGGAAAATGGAGAAAAGGCATAAGCAACCTACTTACTGAACTTACAAGAAGGACATGCATAGACAGACAGACTTACACACACACATACACACAGCCCTAAGTGTTCCCATAATTCATCCGTGCAGTATTTCCACCCAACCAGGTCAGGTACAGCAGACGTTTCTACCTATAGTAAGTTAAAATAACAGGTCTAACATTGTAGCGTTCGGCTTCATGAAGAAGAACAAACATTGGCGCGGTGATGAGTGTTTGGTCAGCGACAGATCCGTCGTGGATAAAGGATGCGCGGCTGAGCCAGACAGTTTTTGACAAGGCTCTTTGTCTCGGAGGTAAGCAGTATCCCCTGGTATCGCTTTACGGGGCTGCACAACACCCGCGTAGGAAGGAGGAGGCTGGGGATAAACGACTCGGACTGTCACACTATGTCAACCTGTCATTCCCACACTGAACCCAAACACCGCCATAGAACACACACACACACACACACAAACAAATATGCATATCCACACACTTATTTAGCTTTACTTGCTCTCGACACTCGAATCACCTACACGGCTTGCGCGCTAAAATCGGATAATTATGTTGTGTAACGGCAAGACGGAGCCGTGTGACGCACTTTTAACAACCGACAACCTTTATGTTTATTTCATTAATGTCACGTCAGCCTATATAAATAAATGATGGGCAGCGCCTCTACCATGACATGCTGGCATCCTCTAAAGACGGGCGCAAACCATGTAAAACAAGCGTTAGACTGTTTCTTTCCCAATACACAAGGCTGCACTCTTGACATTGACACGCAAACAATGAGGGCAGGAGGGAAATCATTAGCATACTAAACATATTTAGCTCCCGTACTCCTTCTCAGTAGGAGATCTTGCTTACTGCTTGGTGAGGAATTAAAGCAGGAGTTGTTGAAACAGTTCAGAAAACTGGTGCTTTTTTTTTTTTTTACTTTCGCAGCTTCAGTTTTAGATCTTGGAACAAATAGGGTACTTTACTGTTCATCATCCACCGGGAGCAGAGGAATGGAAGGAACACGATAAAATATTGGTATTATTGTAAAATACATTACACTGCTGCAAGTATTGTCAGTACCCTGACTGACGATATTCGTGACATTTTTTACTACAATAACAAGTAGCTGATTGATGTTTCATCGTAGAATACAGATAATGAGTAAAAATAAGTTGTTGTCGACCGAAACTAGGGCAGGAAATTAAATACAGGGTAATTAAAAAAGAATGAACCGATTTCACTATGCAATATTTTATTAAGGAAAAGTAATACAAAACTCCAGCTAAGTCATAAGTATTCTACTCACAATCAACTTTTACTACCTGTTTTACAAGTGTTCAATGTGACCACCACCTGCAGCACGGCCAATATCAATGTGATAAGAGAATTCCTCCCAGGTGCATATCAGCATATTACAATCCACTGAGTTGATCACTGTTGTTATTCGATGTTTAAGGTCATCGAGGTTAGTGGGTAGTGGTAGAAAATAAACACATTCTTTTACATATCCCCACAAGGGATATGGGGATCACGCAGACCAAGCACAAAAAGCAAGGTCATTGGCCCCTTTCCGACCAATCCATCGCTTAGACACTTTTTCATTTTAAAAAGCTTGAACCATCATGTGCCAATGGGGTGGTACTCCATCCTGTTCAAAAATTTATTTGCTTGCAGTGGAGGGAAGAGCCAGATCAAGCTGATTATCATAGTTTTAATATTTAAGAAAAATCTAAGTCATATGGCAAGAAAAAAAGCACAATCTTAATTAAAGGTTAAGTAATTAAAGGTTTAAATGTCTGTTTATTTTGTTTTTTATTTTATATAGTCTTTTCTAAATGTTTTGTTTTTATATGCAAAACCTGATTCAAGTGCTGGAAATTTTTAATTTTTGGTAATATTTTTAGGCGGCTGGAACTGATTATCAGGCATTTACATTGTTTTCAATGGGAAAATGTGCTTTGCTATACGAAATTTCTCTTACCTCAAGAACAGATTAAATTTGTGTTGTATGTGACCAATGTATACTGTATGTATATACTACTGTATATGACCCCAAAATTATAAAAAGTTACAGAATGTTGCATGATGCTTCATTAAGTTATGCATATGAAAGATATAAAAGTAATGCTTTTATCATCCTTAGGGTTCGTAAGTGCTTCACTGGGCAGGTTTTTTAGCTTCCTAAAGAGCTGGTATTTTCTTTTGAATCTTTAAGATTAACCAAGAAACCCAAAAGAAACAAACCAAAGCATGTTTTGGGGAAGGCAAAAGTGCCATTTTTAAAAATAAAAAAATAAATAAAAGTGTTTTTGGGGTTTTAAAAAAGCAATAACTTAAAACTTACTTTTAAAAACTTTAGAATTACTACAGTGGTAAACAGCTGAAGGGTCGAATTATTTGCCTGAGACTAGGAAGGAAAACAACTAAGGAGACTGTTAAAACTACTGAAATTGGGTTAAGAACTGTCAAACACATTGTTAAAACCTGGAAGAACAGTGCTAAATCATCAACTTGTTGGTCAGAAAAAATCATGAATGACCAAGAACGAGGAACACTCTGTGAAGTTACGTTGTAAAAAACTCACGGGTAGATATCACAGCTATGCATAACAGCAAAGGTAAAAGCTTTCCCACATGTTACAGGACTGGGACTAAACAGCTGTGTCGCCAGAGGAAAACTTTTTGAGATTATTGTGTGGTTTTAGTTTTCTGGGGAGCCACATTGATATGGCCACTTGCCAAATATGTATCCTATCTAGGACAACATATAAAAGTGGTGCAGGTGTGATTTACAAATAACTGTTCAACACATTTTTAAAACCTGTATCTAGAGTGCTAAACTATGAACTTCAGCTGTGTGTTCCTGAGAAAACCACTTGATGGTGAGCCTAATCAGAAAATGGCTTCAGTTTGCGAGGGAGCACAAAGATTGGACTTTTGATTCTAATTGTGACAGAGTGATTCTGGGAGCATGAGGAATCATTTTCACGAATGATTCACGGATGTTTCATTTTCATGAAACTGCCTCCATTAAAAGTCTTTGGGATGTGATGGAAGGGATCAACTCTTCTGTCATCACTACAAGATCTCAGCCAAAAATGAACACACCTTTGGGCGGAAATGAATTGTACAGTATAATGTTGCATAAGGTTGTTGAAGCAATGCGAGGGATTGTGCATGTGTGCTGCAATCAAAACCAAAGGTAATCCAACAGGGCAGTGTATTATCCTCGGGCACATCAAGTTGGCTATAACAAAACAGTCTTTTTTGAAAATCACTACATATACCTCTTTTATAAACTTCGAACTATGACTAGCACTGGTTTTGCTGCATTTTGGAGCCTTGATGCACATTACTATAATATTTCTGAATCTGAAAAGGTTTTTGTGTGTGATTAAAACATCACTTCTTTTTCTTTACCCTCGTTCCAATTTGCTCCTAGTGACTCACTGCAAAACACAATTACAGGATAAGTTTGCTATATTTTTTCGTATTAAAACTTAACCAAAACTATAATCAATATTAAAGTGCATATTTGCACTGGCACAAACAGAACTGAAGGTTGATATTTTCATTGTGATAAAAAATGTGTGCGAAATTATACACAGTCCACACTAATACAACCCAAATAATTTTGACAATATTTGCCATTGGAGCTTTTTAATACCCCTGTGACTTGTGGAAAAAAAAAAACATTCTTTTAAAGAATATAAAGTTCAGAATACGGCAAAATGAAGTTCTCTCCTTTTTAAGTTTAATCTGTTCATCCCCAAAGCTTTGACAGAATACACTACACTCATGAGGGGGAAAGGTAAAAAATAAATATCACTCTAATGGATTTGTTTGCTGGTTCTACCACAGAAAATCATTATGGTTCTGTGAAGAACACCATCAGAGAGAAGTCGCCTTTTATACTAGACTCTAAGTTAAACATAATACAAATCTTAAAACATAAATAACTCAAGAATCAAGAGATATGCCCAAAAGCATGTTAATATTTTTTTGTGGCAGTAAAGCCGTAAAGATGTCTTCTTTGTGTTCCTTCTTTGTAAGATCGTCTGCCAATGTACACACGAATTAAACACCAATGGACATGAATATATTTCAAAGTTGCTGGATATTCTTTATAAAACTTTATGCGTGCCACGTGACCATGTATTATATTTACCTGCAAAACCTTTGATCTAACAGCATAATGCTATTCAGCGAGTGTATGTGGCTGTCTTCTCTTTGCCAGTGAATAAGCCATCACACCTGTACCTCTTCTGCCTTCTCCCATTCAGCGCACAATAACACGGTGTGTTAACCTACAGAGGACAGCAGAAAGCCTGCTGCCTGCAGCCACAGGCAAATATCTGCCATTCACCTGGGAGTGTTTGCACTGAAATCATCAGAGTTCAAGCACACCGTGACACTAATACAATGTCAACAGTTGACCCGGTTGCTCCACAATACCCGGCAAGCTCCTGATGTTGAGAGACAGCCTGTGCAAGGCCAACGCCGGGTTTAACTTTAGGTAGTAACTTAAAATAAGATTAGCGTGGACCAGGATCTGTGGATTTTTTGTTTTGTTTTGAGCCTTTAAATGTATGAGCGCTACACTAAGCTAGTTTTCACACATCCCATTAACTAATGTCATGTTTAATGTGATATGATATACTTGTTTCTTTATTCCTAGACATCGATTTCAACCTTACAGCAGCTTATAGCTAATGGTTGCTTAAAAAGTCAAAAGAAGTTGTTACATGACATTATACTCTGACTTGCTTATTCACTGAATTGTCAGTGTAACCTGCTTACCATATTGTCATGAAGAAAGATGGTGTTCAGTTCAGGACGATTTGTTACTCATAGCTTGTAATAATGGTAATAAGTTATTGGTCTTTAGGAACAATGATCAATTACTTGGCGTTTGAGAATAGGAGTGATTGGTTAACTTTAAGTTTGAGACAATGGGAAGCAGTGACTGGTTGTAGAGGACAATGATGGCTTGTGATTGATAATATGTCACAATAGTGATTGGTCGTTGGGAGTGTTGGCGATGAGCAGTTGGTCCTAAAGATCAATGGTAATTAGTGATTGATAGTTGGAAAAAATAGTGATTGGTTGTTGGGGATATTGGTCACTAGTGAATTTTTGTTGGGAATATTGGTGATAAGTTGTTGAGGAAGTTTGCCATTAGTCATTAGTGACTGGTTGTTGGGGAAAATGGTCATTAGTGATTGGTTGTTGGGAAATTGATTATTAGTGATTGGTTGTTAGAGAAGTGGTAATTGGTTGTTGGCAATATTGGTGACTTGTGTTTGGTTGTTGGGCAAAATGGTGGTTAATGATTGGCTGTTGGGGATATTGGTGATAACTATTTCTTCTTTAGGAACAATGGTGATTAGTGATTTTTTAATGAGGGGATGGGATCCATTAATAGGTCATTGGTAACATTTGGGATAAGCAGTTGGTCCTTAGGAACAATGACAATGGTGATTAGTGATTGCCTTATACAGCTCTATACAAAAAAAAATGTGTTGAATGTTGCAGGAGTATGAAACGGTTAACTTCACATAGGCAAGAAAATATGAAGACAATGGAACAAAGTGAAGTCACATTAATGAATTATATGTGTATATATATTAACTCATCATCATTAAACATTTTATCTTGGTCAGAGTCAAACTAGTTTCAATTTCATTTTATATTTATAGTAAAAAAAAAAAAAAACATATGTTAATTTAGTATGGGACAAGATTGGTTAACTGTTTTGCACTTATTATTTTTTTTTTTTTGCGGGATTGGATTGCGGGGACTTCTTCAGGAGTGGGCAAGAATGATTTCCTTAGATAGATCTTTTTTTATTTTTCTTAAAATAAAATAGATATGACCAACCAGGATTTAAACCATACCTTCTACATAATTTTGTCATTAATAAAGACTAATAAAGACTTTAAACTAATAGTTAAGGAACACAAACCTACACTCAATGAAAAAATATATATATAAATTTACAGTACATACTCTTTAATGGCTTCCCCATGGGAACAAGCTAGAGAATCACTTCAGGCTGTGAGTTTGACCTTTGTAGTGTACTACCATAGCTAAATAGAGTTACTTAAAGACTTGAAAAATCTAGCACACTAAAATATATGTTTTCACTTCGCCTCTTTCCAAGTGAGCTTTTAAATGTGAGCTATAACCTCTTTTACCCCTTTGGTACCATTTTCTAGAGGACACATTTGCTCTATTGATTTTAAAACTGTTTGTGCACTGTAAAAAATAAATTACCTAAAAAAAAAATCTGTGTATTTATTGTACAATCCAAACGATTCCCAAACGACAGTGCAACAGGAGCGGAGTGGGACTGAAAATGAACTGCTGCTGCAGTGCATCCACTTTCGATGGAGTTTATCGTCCCACCCCTAGAGAGCACTCTAGAAACAAAATGGGAGAGATGTGTGAAATGAATGATGTGAAATCATTTAATTTATTCATAATAATAATAATATCATTAACTGACTTCTAGATCGCACCACAATAACAGGAGGGGATGCTCTCCAAATTCTCTACAGTGAGATTATTTACATTAAAGACTTTTATAAACCACCATAACCCACAGCAAACCTAATATTCCACTCTTGATGTAACCGCAACATTGAAAATGCATCATTTTGCAATATTATTATTATTATTATATATATATTTTTTTACTCATTGCTTCTGAACCCAGGTCCGCACCACTGGGTCCTGTACACGCCCAGTCCCACACCTAGACAGATAAATATCTCGGAGTAAAACTGTCCCGTCCTCCACCGCTGATCCTAAGAGCTTGTCATCAATGGGATTTGGGAGTCCCTTTTCCTTAAGTGCTCCTTAACAATGGACTTGTATGGCACCTTTAGAAATGAAACAGATCTGATATTTCACCTGCTCTTCAGCCTGTGTCCTGACACCAAGGCCGCATCTTTGTAATGTCACTAAGCAAAGCTCTTTGATACCCAACACCAAAAGTAACTAAATTGGTGGAGGGCTATGAGGTTAAGTCCGAAAAAACTTTCATTATGAGAAACTACATGGGCAGTGGAAAATAATACGCTTAAATAAAAATCCAATAAATTCAATCTAAATCCAAATAATTTCACACTCTTGGATGTTTCTTTATAAGATGTGATTTCTTTGCTTTTTTTTTTTTCAAACTAAATAATATTACCTCAAACCAGATTATATAATGATATATTAATATTTCAACAGGAAACAACACTTTTATTAGTATCATGGGTATAAACAGCGGTCAGTGCCTTTATTAAGCAACAGTTACATAATAGACAATTTAACAAGAAATTCATCGAGCATCAATTTTTATTAATTGCTCCATTATCTAATCATTTATTTGTGAATTATGAATTATTTGTCGATAAATCATCAAAGCTTTTTCTTAAAAAAAATCTTTAAAATACTGTTTTGCTTACATGTTTTTTTCCCCATTATTGAATTACTATTATTAGACGCAGATCATTTCAAAGAAAAAAATACCTTCAATTATTACAATATTTTTGCCACCCCTGGTTTAATCAAACCAAAAATTTTATTGTGATCAGATTTCGACAGTATCACATTTTCTATCAGTTCTTTAAAATACGTTAATCTAATCAAACCTACTAGCACCATTATGACGCCATTTCCAGGTAAAGGAAGGCTTTTCGTATCTTTGTCCCTCTTTTGTTCCCACCCTTACTTTAAGTCCAGCCAGTGAAACCCAGTACAGCTTGGGGTAATGCATCCAATCCACTACCTTTAGCAGAAGATCTAACCTCTATTGTAACTCTACAAGCCATAGCTCACCCATTATACATCACCAGCGGTCTGTGTGTGGTAAGAGGTTTAGGTAGAAGATTCACTGACACACAGTCTCTCAAGGTCGTTGACTCGGTCGTTGATTGATTTTTTCTTTTTTCTTTTTTTTTATTAGGTGACTAATTCTGTTCACCTTTACACCTTTGTGACCAGCCTTTATGAAGCTTCTCTAAAAGTTATTTTAATGACCGTGATATTGCATGCTCAAATCTGAGTTGTCAGGACATAATATTTTATTGTATCATTTATTGCATTGTATTATAATAATAGATGTTTTAAATGTGTTACCATGAAGTGCACGGAATGAAGGTGTGAGATCGCGTTTATTAGCAGATTTCAAGCGCACACATAAGCACGTATAAAAAATTTACAGCATCATCTGTTAAATTTTCAGACAAACTACATTTTTTTTAACGTCAATTTATTTTTATCTTTTTTATGATGTAATGGTGTTTTCTATTTAAATTTTAAAGTAGCATATCTTCTCTTGCCATGGGACGAATGCGGTGGAACAAAGCCTATATGTTACCTCAAGCTCGGCCAAACACACCTGTTAAAACCACATTAAAATTCGTTCAGTAAGTTTTATATGATGCGTGCACAAACAAACAGACAGACAAAAATTTTTCGCAAATATCTCCAATGTACAGACATGCCAACTTTACAGTTGATATAGTTTTTGATCACGCTGTGATTTTGCAAGTTCTCTTACTTAGAAATCATGGAGGGGTCTACAATTTTTAGCATAGGTGCATTTCCACTGTAAGCGACATCTTGCTTATCAGCCAGATTTCTGACCCTGTTATTTTGCTTTTTTAAATAGCTACATTCATGTGTAATGCTCATGATTCTAAATTATTAGTACCTGTTTGAGGTCGTTAGCTGTCATAAAGACACCTGTGCACCCCACAATCAGCCAAAGTCTAATTAGATACATGGGGTATCAATGATGCTAAGAACGGTAAAGAATCAGCCCAGAACTACGTGGAAGGAGCTGGTCAATGCCATGAAAAGAGCTGGGACCATCGTTTCCAAGGCTACCATCAGTAATACACGTAATAAAAGATGTCATTGTTTAAAATCTTGCATCGCACGGAAGGTTCCCCTGTTTAAGTCAGCCAATGTCCAGGCCCGACTGAAGTTTGCCAGGGACCATCTGGATGATCCAGAGGAGTCATGGGAGAAAGATGAGACCAAAGTAGAACTTCTCGGTCTTAACTCCATTCGCTGTGTTTGGAGAAAGAAAAATGATGCGTATCATCCCAATAATACCATACCTACAGTGAAGCATGGGGCTGGAAGCATCATGCTCAAAAATCATACAATGTTATTTCCGGATTTTTCTTTTTAGATTCTGTCTCTCACAGTGGAAATGCACCTATGCTGAAAATTGTAGACCCCTCCATGATTTCTAAGGAAGAGAACTTGCAAAATCACAGGGTGATCAAATACTTATTGACCTCACTGTATATATTCGGTAAATTGTGATGTTTTTTCTACAATAATATAGCTAAGATTGAAAGCAGGTCCGGCTATAACATGAACAACAGGTTTATATTAATGGTCTCTTAAACTGGCGCTGTCTTAACTTTTTTGCAAGATATTGGATCCACCAGATTAATGCAACCACGGGGGGGCGCAATCCAGTGTCTTCTTGTGCCAGTCCCAAGTCTGGATAAATGCAGAGGGTTGTGTCAGGAAGGGCATCCGACGTAAAACATTTGCCAAATCAACGATGCGAATCAAGAATATAATTCCCATACCGGATCGGTCGTGGCCCGGGTTAACAACGACCGCCACTGGTGCTGTTGACCTACAGGGTGCTGGTGGAAATTGGGCTACTGTTGGTCGAAGAAGGAGAGGAGGAAGGCGTGTTCGTAAGCAGAGAGAGAAGAGGAAAGGCAGGAGTTTAGGAGTGATAGTAGGGACTTTGAATGTTGGGACCATGACAGGGAAGGGAAGAGAGTTAATTGATATGATGCAGAGAAGAAAGGTGGATATACTGTGTGTCCAGGAGACCAGGTGGAAAGGTAGCAAGGCTAGAAGCTTAGGATCAGGGTTCAAATTGTTTTACCATGGTGTGGATAGGAAAAGAAATGGAGTAGGAGTTATCCTAAAAGAGGAGTTTGTAAGGAATGTTCTAGAGGTGAAGAGAGTATCAGATAGGGTGATGAGTCTGAAGCTGGAAATTGAAGGGATAATGTTCAATGTTGTTAGTGGTTATGCCCCACAGGTAGGATGTGAGTTAAAAGAGAAGGAGAAATTCTGGATTGAGTTAGATGAAGTAATGCAGAGCATCCCCAGAGGTGAGAGAGTGGTGATTGGTGCAGACTTCAATGGACATGTTGGGGAAGGGAACAGAGGTGATGAAAATGTGATGGGCAGGTTTGGTCTTCAGGACAGGAATGTAGAAGGACAGATGGTGGTGGACTTTGCAAAGAGGATGGAAATGGCAGTAGTAAATACTTTCTTCCAGAAGAGGCAGGAACATAGGGTGACATATAAGAGTGGAGGCAGAAGCACTCAGGTCGACTACATCTTGTGTCGACGTTGTAACCTGAAAGAGATCAGTGACTGCAAAGTGTTGGTAGGGGAGAGTGTAGCCAGACAACACAGAATGGTGGTGTGTAAAATAACCCTGGTGGTGAGGAAGGCGAAGAGGACAAAGGCAGAGCAGAGGACAAAGTGGTGGAAGCTGAGAAAGGAAGAATGTTGTGAAGTCTTTAGGGAGGAGTTGAGACAGGCTATGGGTGGTCAGGAGGTGCTTTCAGTTGACTGGACAACTACAGCCAATGTGATCAGGGAGACAGGTAGGAGGGTACTTGGTGTATCATCAGGTAAGGGGAAAGTGGACAAGGAGACTTGGTGGTGGAATGAGGAAGTCCAGGAGTGTATACAGGGAAAGAGGCTAGCTAAGAAGAAGTGGGACACTGAGAGGACTGAAGAGAGTAGACGGGAGTACAGGGAGATGCAGAGTAAGGTGAAGGTAGAGGTGGCAAAGGCCAAACAAAGAGCATATGAGGACTTGTATGCTAGGCTTGACAGTAAGGAGGGAGAGGTGGATCTGTACAGGTTGGCAAGGCAGAGAGATATAGATGGGAAGGATGTGCAGCAGGTTAGAGTGATTAAAGATAGAGATGGAAATGTACTGACAGATGCCAGGAGGGTGATGGGAAGATGGAAGGAGTACTTTAAGGAGTTGATGAATGAGGAAAACGAAAGAGAACAAAGAGTAGAAGAGGTGACTGTTGTGGAACAGGAAGTAGCAAATATTGGTAGAAGTGAGGTGAGAAGGGCGTTGAAGAGGATGAAGAGTGGAAAGGCTGTTGGTCCTGATGACATACCTGTGGAGGTATGGAAGTGCTTAGGAGAGGTGGCAGTAGAGTTTTTGACAAGTTTGTTTAACAAGATCTTGGAGAGTGAGAGGATTCCAGAGGAATGGAGGAGAAGTGTATTGGTGCCAATTTTTAAGAACAAGGGAGATGTGCAAAGCTGTGGCAATTATAGAGGTATAAAGCTAATGAGCCAGACAATGAAGCTGTGGGAAAGAGTAGTGGAAGCTAGGTTAAGGGCAGAGGTGAGCATTTGTGAGCAGCAATATGGTTTTATGCCTAGAAAAAGTACATCAGATGCAGTATTTGCTTTGAGGATGCTGGCGGAGAAGTACAGAGAAGGTAACAGGGAGTTGCATTGTGTCTTTTTAGATTTAGAGAAAGCGTATGACAGGGTGCCAAGAGAGGAGCTGTGGTATTGTATGAGGAAGTCTGGAGTGGCAGAGAAGTATGTTAGAGTGGTGCAGGACATGTATGAGAGCTGTAAGACAGTGGTAAGATGTGCTGTAGGTGTGACAGAAGAGTTTAAGGTGGAGGTGGGTCTGCATCAAGGATCGGCTCTAAGCCCCTTTTTGTTTGCTCTGGTGATGGACAGGATGACAGATGAGGTAAGACAGGAGTCCCCATGGACTATGATGTTTGCAGATGACATTGTGCTCTGTAGCGAGAGCAGGGAACAGGTGGAGGAAAATTTGGAGAGGTGGAGGTATGCTCTGGAAAGCAGAGGAATGAAGGTTAGCCGCAGCAAGACGGAATACATGTGTGTAAATGAGAGGGACCCAGGAGGATCGGTGAGGCTACAGGGAGCAGAGGTAAAGAAGGTGCAGGATTTTAAGTACTTAGGGTCAACGGTCCAGAGCAACGGAGAGTGTGAAAAGGAGGTGAAGAGGCGGGTACAGGCAGGTTGGAATGGGTGGAGAAAAGTGTCAGGTGTGTTGTGCGATAAAAGAGTATCAGCGAGAATGAAAGGAAAGGTGTACAGGACAGTGGTGAGACCAGCGATGCTCTACGGCTTAGAGACAGGGGCGCTGAAGAAAAGACAGGAGGCAGAGTTGGAGGTAGCAGAGCTGAAGATGTTGAGGTTCTCTTTGGGAGTGACAAGGATGGATAGGATTAAGAATGAGTTTATCAGAGGGACAACCCACGTTAGATGTTTTGGAGATAAAGTCAGAGAGGCCAGATTGAGGTGGTTTGGGCATGTTCAGAGAAGAGATTGCGAATATATCGGTAGAAAGATGCTGAGGTTGGAACTGCCAGGCAGGAGGTCTAGAGGAAGACCAAAGAGGAGATTTATGGATGCAGTGAGAGAGGACATGAAGTTAGTTGGTGTGAGAGAAGAGGATGCAGAGGATAGGGTTAGATGGAGGCAGATGATTCGCTGTGGCGACCCCTGAAAGGGAACAGCCGAAAGACAAAGAAGATTGGATCCACCAGATTGGAACGTTTTGTAAATCAGCAAATAATGTGGTTGTTGTAGTGTTTTAAATATAACACAAGGTAAAGATGTCTCCTTTTTTCTCATTTTTGTTTTTTCGCCAATTTCCATACTGTACCAACTTTTTTGGAATTTTGGTTCTACAAGTTTTTTTTAATACATTTATTTATTGAATTATTAATTTAGAAATGTATATATTTATATTCAAGTCTCTGTACGGTTATAAATGCTTTGTATACGCTTTCTCGCTAAAATGTCAGGCTGAGACAGAGACTAGTGCAGAGAGCAAGCACTTTTTTTTATTACTGCCATAGTGTAAGTGAGAACGGGAACTAACTTGCCTCATACGTTCCACAACATTAAATCCAGTAAAATTAATAATGTTCCATTCGTCAATAATTTAAACATTATATTTGTCTGAAAAATCCCAGTGCTGTAAGCAGAATAGACTGTACAGACTGTACAAAAGTAAAACACATGCAGCGGCACTCGACTTGTGCAATGTTACTCCCCTCCAGCGTCCATTATTTTCCATATAACAGTGCAGCTTGTTGTTGGCTTTAAGCACAGCTCGGACAGTAGGGCCGGCTATAATACAAACAATATGTATATAGGATTCCCTCCTCACACACAGCGCTTCAAGACAGGCTCTGAACAATATGTATAATAAGCACATTATCATTTCTATAGGAACAACTCATTCTCTGTGACTTCTACAGTATAGCAGACACTGAACATAATAACTAGATTAACAATAATTTAACAAATTATTTATACTGTGTGTATATATATATATATATATATATATATATAATCCAATATATATATATAAATACACACAGTAAACAGTTTTACAGTTTTTAACTAAAAAAAACCTGATAAAAAAACAATGATAATTTTTTATATGGTTAATCTTTCTATAAGGAGATCTTTGTATGATATTTTTGGAAGGAGTCTCCAGTGTCAGTACCGTAATAAACAGGAGGTTTTCGCAACAAATTTTGACTAATTTACATAGAGATCAGAAAAAACGAGGCAAGGAAAACAATCAGCAATCAATCATTGCTGATATCTAAAATATGTATAATAATAAGGAGCCATTTTTTCTCAATAAGGAAAGAACATGAGTGTGAGTTAGGAAAAATACAACACGTGAGGGCCCTAAGAATTTACAATAATAATCATGGTGTGAAAAATGTATTATAAGGGATGGTGCTGTTTTTTCATTTAAATACCCTTTTGTTCTAATGAATCTAGTGTTTTACGGGACGGGAAAATCGCCTCCCGCGATTTTCTTACAATCAGCCAGAAACATTGTTCAAATGAATTAAACGCTACTCATGCATGCACGTTCAGGTTATTACGACAAGAGCCGAAATTAGGCAGCATAATAAAACCCTGCAAGCAATGAGCCCAGAAATCACAAGGAAACGCTTATTAGCTTTTATTTGTAGAGGTCTGCCATAAAAAATAAAAATAAATTTAAAAAAAGCCTTCGCCTCGGGCTCTGAGTCACTGTTCCGTTCTCGACTTGATTCCCCCCCCCGTCTTACAAACACCCATAACCACCCAAGACACCTGCTTCACATTGGCAAAATAAACTGTCGTACATTATCATTCCTGTCACATAAAGCCACAGTGGCCAACCGTACCAAGTAAATCCGTCCATAATGGAATCAGCACAAGTTTGTCACTTAGTCCGAGAATAAGCAAGTGCGGACTTTGTTCGTGTACAACAAACAAAGCAACAGGGTTTGTATTTAAGAGTTCTCAATCGGGTGCTCCAGGCCAACCGTGGCACTTTAATTAAACCGGAGGCAGTTTCCAATTAGTCAGTCCAGGCCACGGATGGTCAAGAAAGCTCTGAGTCAGGAAGCTGAGTCATAAAGCAAAAAAAAAAAAAAGGGGGGGGGGGTTGGATTAAAATTATTTTCTTTTGCTTTTTCACTCTCGCTGCCTTCACGCCACACACTATCTGAACACATCTAGCCATCAAGAGGGAAGAAAAAATCCAGAAAAAAACAAACAAACATTAGGATACAGGGTCACTGTGTCCACAGATACCTGGGTTTCCCTGTGTCCTAAAATGGTGATAAGAAGAAGGAGAGGAGCCGGAGGGAATGCAGAAAAGCAGAAAAGATCACCAAGGACGTATAATGACCTTGATTAAGTGGGATTAGTATTTTACGTATTCAAACTTGACAAAACTAAATCTTGAACGCATTTTCCTTATTTAAGGCTGCAGGATTTGCAAAAAAACATTTTTTTTTTAAACAGAAAAACAAGTCATATATTGGAATTGAGATTTAGTCAAATAATGAGTCAGAGGACGCTTGCCAAAATGTATTCATCACCTTAAAATTATTTTTAAATACTTAAATTAGTGACAATCTATAAATAAAAATTAAATTTGCGACTATGTGTTTATTACCTGCAATCAACTTTTTATTTGCAATTACAGTAAATGTACAGGTCCTTATCGTGATTACGATTTTTCAGAGTTTAATTGCGCAACATTTCCTTATTTTAGTCTTATTATATTTAATAGTTTGAACCACAACAAGCTACGGCTGCATATACGCCATAATGCACCACTGCCCTGACCCGCCCACCTTCGCCCGATCAACACTAAGCGAGATAACAACATTCTGCTCCCTGATAAACCGACAGATGAGCATCTCCTGGTGAGCCTTCAGCACAAATCTGCTGCAATAAATTATGGAGCATGATAATTCAAATAACAACATGCCTGCGGTTTTCGTGCTTTCGTACAAACCCCAATCAAGGCCATCACTCCATCCAGCTCGATGAGTCACCGCCTGATCCAGCTGTCCATAGGGCATACATCTGATTAGCAAGCCCACGCTCACACAGAAGCCACGCAAATGTAAATATTGTAATAAACCCTGTATAATAACTTTGTTCCTGCCTTGGTGAGACTTTGCTTAAGACGCTTGCTCTTGGAAATATCAAGTAGAGTACAGAGCGCAAGGAAATAAGTGTTAATAAAACTGCACATCATGTCCCAAACTGAAAAACTGTTATCCTGGTGCTTTTCTGCACTCACATCATTAGGGTAATTATTCTTCACATCACTACACACTGAGCTTGAATCAAAGGAGTGTCTGCTTTGCTTCACATTCTGACTAGCAGGCATTCCGGGACCATCACATAATCGGAAATGTCAAGGTTACGGAAAGAACGAATGTCTCTGTTTCTACTACTTGAGGCAGAGAGTCTAGGATTTTCAGGGCGCGTCTACAGTAAGCATTCTCCTCGCACACGGAATGTGAATTGCCAATCAGTACATTATTGTGAGTAGGAGTCTAACCGGCCTGCGACGACGACAGCGTTTCTGTGCAGGATGTATAAAAGACATGACCCTTAGGACTCTCCTCTAAGCATCTTTAGCTGACGATGCCCGAGCAGCAGTATGACAAATAAATAGTGTGGCGATCTTGTGATGTGTTAAAGAAAGCATGAGCAACCCACCATCACCCAGGATCAGGATGTGTCAAGCAAAACGTGTGGCTCAGATGGAAAACTGGGATTAAAAAGATTCGATGGCCAGGTTTGCTTTACGTAGCAGTTTGCATTTGGACCATGCAGGGATATAATTGACCAATTGAAATGCAAATTTCTTTTTTTTTTTTTTTTTTTTTTTACATGAAACAGATATTTGCCTTAGGAGTGGTTCAGCTTAGTGTCAAGTTCAGACAAGTACACTTTGCTAAACTCAAAAAAGTTCTTTTGGACGGAGTGCAGTTTTTTAAAGTTAAGTTGTTGTGTGTGAAATTCTTTATTTGCATATTCTGAAGTCAGAGTGCACGTGTTACGGTGCCCCCAAAGCAGATAGGAAGGGGCCTTGCTCAAGAGCCCAACAATGGCAACCGAGTGGAGCTGAGGCTTGAACCGCCGACCTTTCGATCAATAACCCAGTTTCTTAGCCCTTTTGAGCCACTACTACCATTTTTATTATTTTTTATGGGGTGTAATGCAGCAAGCAACTCTGTTCCAGGGTCCTTGGGTCAATCCTGAGCTCAGGTCACTGTGTACGTGAAGCTATACATGTTTTTCCCCCATTTCCATGTGGGTTGCCAGTTGTTCCGCGATGTACTTTTGTCCTATCCAGAATGAATTCCGTCCCCACACACATTATTCCACTACAGGCTCTGAAACCTGACCATGATTAAATGATGACAATGCCAAAATTATTTTTCATAACATCCTCTGTCAGACTAGCTACCTATTTAGGTAACATAACTACCAGTCCCAATCATCATCATCTACATCATGTTTTTTTTCCCATTGCAATAAAGAGGACTTCAAACCAAGCACTAGCTCAAAGGTTTGCAAAAAAAAAAAAAAAAAAAGGTTCGCACTGACAGCTTTTCCCAGAGACATCAAAAACTGGTACGTTGCCATGCGAAACGCTCGAGGGCTCCTGCTGAGCTCACGCTAGGAGGCATCCCCTCTGTGCCAGAACAGCCACCTGGTACGGGCGCAATACATTTGGCTAATGAACCCGTGGACTCTGTTTCATGCCGCGCCTCCACTGCCGTTGACGATTTTCTATTCATGAGGGTAATGAGAAGTGGGGATCAGACAGGGAGAGGGGGGGGGGGGGCAGCGTTTGTGGCCAACGATAACCCCACACCAAACTCGCAACCTTACGAGACTTGAGCTTAATATCTGACAGTCAATCAGCTCCGCCGTCCCTCGCCGGAGTGTTTAATTACAGGGATCAATTATTAAAAAGCGTCCTCTTTCAGCAGGACACACTCTTCCAAAATAACACAGCACCAGGCCGAAGGGGACGGAGCACAGACAGGAGCGGAAACCTCCTGCGCACAGACGGGCCTCTGGGAGAAAAAGCTTCACATCAGATATCTATATAAATCACCTTCGGAGCACGGGATAATGGAGATAAGGAAGTGTAATTCCCCAGTGCTGCGCACAATATCTCCAGAAAATATCTTGGGTACAGTCCTGAGTTAGACGATGGCCTGCTTACGTCACCTCCTGTTAAAAAATATCACCTGGCGTCGCTGTCGCTGGGGCTCTCGTGCATGGCCTCAGTGTTCATAAATACTTTATGGACAGTGTTTAAGATGCAGAAGAGACTGTTCGAAACCACCTGTTGCATACAGACAAAGTTTTGTGGGAAGGGGAGTCCAGTCATATAATGCTTTCATTGTTTTCATATACCTGTATATAACAGAGTGTAAAGAATAAGGCAGGATGAAATACTGAGACAAAAACTAGCATCCTGTAATTGTACAAAAAAAAAAAAAAACGAATAAAATCTACAAATCGTAATATAAAACTTTATTTATTCAATTGTATAAAAAGACATACACTCTACAAGGGTTATACTGTATACACCTGACCCTCAGACGTGTGCTTTTTGAAAATCCCAATGCAGATTTATCCACATTTGCTATTATAATAAACTCTATTAGACAGGGCTCCCACTAGATTTTGGAGCGCGGCTGTGGGGATTTGAGCCACAAGAGCAAGAAAATGAAAAAGGAAAGGAAAATGCAAGGTGAGGAAAAGAAAATGGTAATAGAAAGGAAAGAAAAATAAATGAAAAGAAAGGACATAAAACGAAAAGGAAAGGACAGGAAAGGAAAAGAAAAAGGGGAAAGATAAGAAATTAAATGGGGAAAGAAAAGGAAAGGGGAAAGACTGGAAAAGAATGGAAATAAAAAGGGAGTAAAGGACAGGAAAAAGAGTAATGGACAGGAAAGGAGAAGAAAGGGGAAATAGGAAAAATGAAAGGAAAGGGGAAATGGGAAAGGAAAGGAATGGGAAAAGGGAAGAAAATGGAAAAGTAAAGGAAAAAATGGGAAATGGAAAAGGTAAGTCAACACAAAAGAAAATGAAATGAAAAATGAAAAGCAAGGAAAAAAGCAAGGTAAAGAAGGATAAAAGGAAAGTAAGCAAAGTCACATTATTCAGCCCAAATAACTGTAGAGCGTGTGATTTATAGGGTCGAATTAAACAAATCTATTATATCATTTTAACTAATCTTTTCAATATTACAGTTAATTATCTCTTATTAATTAAGCAACCCAAAGAACATGCTCAAGACTAAAATGACTCATTTTGCGGTTTCTACTGCAGAATGTCGGGTGATCTTATAGCTTTACTAAATCCTACATAAGCCTCAGTCTTGCAGTTTATTATGCATGTTAATCTGCAAAACCTACATCACAAACGATGCTCAAAAACAACAATTTGTGAAGACTTAGAAATGTAAATAAAATGTAAAAAATTTGACAGAAACATGACAATCAGGATTTCATTGTCAATAAAAAAACCTAATCTTCAGCAAATTCCGTTTTCATTTTAAGCAATCCTTTACTGGAGCTTCTAATATGTATGTAAACGTCAAAGAGGAGGGAATGAATCAAAAAGCGTGTTTGCCCTAATAGCACGTTCTCCATACAGGCAGGAGAGATCTACCTAAATGGATTTGGAGGCCATTTAGACACCGAGGCTGTAGGGTTAATGATCATGACCTTCATCCAGGCTGTGTGTCACACTGGAACGACACTGCCCTTTAAGATTGATATAGGAGAATCTCTTTTCTCATACCCTTCCTTTCACCGCTATAAGAAAAACTGACTTCAGATCGGTAATGCGTGCCTTCCATTGACAGCTCGTTAATCATCTCTGGGCCTGGTAGCCAGCGTCGGCGCCGAGGATTCCCTCGCGCTTAATCGTGCATTCGGCAGCAGGGCCGCCTGCTTGAGACAAAAACGCCGCCGTGGGGAGCGGGTGCCGGAGATTCCAACAGGCAATAAAACAAAGCAAATCCACCAGGGTGTGCCTCCGCCATGTGGGAGTGTACGCTGTCAAAAGTGAGGTCACTAAATGAGACGTGACCAGAAAATAAAGTCTCGCCTGACTTCGATCATCTGTGGGCAGACTTTAGGGGGATGCCGGCAGTAAGGAATCCCTCACAGCAGGGAAGTCTGAACGTGGGTGAACCTGCCTCGTCGAGAAAAAAAAAAACAGCACTGCGGCCAAGATGTAAGACTACAAACATAGGCGCTCCCTAAGTCTTATGGAAGAAGCATCAAAAAGAGAGACTGATGCCCGATAATCAAAGGTGCGGTCAATAGCTAGTGACTCAGTCCGTCCATAAATCGAGTGGACGTGGACAATGAGTCAGGATATTCATGCGAACTTTGATTTTGCCTACGCAGTTAAGTCTCTGATTAAAATTCAGCAGCGGCCTCATGACAGGAGGGAGAGTAAGTCTGGGATAACGGGATTTGCCGAATTTAAAATGCTTTTTAAAACCACGCCATGACTCATGGAAGTCATACGACGATCGTCAGCAAACAGGATTGGATAAAAACGTTAAGATCATGTCATGACGTGCGTTAAATTAGACATGTTTCTTCATTGTTTTGCCAGAGCTATGAGTTCCCTGGTTTGATTTGGTTTGATTGAGGTACTGTCATGTCCTCCTGGGACTGTTACAGGTTATCCGGTTTACTTCCACATCCCAAAAGCGTTGCAGTTGGTAGATTACTTACACAAAGTCGTCCCTTGGTGTAAATTAGCGTGTGGATATGAATGTGGATGCTGCCCGGTGTGTATCCCCGCCTCACGCCATGAGTTCCGGGGATAGGCTCTGGATCTACCGCAACCCTGACCACGGTAAAGTGCTTACTGAAGACGATGATGTACTATAAGAAAAAAACATACGGAGCTACTAACAAGAGCTAGAGCACAGCAGAGCTATAACTGTAAATGCACAACAACAAAAAGAAAAAAAACTCATTGTGCACTAATGACTAAGAGGAATCTACTAGAACTTGTGCTTCTTGAAGGCCTGTGTCATATTGGCTGCAGTGCCACACAAGACAGAGAGAAAATTACTGCCACTGTGTCACATCTGGTTTCATGATTGGCCCGAAACAGCAAGGAATGAAAAAACCTGAACCTGTGAACTCCCCCCTCATATGAACCTGCTCTGCTCAGTTAGGCTCCATCTGCACTTGGAGATTGGGCCAAAAAAGAAACAGGACAGAATGAAATGACATCGCAAATGAAATCTGCCCCACTGCATTTTCATTTAGCGCAAACCTTTCACAAACATGAACGCCACTCGATGACACACTTGCGCTGGTACTGAGCTAATTCGCGAGCAGCAGGCGGCAGGATGCGTGTTGCGTCTCGCTCTATATGAGTTCGGTGTCCTTCGATCGATAGATGGGGTTGTAGATCTGAAGCAGGACGGAGAGCTTTCTCTGAAGTGGAACGCTTCCCTTTGCTTGTCTTCGTTGCCTCCTCCTCCTTCTCCTCCACCGCTTTCTGTCTTTCTCCCACACTACTGCGTTGTAATCAAACCGCCGGCCCGCTGCCTCGTACTGCCCATTATTCAATTAGCCAAATGCTACGCACACATCCTGATGGCTAAGATAATTAGTGTAAAATGGTTATCCACACTGGCCAATTGGCTCTGCAATTCAAGGTGAATAGAATAATATCCAATTGTGGCAAATGTAATCTTTCTGAGGCTAATTTGGCAGCTAATGAGTCTGCTGTAGTCCGGGTAATTTATGGATGCCAGGTTAGGTAACAGATGCTGGTCCGAGGACTAGCGGCACTCTCTTGTCATACAATTACTGACACAAAACCCACAGGCCAATCAATCTGTAATAGGACGAATAAGAGGAAAGGAAATCTGGGCTCGCTTACAGGCGGCTGGAGACTTTTCTACTCCTAGGCTTCGTTAAATCTTGATCCAGTTTCTAGTTCTCTCTTCTGTAATATATCCATACAGGGACATTTTTTCCAAAGTGAAAATAAATGAATAAGGATTAGAGGGAGGCCCAGGAAGAGAATTCTCACAGTGCTCCCTGACAGTGCGCACACTCTTCACACCTGATTTTCATTTTCTGTAGAGCCGTTCTGATGGGATATCCCAAAAGTTTTTTTTCATTTTCAATATGACACGACGGTAAAGTGCGGGATATAGGCCGAAATGAAATAACGATCCCATAACGGCACCCCTAAGTAACTCTGCCGACTCTACAAGTTTCTGTTACCAAGTTATGAGAAACATCAGCGGCATGATGGCAGCAATCTTGACAGCTCGATTTTTTGACTAAGGGAGGACTTGTTATATATATATATATATATATATATATATATATACACATACACACACACACACACACACACACACACACACACACACACACATATACACGAACTTGAGTAGCATTCAAATGTTAATCCATAGGGTTTAATATGATGTTGGCCCTTTGCAGCTATAACCGCTTCACCTCTTCTGGGAAGGCTTTCCGTAAGGTTTGGGAGTGTGTTTATGGGAATTTTTGTCCGTTCTTCTAGACGCACTGGTGTTGGACGAGAAGGCCTGGCTCGCAGTCTCTGCTTTAATTCATCCCAAAGGTGTTCTATCGGGTTGAGGTCAGAACTACATGCGCAGTCATGTAGGAACTGGTGTGAGGTTGTTTTTCAGTCTTTGGGCTTGGCCCCCCCTTAGTTCCAGTGAAAAGAACTCTTTTTCTCTTTGTCCAAAAGACATTTTGAACAATTCCATGCTCCCAACTTTGTGGATGACCCCTTCCTGTTTCAGCATGACTACGCACCAGTGCACAAAGCAAGGTCTCTAAAGACATGGATGACCTCACAAATGTGCTTCTGGAAGACGTTTGGACAAACCTAATGGTTTGTCCTGATTTTTATTTCTTCTACATTGTAAAACATAATTTGAATAGTTGATACTGAGATGTTTTGTCTCAAGTTTTGTAGAGTCAGGGGTACCTCAGCAGGTGAGGCATTGGACTACAGTTCAGGAGGTCCCATGTTCAAATCCAACGACTGTCAGTTTGTCCCTGCTGGGCCCTTGAGCAAGGCCCTTAACCCTTAACTACTCACATGTATAACGAAATACAAATATAAGTCGCTCTGGATAAAGGCATCTGCCAAATGCCTAAATGTAAGCAAGATGGTTTTTTATGCTTGAATGATTCAAAGGTCACTGTGTGGTTTAACAAACAAAACAAAAAAAAACACTAAAACTGGTTAGGTACAGCGACTGGATGGAAATGAGAGAAAAAACATCCTTCAGGAATCCTGCAGAACTACAGTATAATAGAAATACAAGAAAGTCTGGCTCTTGAAAGAAAAATATGAGGAACTAGACTGTTAATTCACTGATGAAAGGTGTCATGGAAGTTTATATTTCTTAACCCACTGCAGATTACATTCACTTATAAATGACACGTGTACTTTTGCACCCGTTATAAAGTGCAGACAGGACAAGAATTTACATTTTTGTTAACTGGTACTCAACACCAGTAGTCCGATTATGGGTTTTTTTGTGTGACCTTAACTGAAAAGGAGAAAATACTCGAGAGCAGCGAGAAATATGTAAGTTGAAAGATGGAAAATATGTTGTTTGCCAAGTTCTCCGATGGTACGTCACTACTCGGCGAGCAAAACAGTTCCACTCATTACAAGCTGCTTGATTTAAAAAGGTGAGGGGGGAAAAATGTTAAATCCTTTCAAAAGAGAAAATGCTGCATCCTGTATAACATCAAGTTCCATAAAAAAAAAAGAAAGCTCTTATGTGTAGAAAGGAAGGCATGCAGCCATTAATAGCCTTTCTACTCACTCTCTCTCTCTCTCTATTCCTGCCTCAGCATCTGAGGAGGAAGCAGATTAAGGCAAAGTAATCTGTTTACACGCATTTGTGGAATCCCCATTTCTGCAGGCGCAGTGTAGCAAGCTGATGGGTAAGAAGGAAGCGAATCCTCCACCTGTGCTGCTCTCCGTGCGCTGGATACCTGCGTGGGAGACGCTCGACCGCTGAAAGCCTACATTTACCCACTTTGGCATAATTGCGGCGTTTACTCTCGGCCCGCCTAAGTGCTCCATTCATGCCGCTTCGCCTCGCCTGACGAGAGCCTCCGCGCAGGGGTTGATTGCTTTACAATAGCAGATCAAAATATTAGAGTGATTCCTCTCAGGGATCATAGAGTGTGTTTGACTAACACTATCATTAAGTTGTCCGTCAAGCAGCACACACAGAAAACTGAATGAATAGAAGAGTGGGGGAGAAAAAAAAAAAGAGGCCCAATTGTTACAGCAGTAAACGTACTGATGATCTGTTTATTCCAGATCATTAACTGCACTGACTGTTCAAGAAATGATTCTGCTCTAAACTATCAATTACCGAAATTATTAAATTGCCTCCAATTACGTTCATTACATTAACCTTAGTTAAATCCTTTTGCACAACAGTTCTGTTGATTTTACTAAAGCAGGCTGGTTAAACACATTACTGATACTTGATCCAAGAAGCATTAGGGTCTTTACTTATAGGTTAAACAAAGATTCCTTTTTGGGGTTTTTTTAGCAGGTCCACATGGATGTTCCATCAAACAGAACTGATGAAAAGAAAAGAAAAAAACATGTTCTGTCTAGACATATAAGGACATCTCTGGAAATATAGGATACTTTAAACCTAAGGCTTAGGGGAATCAGCATCTCGGCCCGACAAGCAAAACATGAACGGCACATCTGTGACCCTGTGGGTTCTGAGCAAAAGCAAGAACTCCCTGGTTATGCTTTATTTAATTGCCTGATTATATCCCGGCACTTTTGGCAAGCTCTAACTGCACCAGTTGGCCCATGGGCGGATGATGGTCAAGTTGAGAGATGCAAACTTTAGTCAGGAGCTGTGCGCTTGACTCACTCGCTGACCCGAGACCTCCACCTGCACCGGCAACGCTTCTTATCGTAGGACCCGGAGCACTCCTTGCTGAGCCGCTCGCCACAGCAGAAGGCCTTTTGACTCATGCCCATCTGGCCTGCTAGCACGTTAAGAGCACGCCAAGGTCCCTGCTAGCGCCACGCTACCTCGCCCGAGCGCATCGGAAAGCCTGCAAAGTTTCAGTGATGAACAAGTTCCGTTGCAGCACGACTGCATGTGGTTACTAAAGGAGATGACAAGTCAACAAGCCGCCTCCGAGTTCTCCCACGTGCGCACACGATTACACAAACACAGAAGAACATAATCACACCCCGGACGAGATAATATTTACACTATACTGATCGTTATATGTTATGTACACTTCCAAAAAATAATGTTCGATGCTTTCTTTTTTAAAGGTTTTCTATCCTAATCTATCTAAGGCCTATTAAAACTGATAATTGAGATTAATTATAGTTATCTGCCTAAACCTTACAAAACAAACCATACTACTACTCAGCTCTATTCGGCTGTTTTTTCCTCCAGGTCTTCTTTTAGTTGTGAATTTTTACCCGTGGTCTAAACGTATGACCTAGACTTCCAATTTATCTCTGTGTCATGTAGCTGAGCTCTCCAGAACATCCTGCTCCAATGTCGTCTGAGTCATTGGTGTGTCATGATCACCTGTGTACCTCACAAGGTGTGAGACGGCAAGTTGTGTTTTTTTAATAGCAGTGGGACATCGGTCTAGAGCTACTGCCAGATTTCATAAAAAGAACATGACAAGGGTATTCCTCCAACAGGATGGTGTCTGGTTGGGAGCTGGATAATCACCACACACTCCCAGGATCTCAGCCTTTTGATCAGGAACTACTACAATGGGTCAAGTCCTCATCTTGATGGTAAGGAACACATACACTTGGTGTAGATGAGGACTCGACCCTATCTACTAACGATAAATCTGTCTGGGAAGTCTGAATCCTGGATGTCTGATTAGAGCAAACTTGCTGGGTGTGTAGAGGCAACCACAGCACTGCACCGTAGCACCATGCTCATCATCATCTCTCTTGGGGCCCATAACCTTTTTTTTGCCTTTCTAAAGATGGAAAAGCACCAGGATCAACCACTGCACCCTACGAGACTCGTGTAGTGCTATCCCTAACTTGTCCAGAAGTCTTGGTTAGCACTCATGCCAGTAAAAAGAGTTGCAGTGGACACTTGGTGGTGAGGTGACTCAACGATAGGTTGACTTCAGTCAGTCATCTGTGCTTGTAGTCTTTTTTGCAATGTACACTGTCTGGCCTTAAATAACCAGACGTACACGCTAAAATGTCATGCATGAAAATTATTCTTTGTGATCTCAGAGTCCTGGAGTATGCCTGTGTAATCAAGGAGGACAAAAAAAAAAATCCATAGATGTGATATAACCTGGTCATTCAGTACGTCTCCTGAGTCTAGACCTGACCAACTGAAGCAACCCCAGATCATAACGCTGCCTTCAGAGGCGTGTACTGTAGGCACAATGCATGATGGGTAGGAAAGGGAAGCCTATGAAGCAATGGAACAGGGTCAATTTGAACTCATCAGACAACATGACCTTTTCCGTTGGTCCAAGTCGAATTTTTATGCCTCCTAACAAACTCACAACTTTTTTTCTAAAAAGTTTACTGTTAGTTCTTATCACTTTTACTTTTACTATTAAACATAGCTTTGTTTTTTTTGTTTTTTTATCCTTCCAGGTTTTGATAATGTATTGAGCCCAATTCCATTCATTTCAAATCTCCTTATTTGTTGTCTTTGCTTTTTCCTTTTAACATTTTTTTTTTTTTTTTTTTTTGAATGCCTGCTACACACAATGAGCTCATTGTCTAAGCAGAGGCTTACACACAGCTGGTAGACCATCAAAGCTGGGCTGGACACCCAACTCCTACTGAGACATACCACTTTACAAGGAATTTCTCTTCCTCATGGTACTATCAAGGGTCCACAAAACCATATTTAAATAGATCACTAGGGAACTGCTGAGTTTACGATGCCTGCTCGTGATTTGCTAGTAATGACACATCCCATTAGCCACCATGCCATTCATTTAACACAGAATTTCATCTTCGGCACAAATGTGCAATATCTTCTGTTCTTTCTGAACGACATCTCTCCTGTTCTTCATCTCTTTCGACTTCTTCATATCCCTCCTGCTGTCACATCGCTGTGCCAGCGCTTTAAATTCGCAGGCTTAAAAGGTGTCAGTTTGTCTTTCTTGATATCTGTTTCTGTTCACACACTGAGAAGAACCTGGTAATCTTATTAGGTCTTGTGGTGTTAACTCCTGCATGTGTTCACATTCAAACCCCTTAATAATGAACTACTGTTACACTGTGAAGAAGAATGGAAAAAAAAAATAGTAGGTCAAAGGAAATTTCCTTATTTGAATTTTAATAACGCATACTAGCTGTGTAATGATGAGTCCATCAAACCGCTCGCTTCTAAAACCTTGGGTCGATATTTGATATTTGAAGGAGTCTTTCACATATTTTGCAATGAAGCATCATTTTATACTAATTTAAATAATATAATTATAAAATTATAAATTAAATATGTGTCCTAAGCCATCAACCCTGATACTTAAAACTTTTTTCGGTGAATGAATCACAATATGAGTGTTATGGGCTATATAGCACTGTATAAGCACTATAAACATATGTTGTGCTGTACGTTGCATGAGGTTACAGCATAGTCCAGCAATGTCTTGTGCTTTAATACCAAAATGAAAACCTCTTCTGATACAAAAATCAAATGCGACAAATCGAGAAAAAGAAGCTCCTGACCTGGCCGGGTTTAATGTCCATGTATTGAAGGACCTCTTTCAGCAGAACTGGAGTGTGTGGTTCTTCTTGGTTCGGCTGCAAAGATGATTGCTTCGTGCTTCTTCTATGGCAGTCTGGCGATAAAGGAGAAGAGCCGGAGCAGAAACCAAGCTGAGGCTGGTTTGGCTTCCACCAGCGACGGCTATATTCACACTTGTGCACTCTCCACTTTCTCCGACAAGCCAAGCGCAGGGGCAAAGGCAAGCCATGACAGAAGAGCGTCATTTGGAAACTGAAAAAGGAATAAACAATAAAAAGTTTGGATTTTTCCTATAGAAAATCATCTACAAAAATAAAAAATAAATAAATACATATAGAGTAAACTCATAATAATGACAATGATAACCTTAATGAGTACACCACTGATTCTGCCCCGCTTAGCAGATTAAAAAAAAAAAAAGCTGATTCAGGATGTTAGACTAAAATGGATAAGGGCTAAACACTTAATCATTTACATTTAAGTAAAACTGAATCGCCTGCATCTGTTACCATTTACATGACTCTTGTTACCAAAAGCATATTTATCTCCGAATCAGGTTCAGAAAAATTATATCACCAAATACAAAGAGTGTTCGAACCAAACTGGGATTTTTGATTATGCAGAATACCAGAACACACTTATAAGAGAAAAACTCTTTATTTTTCTATATATCTATATTTTTTGCTTCACCAATGCACCCATCCAAGTGTTTCACTAGTAATTCTTTCTCAGTCATAATTAAACCACATAAATCACATCTGAAACGCTGGCGTTCCAGAAACTCCCTTAAAGGAAAAAACATGTGGAAATGACTTGGAATGAGGTCAGGACTGTACAGGGATGAGGTAATACCTCCAAGATGAGTTTCTGCAATGTGCAAGTGGTGTTCGTGTACCGATCCCACGGAAATATGCGCCTCTTCCTCCAGTTGGTGAAAAACTTATTAGTACATTTTCAAGGATCAGACATTAAACTCACTGAATGTTCACAGAAACGACCGCAACGGGCTCCAAGCCACCTCGACTGGAATCGTCATTTAAGTCATCCAAACATTTCAATTGCGCCGTTCAAATACGGCTAAAAGTCTCATCACCATACTGTGCTTTAAGTCTTTTGTAAATCTCAATCAGTTTTGTACCTTTGTCCATGAGAAATTTCACCCCAAGTCCCGGTTTGACTTGAACGGCCCTCGTACATCGGAAAACTTTCGTAGTAGTCCTTCCAATTTCGAATTTATACCAGCAAACCCTTCAAACACCAAATTCTACATAAACACTGAGGTTTTTGCTGCTCTCTCATTTGTTAGTGTCAGCCACACAAGCACCGGGATGTGTCTTGAAAGCTTGTCAATCGAAAAAAAATTGACAACTCCATGGTAACATCATGCCGCATTACCAAAAGTGATGACTCTGATAGAACCTGTAGCTGTCACCTGTTATTTTCAGGAATGCAAAATTTCACCAAAGGGGTTTGAGGTGATATTTGTCACTGTTGAAAAATCAAAGTGTTATTTGGTGCTTTGACGTCTCCAGATTATACCAGATGGCAGTTAAATCCATGACATTTAACACGTCTTTAGGTTTGTGATTTAAAATACAGCTCACAAAGGGGGTGGATGAGAAATGTATATGTACATATAAATCACAAAAAAAGAGTTTACATAAACAATAAGACAAATAAAAAAAATAAGCTACATGGCATGAATATCTTTTTAAGAATGTATTTTCTAAAAAACGCCCCATGGCATGAGTCGATGCCACATGTTGACATGTCTGCTTTTAAAACAATATGCATATAGAGATATACCACATGGATAAAATCTCAAATAAATATACATTTTTAAAAAGCTTGATTGAATGTTATTTTTAAGCAATAAATATGCAGACTAGCAAACGACTGGTAAATATCTATAGAATTTAATGACGACAACATAACAGTCATCATGATGGACACATTTGAGCTGAGGTTAACTGACAGCACTTCTAAAAAAATGGCCAGATACATAATGGTCATAACCAGGAGACATCGGCTGCTTTTCAATGGTGAATAAAATAATATTACATGATTATAGAGACAAAAAACACGTCGTCAATCAGTCTCGAGTTTTGAGACATTCTGGCAATAAACAGTTCAAAGTCGATAAAAGAGTCCATAAAAATTGCCGGTCGCCAAGTTACCAGTTTGCACCAATAATCAAAATAAATGATGCTCGCTGATAACAAGCTGCTACTGTTGAGCACCCTGGGGGCGGAACAAACACATCCTAGAGGGCATTTAATTTAACGAAGACTCGACTAGCACAGGCTGAGTCATCCGGGAAAAAATTATTTTATTGCTTTCCTGAAAATGATGAATTATAAAATGAAAACACAAACATCTCCACACTTATGAGAACCTAGGGTTCTTGTTTTTATTATTTTTTTAATTAGATTTTATCACATTTGTTATAAGTAATTGTTATTTGTAAGTAATAGAGATAGGGAAGAAATTCAGGTAAGAATTACGGGTCTTTTGGGTGGTGATTCACGCATTCACAAATCTCCAAAGTCTATTTTTTATCATTTATTTTTACGTTTATAGTCAATTAGGCGCTTCATTTTTCTAACTAATTATAAAATAATTAAAACATGTGTCCTAAGCCATCAGGTCCAGAATCGGACCAGAATCGTCCGGTTTTGATTCAGCTGATCAAGTCAAGTAGGTTTTTATTATCACTTCAACCATTTACAGTTTAGCACACAGTGAATTGAAACAAGGTTCCTCCAGGACTAAGATGCTACATACAACATAACTGAACAGAAGCTAACAGGCTAACGAAGAAACCCAACTAGCTGAGACACGACAGATTGACATGATAACATAAATTAACAACATAAATCAACAAAAAAAACTACCTAGCTAACTAAGAGACCTACTTAGCCGGCTAATGGGACAAAACAGATTGACATTTTAAGTTAACAGAGAGCTAGCTATGTGTTTTTATACAACAACAACAAAAAAAAGACAACATAAAGTGCGCGTGCGAATGTGCAAACGGAAGACTTTGGAGCGTTGAAGGTGAGAAACGTTACAGTTAGTTTATAACCCTACAGGTGAAACACACTGAACTATTTACACGTTTTCCTCCCGTGTGGTTAAAGTGAATTATTTCCCAAGTTTGTTAAGAATTAATAATTTTAATAATAATGGCGGATTTCAGAGGTACGTGTTGAAATGTTAATCTCTTGTATTTGACGTTAGTTTGTGTTGTTTAAACGCTGCGCTCGCTTTTTAAATATGAAAACTATTGTTAAAAGAAACGAGATACAGTAAATTACTCTTTAAAAGTTTTTTTGAAAGGTTTAAACATATATTATTTATAACATGGGGATGCTTCTAATATCGTGTCGGGAGGTGACCGCTGATTCCCAGCCCTAATTACAGGTATTAAAACAACCTGAAACACATTTTTTCTTTCAGGGACACTTTTTAATACCCTTAACTAACATAATGCACAAATTAACTCGACTTCTATCCTTTATAATAATAATAATAATAATAATAATAATAATATACAGGTATTATGTGGATAAATTGTTTCCCAAGAGATTTGTTTGATTTGAAAACGCTTACTAAATAATCAAATAAAAATCCCAGCGTGGTGTGTTAAAAAAAAATAAAGAAAAAATACGTATGCATGATATAATAAAAATAACAGTGAAGATGTGTTAATTTACTACTCGTTGTCTAAACAGCGACCACAGCACGCACGCACACACAACACTGAGCAGAGGAACATACTGTACCCTTACTGTACCACTCGGCAAACTGCAGCGCCATGTGTTTGGGTGCTGTGCACCTTCGAATTGGTCCCGGCTGCAACTTAAAACGAACTCGCGTTCCTACTGCATTCTGGATACGATACAATTTATATATATATATATATATACACCGCTCTGGATGAAAAGAAAAAGTGACCACTGACAAATTAACAGACCACTGTTTTTTTTTCTTACATGTATTGGTGGGATGAACAGTTTAGTTTCATCTTTTGTGAACTGCTGACAATATTTATTTATTTATTTATATTAATTCAAAATATAACTATTGTTATTTAGAGTGTATATTTAAAGGAACTGACAGCATCACAACACATCAAAATAACTCAAGATCATGCAGTATTTATTGGCAGAGCTTTATTAACTCAAATAAAACTAAATAGCCTACAAATAATTTGTAAACAAACTGTGTTAAGTCTTCGGCTTAATAGCATTACGGAATCAGTATTTGCGATTACAGCTTTCATGCGTTTCGGCTCTCCACCAGTTTTTCACATTGCCGTTGGGTAACTTTATACCACTCTTTTTGCACAGCTCAGCTTTACTTGATGGTTTGTGACCATCCATCTTCTTCTTGATGGCATTCCAGAAATAATGGCTAAGTAAATGGCTGTGGCCTTTTTTCTTCTTTTTCCCAGAGCTGTATGTATAATTTATATTGTTGAAGAAAAAAAAAAACACTTTTTGCCACCACACTTCTTGTGATGTCATACAGGGATGTTTTTTTCAATAATATATTCCTTGGGGGGATATATTATAAATACTGCATATTTAAACAAATAAGAAATTAAATTGTTATATAAATATTATTCTGTCAACAAAAAAATTCTATGAGAGCATTGGCACAAGTTGCTATTTCTGCATTTCTTTTGGATTTTTGCTTAAATAAAAAAAATCTTGTTTTTTATCAAAGGTTTGTTTCTTTTTTTTAGGTTTCTTTGTTTAATTTGTTTTAGGTATCGTTTCCTTGTATAATAAAAAAAAATCCAGGTGTGTCATTTATTTATTTTTTTAGAATTTGTTATGTGTTATTTACTGCTCTGTTTATTCTCCCTGTCTATATGGAAACATACTTTATTGATCCTAAAGGAAATTCCAGATATCCAGTAGCATTATAAGTAGCCCGCTGTATATGATACATACACTTAGTAGACACAGGGTAATGAAATAACTGACAGGAGTGCAATGCTAAGAACAGAAAGCTACAATATGTGTAAATATATATAAATAAAGCCACAATAAGTCACTAGTAATATAATAATAATAATAATCCTGATAAGTGAAATGACGTGACATGCAGTGCAACCTTCATGTGCACCTGTATTTATGACAAAGTGACAGCAGTGCAAATAATATTAATTGTGCAAGAAACAGCATGAAATTGACTGAGTCTTTGTTTAATGGCATGATTTTATTATTGAGTATTATGTAATACTGAGAAAATGCTGTTTTGTATGTTGTTCATTGTCGGCGTCTAACCAGATTTATCCAGGGGTAGCTCAGTAGTTAAGGCACTGGACTACGGTTCGGAAGATCCCAGGTTCAAACCCCACAACCACCAAGTTGCCACTGTTGGGCCCTTGAGCACGGCCCTTAACCCTCAACTGCTCAGATGTGTAATAAGATTTTTAAAAAAAAGTAAGTCGCTCTGGATAAGAGCATCTGCCAAATGTAATGTAAATGTAAGTAATAAGTAATAATCCTGTATACAAGGTCGCAGGGAGACTTGGGTCAATAGGCGAGGTACACTCTGGACAGGGTGCCAATCCATCAGACGGCAAACACACACATTCACACGCTCATTCACACACTACAGCTATTTGGGGACACCAATTAGCCTAATCTGCATGTCTTTGGACTGTAGGAGACAAACCTGAGGCAGGAATCGAACCCAGACCCTGGAGGTGGAGGAGGTGCGAGGCCATAGCGCCAACCGTGCCGCCAAGTATATTGTTGTGCTGTGAAAAAAATATATAAATAATTAAAATTCAATAAATTAAACAAAAATGTTAAAATGCTTTTGATTTGTTCAAGCTATTTTGGCTTTATAGCTGAGTGTATTTTGACAGGCTTTATCAGGCTGTAGTAGCTTTCAGTTGTCATTTAAACAAACCCGATGAGGCTGTAGTCATGTATTTCATCGATCTCCAGCGCTTTCATTGCACGGATATACTTTTAATTATGTCATGTCCACAATTTTATTATAAATAAATAAACAAACAAACAAATATGTGTACTGACGTTGGTCGTGGCGATGACGTCACGATCGCGCCCCGGACCCACACTGGCGGTGTCAGGTGACGTCACTGCCCCGTCGTCCAATCAGATGCCGAGTTTCCTGTTTCGCTCGAGTTTGAAAATCTTCGCGCTGAGAGCTGCGGCTGAACCCGTTATGAGCTCCGTTGTAGAGTCGGATATGTTTCCGGTTAAATAACTCATTCTGCTGAACGCTGGGGATATATAATTGTTTCAAAAGGTAAATATACTGTATACTGTATGTTAAAAAAATAATAATAAACGTGTACGGTACCGGGGTAGGCGTGTTACTGTTAGCTGTGTTAGCAAAGGCTTAACGTCCACAACAATGCTAAGCTAACTTCTCTATGCTAGCTCGGTAACATGAGCATGGGGTGGAAGCAAAACATTCATGCGTTTTTAATATATATGAATAACTTTAGCAGAAAATAGGTATAATGTTGTAGGATTTACAGTATATAAAGATAAGGACTTTGTCCTGTGTAGTTCTTATAGCTTCATCTAACACTATAGCAAACTAGCTGCATAAGACAGAAATACTCACTGATATGATAATGAGCAATAATTTATCCTTATTTATGGTGCTTATTTATCCCTAAGTCCTGCTTATTATTTTATTTAAATGTATCTCTAATATCAGCCCTATTAAAAGAAGTGCAGGAGAAACAAACACAAGAAGGAAAGGATAATAAATGTTATTTCATTAAATGATATCTAATAATTTGTGAGGTATGTGTGTGTGTGCATATATATATATATATATATATATATATATATATATATATAGTAATTAATGATCAGGACAATGTTTTGTCACAGAAACCATAAATCAAAGGTGCACAAACTTTTGCATGCAGCTTTAGCTAGGTTGTATTTAAAGCATTTGTTAGTTAAAATAAAAAAAGATTTGTATTTATTAGGTAACTATGTTACAAATATCACGTGGATTTGCTGTCTGTCTGATGGTCTCATGCGCGTTGTTGTCTTTGTGTGTTTTCAGTGGTTGACCTGAGCTTTAAACCAACGACCATGCCTGAAGGAGAAGTGTGCAGCCACGTGAAAGTGGTGGTCCGTGTCCGCCCTTTAAACACCAAGGAAACGGAAGGAAACTCTGGAAAAGTAGTGCGTGTGGTGGATAACCGCATGCTCATCTTCGACCCCAAAGAGACGGAAGTAACGTTTTTCCGTGGCCAGAAATCAGGAAACAGGGATCTGAGGAAACGAACGAATAAAGACCTGACGTTTGTGTTCGACCATGTCTTCGGAGAGGATTCGACGCAAATGGAAGTGTTCGAAAACACCACGAAGGGAGTGGTTGATGGAGTTCTGAACGGCTACAACTGTACAGGTGATGTCTAATATTGGTCTTCTATTGTGATGAAAGTGTGCTTTAAGTAGAAGTGTCACTAACAAGTGGTTTTCTTTTAGTCACACTGCTGTTTAGTCTCGATCCTGTGAGTTCTCATCACTTAGTGTGTAGGGCCACACCATCCTTGCTTGAATGTAGATCAGTGTTTTTCTCTATAGCAATTCTCTCACAAAACATTTATTGCACTCAAGATATGGGGGGAAAATAGCTTTTCCTCATTTTTACAACCTTTAAAGTGAATACAGTAATCTGAATGTTAACAATATTAATAATAAAAAACACATAATAAATAGCACCTGTCCTTTTGGACACTCAGCCAATGAAGGCACTTTTTTTTAATGCATTAGTTTAAATAATTGTATTAAATTTTTTTAGTAAATGTCGTGGAGTTTGTTAGGTAGTTAGAAGTTTAGAATTTTGTTTGCGTGAGTGTGTGAGACGTTTACCTTCTGCTGACTAAAATAATAATGCACACAATGATAAACGCAACATCAGAAGAAAATGTAATGGTATGATGCATGTGCATAAAGGAGAGACAGAGAGCATGCAAAGAAGACAATCAGAAACACCGTCAGCGCCAACGTTTGATTGGCTAGGACTGTCCCTCCTCTAGCCCCTGATTGACAGGCATTGAGCGAAGACAGTGTTGTAATACTGAGTGCAGGCTGGAAAAAGTACAGAAATACAATTTGATTGCTTGAGATAGTAAAACAGAGTTTTAGGCATGAAAATAATGATGCATGACTCCAACTTCACCATGTAAACTGACTAGTCTGTCTCCTTGTTACACGTCATATGAGTGACAGCAGAACGGCATAAATAAGGAAGAGAGAAGTGAATGAGTTTTATCACCCAATCATTCGTTAATCTCTGGCCTGATTGGTAAATTAGTAGTGTTTTGTGGTACACTGTGTGCATGTGTGTGACCAATGAGAGTGACTGATGGAACAATCTGAGATTGTTATCAAGTAAATAAGCGAACACGTGAATGAAGCGTGATCTGAATACAGGAGATACGCGAGAGTGAATCACTGACATTCAGAAATGAGTATTGAAGCATGATTAATTACGCAGCTCTAATTGTGTGTGTGGAAAAGCTTGTACTTTCACTACTTAAAACAGCCCTGGTGAATTTTTACACTGCAACTTCCCCAAGTGTTTAAGTGATCTTTGATTATGATTTTTAGCCGCCCGCATTCCTCTCAATGTTGACGCTTCAACTTCTTTCTTCCAGATTTTAATAATGTGTTGGACAGTTCTTAACCCCATTCTCGTAATGATATTTTCTTTTGCTTGACGCAGACAACTTTTTCTGTTATAAATATTTATAAAATATTTGGCAAGATAATTTGTTTGTTTGTTCGGCTATGTTTTGTGACTTTGAGAAGTCAGCAGTTATCGGCTGCTCTGACATCACAGGAGGATATTGCCAGTACAGTTATAATAGTGGTTAAGAGGAGAAAAACTATTAAACGTATCTTTAGGTAGAGCTGATTTTCAGCGGATGGGGCCTTCAGCAGGAAGTTAAACAGCATTGTGGGTATGGTATAAAAGAAATATAAATGAGCTGGATTGTTATTCAGGAAGTTTGAATGTCTATGATTTTTTACTCAGATGTTGCCTCAAGTTGGAAAAAAATATTTTTGAAAAATTGCCTGGTGTTGCTTCATACTTCTCAATTACTTTTTTTATTGTGTTTTCAAATTGTTGCTAAAACTTTGGTTTACAGTAGAGTCTCATCTCCCCTCCATTATATTTCTGACCACTCGGGACGGAGCGTGATCATTTCACCTAGACAAACATCCAGGTTTATATAAAATATAACCTACAAGCTTGCCGCTCCTGTGGTCATTTTATTGCTCTCCAGATGTGAGACTTTTATCGTTGCCGAGATGTGTAAATAAATATATACGCACACCCAACGTCCTCTTGGTAAACTAATCAGACCAGAATGGGATTTAAGGCAACTCGCGTCCCGTGTTTGTGTAAGTGATGTTTTGCAAACCAGCATCACGGTTTTACGATGCAAAATGCGTCAATGGATCGGTAAATGCAGCAAACACTATAAAGCGTTCCAGTATCAGGTCGCTGCAATAAAACCCATAATCTCATCACGGCACGTGCGCTCAGAGGACGGAAGGCTGCTTCGGAGGAAGCTTTTTGTTTAATCATTAATCATGTTAGCATATTGACCAAAAGCCGTAGTGTTTATCTGTAATTCAAATCATAATTGAAATCTATCGATTGGCCCGAGGTGTAGTTCTGCGTAAACCATGAGTGAGATGAAACCCGGGTGCCTTTTACATGATTAGTTTCATTCCGAAGGGAAACTGCAGGGAGATCTTATTCTTATATCAAACTTTTCTTTTCCTTTTTTTTTTCTCCTTCAACATTTAATAAAAGACATTCAGATGAGATCGATTCGTACATTTTCATCTGGGTCGTGGTTATAATCTACCTTTGTGTCTGTAAATGGTCTTTTCTGATTGTGCAGTGACTGCAATGAGCGTAGAGTTCCAGGTATTACTCAAGAGCATCGTTATTTTGCAAAAAGGAAAAACCTGTTATAAGAAAGAGAGAAAGAAATTGAAAGATCTCATATTTGCTGTATGTATACAGGATATTCAGAACGAAAGTAGTTGCCAGCTGTTTAATTATTTCATGTGATTCACCATTATTTGATTAATCGATCACTATCAGGATGAGCACAGTGCACTGTATTTACGTTCAACAGTTGAACTTTAGTATTCATTGTGAACTGGAAATCCCTGCAGAAAAGCAAAGGGTCGACTTATCAGGGCTTTTGATTGATGCGAGCTCTTGCATTACATACGCATGCAAGCCACAGGGAGAGAAATGAGACGCAATAAAATACAGGAGGGGTTGATATGAATGCTGATATATTTGCATTCAGACATTATTTTCGATTTGATATAGGGAGAAATGACACGCAATATTTTTATCAGGAATCTCATAAAAAATAGGATCCATTATTTAGATTAGCATCGTACTGATTAGTCAGAGGTACACTATATTGCCAAAAGTATTCGCTCGCCTGCATTCACATGCATATGAACATGAGTGTGTTTGTGGGAATTTTTTTTTTACCATTCTTCCAGAGGCGTATTTGTGAGGTCACTGATGTTGGACGAGAAGGCCTGGCTCGTCCCAGTCTCCGCTCTAATTCATCCCAAAGGTATTTTATCGGGTTACGGTGCAGGCCAGTCAAGTTCTTCCACACCAAACTTGCTCATCCATGTTTTTATGGACCTTTGCTTTGTGCACCGGTGCGCAGTAATGTTGGAACAGGAAGAGGCCATCTCTAAACTCTTCCCATAAAGTGAGGAGCGGGAAATGTTTTTAAGCATGAAGAGTTCCTTCTCTTTCGCTGGAAGTAAGGTGCCGAGTCCAACTCCTAAAAAAAAGAAAAAACACACCAGTTCCAACATGACCAGTGCACAAAGCAACGTCCATCGTATTAAACCCTATGGATTAGGAATTGGATGTCACTCAAGTTCATATGCATGTGGAGGCAGGCGAGCAAATACTTTTGGCAGTATAGTGTATGTCAAAGTGATGATTGAAGTAGTTGTAGTTGTTGAACATTTATTTAGGGTTTTGCTAATGGGAAAAGTTATGAAAATTTTTCTTACGTCAGAGTATGATGATTGTTTCAATTGCCGTTCGAGTCAAACCTGGATTGACGTTTCTCATGAATTAAGTTGTAAAAGCGATGAACATTCAAAGACAGCACTGTAATGACGTGCATCTGTGAATGGTGATCCCGGCTGAAGTGGCTAGGAGTCCACTGCAGGCATTCCTGCGATCATTTAGCGTCCGTCTGTGGGAACTGTACACACAATTATTCACAAACACCACTTGCACATTACAGGAATTCGGTTGGAAGATATTGCCACATCCCCAGTACAGCCCATGCCATTTTCACATGTTTGGAACATTAAAGGAGTTCCTAGGAGGCCTGTGTTTCAGACATGAAGCAGGAAGTTTGATCATGGCTCTGGCGTACTGAAAAACTTTTTTTACCTTGATGTTATCAAAGCACTAGTGAAAGACTGGGATAAGTGTAGCAGAGAATTATGTAGAGAAATAAAGGTAGTTTTTACTCTCATGAGTGTGTTCTGTTATTCTGGATGATCAAAAGACCCAGTTTGATTTAAACTCCTCACAGGTTTGAGCACTTTACAGTTCTGCCGTGAAGATGGAGATCATCATTCTTATTGAATTCATTGTGTGTGTGTAGTGTTTGCTTATGGAGCCACCGGAGCGGGGAAGACACACACTATGTTGGGCAGCAATGAAAACCCAGGTGTGATGTACCTCACTATGAAAGAGCTCTTCAAAAGAATGGACCTAACCAAGGATGAGAAAGTGTTCGAGCTGGCGTACTCTTATCTAGAGGTAATTAGGGGACTGGGATCTGCACCAGTGTTCATTTGTGCATTTTAGTAGTATAGTAGTAGTTTGATGATGATCATAATGCTTTTTTATTTATTTTATTTTTATTTATTGATTACTATTATAAATTGACTGTTTTTCATGATATTTTGTCAGAACGCTTTATTCGTGTTTATTATTTTGATTTAAGTTTAAATAAGTTTAAATATTACATAAAACAGATTAATCATACTTGGCTAATTACATTGTGATTAATCATACTTTAATTAAATATTAGCAAATTTGCACTTATCTTGCAATAGTATAGGTAGAATAGTATGTTTGTTTATTATTAATGTGGCACATTTTACTTGTACCATGAAAGTAAAAAAAAAAAGTTATACTATATATAATGCAAGAAGCAAACAGTGGGATTGATTGATTGATTGATTGATTGATTGATTGATTGATTGATTAAAAGTCCCTCCTGATTTTAAACAAATCCAGTCTGTCTCCAAATTCTTGTTCATAATGAATTTTATAAACGCAAATCCTTCACGAAGCATCGTTTGTTTCTGAATAAACAGGTTTATAATGAACAGATTCGCGACCTCCTGGTGAACTCGGGTCCACTCGCCGTGCGAGAAGATGGTACAAAAGGAGTGGTGGTCCAAGGCCTGACTCTTCACAAGGTATGTACGAGTCCGAGAGAGGGAAAGAGAGAGTGCGCTAAACCATGATTTACCCACTTTTTGACCTGCAGTTTGCTTAAGTTTAGTGGTGAGCCGTTCGGGTTAATATGAAAATGCCATTCAGAATAGCAGGGTGAGAAGTCTGAGATGAGACTATTAGCATAAATAGGTTGGGGTGTAATGGGATGCAAAAGTCACGGTTTGGTACGTACCTCAGGTTTGCTGTCACAGTCTGGTGCAAAATTATTAAAAAGTCTAGTGGTAAGAGCCAAGTTGTAACTAAGAAACTTGTAAACGTTGTACAGTTTTTTACAACAAAAAAGTGCACTATTTGCTACTGGTGATGGCACTGTTACTATTTTGCATAACTTATATCATGACTGCTCACAGAATTGAAATAAACCAAGTAAAACTTCTTACCTTTACTGTAAGAAGTCTTGACCTTTTTTTTTTCTTTCTCTCTTAAAGTTAAGACATAAGACGCACTGAGAAACTTCACCGGTGCTCATCATGAAGACTTTCCTAAGTCAAAAAAAGAAAATGTGGAGAGCACAAACAAATGTTAACAGTTTAAGATGTTGTTGCTACGGAAACCTTAATGTATGAGAATGAACATGCTAATCACTAACCTGTGACTTTCTTTGTAGCTGGGACTGCTGTCTGATCTGCTGTAATCGAATATTAATTAACACCTTCTAACCAATCGGATTATAGGGTCAAGTCAGGATGTGGTGTTGCTAATGATTGGGTCTGGATTTTAAATAGTTATAAATCAAAGTAACTCTATCTGCTTAATTTATGGGTTGAATACAGTGTTTGACGGTGCTTGACAGTTAAATAATTTCTGCAGATATGTGAGAAAACCTGAGGAGTGCCTTGGAAAAAGCCTAATCATGTTTGCCTAAATTAAATACTTTTAAATATTAAACGAAGCGCTTTCTGCGATGAACAGATACCAGCCCTAACCTGTGCGATTCATTTTGCATGTAATGTTTGAGTAGAGACGTATCATGAACGTTAATGCTCAGTGAGGTTTTCTTCTCGGTTACAGCTGAGAAGGTTTCCTTACACATCCTCTGTCCATCCATTTCTTTTCCTTACTACTAAATGACATGTTTATATAGTCACTTGGCGACTGTTCATCCTTTTTGCGTATGATACAGTTCCTCTCGTCAGCGCAATAACAATCATTGAATTTAAATGAACCGGCACCGTGCAAGTCCTAACCTTTAGACTAATCTTCCTCTCTCAGTTTTTGAGTCTTTGCTAATCTCCAACTCTCAGTCGCAGAGCCCAAGGTAATCTCCTAGTCTTACTCTCAGAATCTCTACTCTTGAATTAGGTCTGCAAACCAAAGTATCCTTTATTAAAATGTGAAAGATGGTATCTTGAAGTGCGGCAGAAGGATTTGGAAAAGTTCTGATACATATGGGAACGGTTTGGTTGTGTTTCTGTGTGTATGTGAACGAGATGTGTATACTTGGGCTGGCTTGACTCTCTCTCACCTTGATTGACTTGACCACAGACCACTAAGAGCAGCCATTGATTGTTTTGTGTTGATCTCTCTCTGCTTTGTAGTCTGAATCCGCTGAGCACATCCTTGAAGCTCTGGATTTCGGTAACAGAAATAGAACGCAGCACCCTACTGACGTGAACGCCTCGTCCTCGCGGTCCCATGCCGTGTTTCAGGTAAATAAACGTCTCGCCACAGCGCCAGACGAAACGCACCCGTCTAAACGCACATTCTCATAATGCAACATAAAGGTTGTTATGGTGAATTTGCTGCCTATTTCTTTTCCCCCATTTTTTTGTTCTATTCATCTCTTCCATCACCCCTTCCTCCTTTAAAAAAAAAAAATAATATGCTGTTCATCTTTTTAATCTTACTTTGGTATTAAAACTACACTTGCACGATATCTTTTGGTTTCTTCCGTTATTCCTCTTAAAGCCCACGCAGTTTAGCACAAGAACACAGTCTGCTGACGGTTGCAATTTCCATGATCGAACCCGACATTATACTTTTTAATCTCTTAATAGATATGTTTAATTCCTAATGCATATCCTTTCTGCATGATTATGCAACAGTTGGATGGAAAACGCAGTGCAGATATGTAGTATAACCGCACCGGGATGTTTGTATCACCGTGTGTGTGTGCGCTCAATATAAAATCCCAGCAACACTTTTTATTACACTGAGTGGGATACTACACGTACTACGGGCTTTTAGTCAGTCTGCGTGTTGCATGGCAACGCACAACGCTCTCCAGCTGCGGCTTCTTTTGGAATTATGTCTCTGAAATGTCAGTTACTCATTATTAATTAGTTGTTTAAAGAACAGAGGGATAAAAGCAATATTGCGATCGTGCCGTTGTACTGAATATCAGCGTGAAAACCGAGCTCCCGTGTCTAAAACATAACGAAAGTCCCTTGAGTTAGCTGTTACTATAGTAATAATGGTGTATTATTATGATGTCTACTGTCTGCGCTGAGGGGACGCTTTATTAAATTTATTAGTGGTGCCTGTATTATCTTGCAGGTTTATTTCTCTTAAAAAAATTTTTTTTTTCCTTTTTATTCTTCTTCCATACAAACTTTGGGGCGTAACTAGTTTGTCCTGCATCGTTTGCCGCAGGCCCATGAAAGCAGTGTCAAATCGTGCTGCTTATTTAAGAATGGGGTGCTATGACTTTGGAGGAATGGGAGGTGGGGTAAATTGCCGCCCAAAAAATCCCATAGACTTAATAATATAAGTTGTACCCCTGGGGCAGAAGACGTGCCCAAATTTTACTTATATATTATATATACGTTATATTATAGTAGAGACATGCGGGTGAGCTCATTTTTCTCAACCAATCAGTCTCTGAAGATTATTGTGAAGCTGTCAGGCCACGCCCTAGCAACCACTTTAAAGCACCTTAGCAACTGAACATTTGTAGTCTGTCATTATAAACAGATTTAAGTTAAACATAAGTGGTGCTTTGCCACGGCAAGCACCACTTATGTTTTCCTTGCAATAAGGTGCTGCAATGCAAATACTTTAATCAATAAAATATATTAAAAAAGAAAAAACGAGAAGCGTTTTAAGTCTCCACTTTGATCACTCTTCATACCATACCATGCTTTTTAGCTGTATGCTAATGCTAGCCTATTTCTTCTTACTAGCTATCTTATTTAAAGAGTTGGGTTTTTCAGTATTTTGATTGGCTTGATTCAGCCTGCTTACAGTTAAATTTCACAATTCACCTGTTCAAACCGTGTATGAAAGGCAAGGTTTCACTGAAGGTTCTGTGCGTTCGTCCGTTAGAGTAAATCAGTGTGCTGCGTGCATCTCACCCATTTGACATCGTAAATAATATTGAAAATCTTTATCAGGATGGTCAGTATTGATAGGGTGGTGGGCCGCCACACATAAATCAATGTATGAGAAACACTGCAAAGTCCCTTAAGGTCTTTTTTTTCCCCCCCCCACTCCTACACTCGTCTTCCTGGACAGATTTACCTGAGGCAGCAGGAAAAGACAGCTTGTCTTAATCCAAACGTACGCGTGGCCAAGATGAGTCTGATTGACCTGGCCGGTTCAGAAAGGGCCAGCGCTACCAACGCTAAAGGAGCTCGCCTCCGGGAAGGAGCCAACATCAACCGCTCTCTCCTCGCCCTGGCCAACGTCATCAACACGCTCGCCGACCCAAAGGTAACTATCGCCTTCACACCTGCGCCGAGCAGGAATGCCTGAGGAATGTGGTTGTGTTTCACACTTAGAGTAATTGTGTTTAGTTTCCTATAGCACTTTTTTTTTTCCTTTCCTCCAGCTCCTTGTTTCTACTGACAGGTGAGCCATACTGTGCCTAAGTCCTTGTGTTTTACAAACTATAGCATTTGATTGGTCCAGCCTAATCAACACAGTCACTTTTGTTAATATTGTGCAAAACAGAGGCTTTATCATTCTAAAAATAAATCCTAAACTTAATAAAGCTGAAATAAAGGAGTAATAAGCTGAAGTTATAAAAATGTTAAGTTTGTTTAAGGACACACACACACTTTTTATTTTTTTTGTCATTCAGTATTGTTCTTATGCTAATCACATCCTGGGAGACTGAAAATTCAGCAAGAAAATGGGAATAAATTATTTACAACGCATGCTCTATATGTTCACTTTTACACAATTTTCTCAGGAATTGTATTTTAGTTTATGTTGTATTTGATTATGTTGTATATTTTAATATATATATATATATAAGACATCGTGTACAATTTTCTAACATTACTACATTGTCATTAATATAAAAAAAGTAATAAATTAAAACAGTAAGAGTCATGATGTATACAAGTCATGGGGTGAAAATGGTTAAAAAAAAAAAAAAAAAATTGTTTTATCACTTACTCGCTCACTTAATCAGCATCTATACCGCTTAATCCTGTATTCAGGGTCATGGGGGGTCTGGAGCCTATCCCAGGATACTTAATGCACAAGGCGGGGTACACCTTATAAGGGGTGACGATCCATCGCAGGGAACACACACACTCATTTACACATTTGGGAACACCAGTTCAATCCTGATCTGCATGTCTTTGGACTGTGGGAGGAAACCGGAGTACCCAGAGGAAACGCACCAAGCACAGGGAGAACATGCTGGAAATCGAACCACGGAGGTACAATGCGACAGTTCTAACCACTGAGCCACCGTGCCACCCGATCGGTTTGTATTTTACGTCATTTATTGTGACCTTTACTTGCTGAGGGGTGGTCGAGTCAAACCTGGCCTCGTGATGAAAGTTCCCGCGAACGAAGGCATAAAGCCGACACAAGACAGAAGACGTAAAGCACAGCACAGTGATGAGACTCAGCAGTAAAACGTTTTAACGGTGCAAAGTTTTTAAAGGATTCCATACGCCAGTGGATGACGGGCCTGGGTGAGGTGGCTCGAAGCCAACTGCAGTCGTTCCTGTAAACATTCATCTTAAAATCTACAAGTTCAGAGGAGACACTTTCCAGTCTGTGGGTATCGTACACACCATCATTCAAAAACAGCGCTTGCATAGTGCTGACCTTCCTCCAAGAGATTTCACCATGTTTGAGACATTTTAAAGGAATTCCTGGGATTTAATAAAGAGCATTTTGGATAGCAGACAATGGGCCTCGAACTCCCTTGTGTCTCCTGTAAACATTCTTCAGCACACAAGAGGCCGGGGTCAGTCGGGTTTGTGTCCCAGTGTGGCACGCTCTTCCTGGCATCCGCTCCCAGGGTATCAGTCTCCGACTCTCCACTTCTCCTTTCGGGCTGAACTGATGCTATCTGCACTGGGAGAGCTACACCTCTCTTAGCCTGGCCTCTATTGTCTACACTAATCCCTCTCCTCAGGGGCCTCTGTTTGTGTGTGTGTGTGTGTGTGGGATCCCTGTCTGTGCACTGCTCTTGGCTCCAGTACGCCGCCGCCACACACTCTGCGTTCATCCGTATCCGGATTTTCCCGCGCCGAAAGGGATGGAGAGTAATTTATATCCGATCCCATTAGCGCGTGACTGCTATAGATTGTAGTCTCACAAAATGCTGTTAAATCTGCCTGTAAGTGTTTCACGTCATTAGCCGTGATAAACTGCTTTTCTGTTTGTTTTAGAGGACTGGCCACAGCTCAGCGAGAACACACATTGTTTTTCTTCTGCCCTTTTCTCAATAGCATTATAGAGATAATTGTTTTATTTATGGGTTACGAGATCGGTTTTGTCATTTGGATTGTATAAAAGGAATGTGCTTTAAAAAAAAAAACAGCCAACCAGCTTATTAAATCTTTATCTACGGATTAATTATTGTAAGTTGTCCTTGGTTTATGTTTTTGGTAACGAAGGTAGTTTCACTTTAATAAGATGTAAAAGTCATTAAAAGTGTCAGGTGTTGGTAAGCGTTTGCGTGTTTTGGTGTTTAAGAGGAGCCTTCAGACAGGTAGGAATTAGATCTGTTAGAGGTGACCCCTGACCTTTCCTCATGGTTTGAGAGACAGCCTGTGGTTGGTATTTATTTTTCAACATAATGTATGTGATAAACGCTGTGGGTGTATGGAGCAGGTGATTATCGAGCGATAATCAGAACCACACCGCGATTCCTGAGCCGACTTTGGCAGGTCTAATTTACGCCGCCGAAAAAGGCGAGGCGTGTTTTTCCTTCCTTTTTTTTTTTTTTGGCCCAGGGTAGGATAAATGTTTCAACAGCAGGTAAACTCGTTGAGACGTGCACGTGCAAGGAAAGTCATTTTTCTTCTCCTAGATGCATCGGGAAAGACTGGGTCGAAGGACTTTTCGCAACTTTCGAATTTGCTTTCAAGAGCCGACATCCAAGTAATTTTCTCTTGTTTGTTCGCTTAGTTTATTTGTCAGCGCAGGGCCTTGTTTGTTTTTTTACAGCGCAGGGCCCTGTAAGGCTATCTTATAATCTTAGCAAAGTGTTGGCTCTTTTTCCCCTCTCTTTTCTTTTGCACCCATCGTGTTTGTTTTTGTTCCTCCAGTCCTGTGGTTAGTTTACGGAATAGGCTTTCCCAAGAAGTTTTTATATATTTATTTATTTTTGCGTGATTATTTGTTTTGCACAGCCAATCCCCCAATCATGATACGTCTCTACTCTCTCAATACTGTATAGATACGTTTAAATCGCAAAAAGGTTAATCTGTGTGTGTGTTTGTGTGTGTTAGTGTTCGTATCAGAGGGGAGTAAGGCGATCAGGTTTGTCCCTGTCTCTGGGCCTCCCTGCAGTGTGGGTTTGTGGGTATTGTTTTCATGCCATCCGCATACATTAACCTGTCAGACAGACATCTCGTCTTACCCACGCCTGAAACAGGCCGCTCGTACACACCAAACACACACCACAAAGACAAACATCGGCCCGCTCCCAGTAGACATTTGGAGCGGTGTCAAAATGTGCTGCTCTTTTTAGTCTTTCAAAACATTTCCGATAAGAGATTAATCATAATACTGTCATAAGGGCGTGTTGTTAACTATTATATTAATATACTTCAGGAAGCTTAAGTTAATAACAATTGTTTTTAGTGGAAAGTTAAAGAGTGGAAAGCTATGTGGCCGTGCGCCCGTAAATAATGTTTGTGAAATGCCGTAAATCTGTCCGTCCATGGAAAATAATTTACAGTCACTGCAATTTTTTTTTAGAACTCTGTGTGGACAATTACTAGGGGCATGTTAATTAACTTTGCACAATTTATGGATTTATATATAATAGAGGGTTTAGAGAGAAACCTGTAAACGTGTGCAAGGGTTAGTCTGTTCCTGGTGTTGTTGTTTTTTTATTGTTTTGTTTTAACTGTAATGAAAATCAAATCAACTGTACCCCAATCCCACATGAAGTGTGAAGTTGTATTGAATCAGATCCCTGTGAACTGTGATCACCCACCCCTACCACCTGGAGCTGTTGCCATATGTGTACACGACAGACAGCTTCCTTAACACACCCAGCTGTGTAGTAATTTGGTCATAAACCTTCATGCTTGTTGAATTTTCAACTGAGCCGTGGGATTTCGCTTGGCATTTCAGAACCCGAAATTGCTTTGGGTCAGCTGCTGTGAGATGTGACTCACTTCTGCGTAGACACACAGAGGGGGGGGTAAAAAAAAAAAAAAAAAAAGGACATGTACCTCGTTTCTAAGCATGTATTACGATACAACGCTAGCGAGCTCAAATCAATAGTCTGCCACTGTGCCTATGTTCAACAGTGCACTTTTAATGAGTGTCAAGCCTCCTGTTTCAGTCAGAATCCGACAGCTGGTTTTAAAATGAACCGTGCTCTTTCATTTATAAAGGCGTCCGTCGAGCCACGTCTCGTAACTCAAATATTGCTGGTGGTTTAACTGATGCCTTGTTTTTTTTTTTTTTTTTCCCCCTTTGTCTTGTTTTCTCCTTCCTTCATTTGTTCTTTTCTTTGTTTAGAGTAAGAAGACTCACATCCCGTATAGAGACAGCAAGCTGACGCGGTTGCTGAAGGACTCTCTGGGCGGGAACTGTAGAACCGTGATGATCGCGAACGTTAGCCCGGCGTCGCTATCATACGAGGACACGCACAACACACTCAAGTATGCCAACCGGGCCAAGGAGATCAAGTCCACAGTAAGATCATGTCACACACTATATATATATATTTATATATATAAGTTTTTGCTTGTGTTCATAAGCATGTTATTATCCATTTATTACACACATTGCTAAGCACTATAAGCTGTATTTAGCCATTAATGCTGTATATCTGTATCTGACGGAAAGCCTTAATTTTAGGAATATCTGAAAAGCAAAAAAAACTAATATTAAATAAAAAATTATTAAATAGAAATAGAATATTCTTAATTCTAGCGAAGTTAGCGATGATCAATCCTTGATCTGCATTTATTCACATCCTCATCCACACTTTTACTCTTTGACCTCCGTAAAGTAAAGACAAACTTTGTAATTCTATCACACATGACTTTCCTTTAATAAATAGCCAATAAAGCTGCAATTAAGCACAACACAACTAACTTCATACTTATTAGTGCATCATTTTTTTTACATATCTACTTCTGAACAAGAAAAAGTGTATGTTTATGCGTAGCAGATACACACCCACAAGAGGCAAACTACAAGCAGTAAAAATCATCTTTACTTCAGGTCAGACCTTGTATTATCTGAGAATGAAAAGCATGTCAGAGTCTGAAATTCTGAGAAAACTGACGTAGCAACGAGGCAGGACAAAGCTTAGTACATCTGTCAGGTTATTAAAAGTGGGGTTTGTGTTTAAACAGAAGCCCCCCAAAAAAAGTCAAGCTAAGTGTTTGGAAATATTGCTTTATTATTACTAAAACATATCGTTAAGTCACTACTTTAGACTTTAGCACTGAGTCGATTCGATCTTTGGGAGTTGCAATTTTTAATCCGATAGCACTAATGTTTGTCTGCTTTGTCTCAAGGTTTTAAAGTATTTAAAGCTATTAAAGTTTCTAATCTTTGTTGAAATGTTGCGTAACTTGTAACACTCCAGTCCAGTAGGTGGTGATGTTGCTCATAAACTTAAAACTAGAAGTAGAAGAAGCAGCATTGATGTTACAAAAACGCAGACGATGAAAGCGCTTGCATTTTTCGCAGAGACCGTGACACAGTAAAATTATAAAAAAAAATATATATATATATATTATATATTTTTTAAATATCCCAGTTATAAAGTTCGGGTTAGAGTGCTCCTGTCCCAGACAGCATTATAGACTTGCTCAAGGAGCTCAACAGTGGCAACTTGGCGGTGCTGGGGTTTGAACCCCCAACCGTCCTGTCTTGAGACTGTTTGAGCCACCACTGCCGCTTGTTTAAAACGTAATAAAATACTGTTTTGAAAAGTCATTGAGGCAAGGGCTGAGAAACAAGGAATGATGGAAATATTGAAACATAGGAGACGGAGCTGAAGAGCAGACGACCAGGTTGTTTTTGTTTTTTTTTTGCTTTTCTGCTCAACTCAGTTGTAAAGAGTGGTTTATTTGAGTTACCGTAGCCTCGAGGCAGTCTGGCCGTTCTCCCCTGATATCACTTACCCACAGAAGTGTTTCCTGCATGTTTTTGCTCATTTTGTACAGGTGTTTTTAGCGTCATCCGACATGTTGTAATCTACTACTTTTCTCTATCCTCTCACGCAGCTAAAAAGTAACGTTGTGAGCGTGGACAGTCACGTGGGACAGTATGCAGTCATATGTGAGAAACAGAAGGCTGAGGTAAGGATATGGTGGAGGGGGGAGGTTCATGTTTACATTCCTCATAATTACTCTCTATTGTGTGAACAGAATCTAAACCGCAAGCCTACATCATGACTCTCGTTGCCTGTTCTGTGTATTTGTGTAAATATGGTCAATTCCTCTTGACAACTAAGATGATCGAGGTCATTAGAACGCAACTCATGTTAGTTGAGACCAGACTAAAGTGTGTGTGTGGGTGTGTTGGGTGTGTTTGCAGATCACGCTGCTGAAACAGAAACTGAAAGAGTACGAGGAGCGGAAGACTCAGCCTCCTGCCCATAACCCAATCTTCATCCAGAAAAAAGCCGAACTCGAGAAGTAAGCCAATCATCCGCACGCGCACGCACATTTTCGCAGCCGCGCAGACATACCGAGCATTGTTTGCACGCAGCTGCGTGTGACGCGAGTCAAGTGTTTGTGTTTGTTCAGTCTTGTTTATGTCACGCCCCGTGTAACGCGTGACTTCTTTTCAACGCCGTCTTTTAAAACTTTTAATACGCGTCAATAATTGATCAAGTAAGACTACACAGAACAAGACTCGAGGTTGTGTCGTCGCAGGTCGAGGTCTCCGTTTCTCTGCATTTTTTTTTCATCTGATGAACCGACGAGACTGGAAGATCACGTTTTCTTTATGTTTAATTATTTCCCTCCAGCATCTCTTTCCGAGACGGGAGGTATTTTATCCCTTGCCGATTTCGTCGTGAGGCGCTCGTCAGCAAGTGCTGCAGCACCATCCGCTAGACAGGGATGGAAAGAGAGGAGGGGAAAAAGCGGGTGAGGGAGGGGTTGAGAGTAGGCGGCGAGGGAGGAATGAATGAGTCTTACTCCTACGCATTTTCATTCACCAGCATTAGAATTCACAACTGGGTGGCAGGAGAGAGAGAGAAAGAGGAGGGAGGGGTTCAGCAGGGAGGAATGGCGGCATACTCCTGCCCGCATTAAGAGCTCTAAGCACAGAAGGCCGCCGGTGGCACCACTGCACCTACGTCACGCTGTCGATGACCTCTCCTGCTCTCTCTCTCTTTTTCTCTCTTTCCTCTATTGCATTTAAACCATTTTTTTTTTCCTTCCCCTCACACTCTCAGCTCCCACCCACGCACCGATACCTTCCTGCGGTGACTCTGTGGGTTGTGTGTACGTTTTGCGGATAGGAGGAGGGCACTCGAGTATTAACCGAACCTAGTGAATGAACTCAGAGTTCCAACCGTAGTTAAAAAAAAAAACTTGTCTCTGGCCGCCGGAAACAACAAACCTAGCACATTCAGCTGAATACACAATGATGCCAAATATTTTTGCCTGAATACTTCTAGCTGTTTTTTTCCTTATTCCCGCATTGTCGCGTCGTTGTTGTTGTTGTTGTTGTTGTTGTTAAAGGCTCCATTGAAACAGCAACAGAGACGGACAAATTGCCCGACACAGATCGCACAAAACCCACATCAACAGGCCAAACAGTGTGCAACAGAATACAACCCCTCTGTGTGCTTGTTTACGCTCCGGCAACATAAAATCCATTTGTTTTTTATATTCAGGCCATTTCTTTTTCGGCTGTGTTTCCAAAGCGTTCATGATGCGGATGGCGTTAGAGGGGCTGTCAGTAAAGGAGTACACACCTCATTAAGAGTAGGCTCAGTGGTAAAAAAAGTATAAGGTGGTAATATTCTAAATCGGAATAAAATACAAACACATCATACAGCAGAATCTGACATCTGAAATTTACTTTGTCAGAATAAGAGGAATGGTGTAAAGCTTTTAATAATCATTTTAATCAGTAAATCTTAATGCTTGATTCGATCTTATTAGAATAAATATATTCTTTCCAAACCTTTTTGCTCCACGTAGGGGTAACATAAGGTGTTAGGACGAGTTTCCCGGAAAGAAAATTTAGCGTCCAGTCATTAATGATTGTCTGAATTCTTCAAACCGATCATAATGTAGCAGGTGCATTTAGTCAGTGGGAAAAAAAAATTATCTCAAAGTTGAAGGAAAAATACTTCTTCTGTTGTGTTTTCAGCAAGTGGACAGAACTACTTTCATTAAGTGAAATGACAACCAAAAAAAAAGTAAAATGCTTTGTGCATGTCTTGTCAGATCCGCATCCTTGTTAAGCTAGAACTTCTAATAGGAATAATTTCAATCAGTTTGAAGAAATATTGTTCGTATACATGTAGCTATAGAGGTGAATAGCTTAGTATGTTCATCTTGGCTAGTTTTGATAAAATATCAGCAAATCCTGAAACGTGCTTACTCTGAGTCAAAAGACCTATTTAACTAGAATAATTAATACTTCAGAATAATTGTAAAAAGTAGTTGAAACCCCAGGCTTTCACATAATACAATTCCAATACAAAAATACTTTTGTTTAATCAAAGCCAACAGTTTGATTAAATCTGGGTCTGATACCATGTACAATATCCCTCTAGATAAAATATGTGATGGTACTCAGTTTATTCATAATCTTACATTAGTACATCATGTTCCTAATTGAATCACGTGCGCACACATCATCCCTCTATCGTCAACCTGATCCGGTGCGTGTGTAGTGCAGCAGGTGATGGGAATGAGGCGCTTACGCTGTAGATCCAGCATCGAGCTGCGTCACAGCGCCGTGAGGCATGTTAAATGGAAGCGTACATACCAGACTTTTTGTTTGGTCAAAATCAATAAAGAGAATGTTTTGTTTCATTTTATTTTTTGGTTTGGTTTGTTTGCTTGGTTGTTCGGAGAGGCCCGGGGCTACCGAGTTATTTTATCCACCCCTGATCAGTGGTAATAAATCGTCTCTTGTGATACGGCCTCAGCGCCATAGGAGAGGCGTTGTCCGCCGCGGCCGCCCTTCCGCACACGCCGTTTTGTCCGTGCTACCAGTTTACACAAGCTTCCACACCCTCCTCATGTGGGAGTAGCTGTTGACTTCAAATAAACTAGCTCTATTGTACTCTGACCATTTTCAAGGACACGAGGTTTTACATTTCTTTTCTTTGTGCAAGTCGCTTTGCCCCCTGCAATTTTTGGATTTCCAACAATACTGTCATTGTTCAGCATGTCTGTGCTGTTTATATAACGACATTATCCTTTAGCATGACCTAAACACGCAAGTGGTAATTATAACAAATTATATACATACATGCGGTGTAGTGCAGGGCTTTCAAGTAGAAGCCTTGTTAAGTAATGTTTGTGTGTGTGTGTGTGTGTGTGTGTGTGTGTGTGTGTGCACGCAGAATGTCCGAGTCTCTGCGCAGCGCGTTTGCCGCGCGGCTTCTGCTGCGTAAGGAGCAGCTGGACATCGAGAAGCAGCTGAAGGAGAACCGTCTGAGGCTCAGTCACAGGGAGGAGTGGCACCAACAGGGCCTGCTATTCTTCCCAGATGACAAAGCAGAGAAGGTACCAGCTTCACCCTTTTTGCCTACACACGAGGTCGCTCGAGGTCACGAGGCGTGTTTACATTGTAGCAATGGCTTTCAAAAGATTAGCTGTCTTCTGTGTGATGTTTCTTTATTTATTTATTTTTTGCCTTGGGGTGGGAGGCATAAGGGTGTACACGGACAAAACTCTTTCCATTGGTCATAATTAACTGTAACACCTGCATTCTTTTAGTAAGTAGTTCACATTCTCGTGTGTGTGTGATTGTTTTAGGCCACCTGTAAGTATGAACGTAAGCTGGCATCCCTGCAGTCTTACTGGCAGCACCTGCAGAGGCGTTTGGAGGAAGCTGGGAGGCGCTTCGAGGAGAATGAAGGTTGGCTTCACCGCCTCGAAAACGAGATGAAGCTGCTCGGGGAAGACGGACACACTCCAGAGGTCAGTTCCACTTGCACAGGCTTTTGTACTGGCAATATAAGGATTATGATTGTATATTTATTTTTAATTTTTTTTACTTAATGAATCTGCTTCCTTTTATAGAAAAAGCGAATATTTTTGCAATTTAAAACAGCACTACTAGGCCTGGCGTTTACGTGAAAGCGAAACCACGAGTAGAAACCGAAATCTAACTAAAAAAAAAATAGAAGAGCTGAGATTGATGCTCCTGACTCGTCTATCTCTCTTTATCTCTTTCTCAGCTGCTTCATGAATCTACGCACCTTCTCGCTCTGTCTCTCTCTTTCTCTCTCTCTCTCTCTCTCTCTCTCTCTCTCGGCTTTTCCTAGAAGTAAAGCATCGTAGCGACGCACGCACCCGTCCAATGTTCCGTGATCCGCTTGCGTTTCCGTCTCCCTGCGTCAGAGGTTAGCAACAGGTTCCTCAGAAAGCACGTTCTCAGAGAGCGAGTGAAAAACACTGCAAACAAATCAGTGCTGCTGAGACCTGCCGCTATTGTTTTCCTGCCAGCGATTCTCTCTCTACTGGTTTCTCAGTATAGATGAGAGATTGGTACAGTTTGATCCCGTCCAGGCCCAGAACCGTCCTCCTGCTGTCTACATGTTCTTTGTCTGAGCCGTCCTCGTCGGTGCGCATCACTCTTTCGTTACAACTGCTGTCTGTTTTTCCATCCACCTACCATGATTGTGTGTTTGTTTACTTAATTTGTTGAATTAATTGTGGTTAATTGCATTTGTGTTAATTAGGCAGAACTGACCACCGTATCGAGCGTACACGATAACTTTTGTTTTAGTTTATTTAAAATGATTAAATGGTGTTTTTGTCATATGTGGGCTGTGATGGACAAAAGTGATTTCAATACTGAGCGCGGAGAAATAGAGACGACCAAGTAGTCGATAGAAGTTAATGTAAAAAGAGAGAGAGGATGGGTTCACGCCAGAGCATCAATAATATCTCCAGTCAGCATTTAAAACCACGACAGCATCAGTTGTGCGCCGTTTTATTTGCTTTGCTTATCTATACAGCCTATATCAACTCTAAACATGTCAGACTGAAGCTGTCTGCTTATACTGATCCTGTTTTTGTGAATGTGTGTGCGTGTGTGTGTGTGTGTGTGTGTAGGAGCTTAAAAAGGAGCTGCATTGCCACAGGCTGAATCTACAGGTGGCTGATCTGCAGCAGCACATCGAACACATGCACTATCTCGTCAGTCTGCAGGACCAGGAGAACAAACACACACACAAGTATGTATCACACCCTGCAGAGGAGAAACGCCAAGCATAAACCCGAACGCGTTGTTTCGAGATTTTCATCAATTTAGATTATGTATGTATGTATTCTAAAGACCTTACAGTTTAAGCAGCATGTCCTCTCTCGTCCCCCTCCTCCTCCAGACTGGTTCACGCCCTACTTCCTGCCTACCGCCGCCAACACCTGGCCCTGAAAGCGGCGGGCATCTCCACGGACGACGCGGAGCAGGAGGAGCTGGAGCACCTGGTGCAGAGAGAACGGGGCGTGGTGTGGGCCGACCAGGAGAACACAGAAGAACCGGTCAAGTCCACAGAGAACACCGTTCTTCTACCCATGCTGTCGTTCTCTCACCTCCTCGCTCATCAGAGCACGCCATGCAGTGAGTCCCGCTTTCTTTGCGCAGGAAAAACTCCAGCAGTTACGCCTAATTGTAGTAGAACTTGTGAAGAGTAAAGTCGGTCTTGTTTGATTTTTGATTAGGTTTATTAAGGACACAAATCATCTTTCGTAAACCTGGACATATGCATGATGATGTCTGAGAGAGGAGGAAACATAACACCATGATTTTACACTTTCTTGCCAGACATTATAATAACAATAATAATAATAATTTTAAAATAATGCGTTTAGAGGCAGGCGAAATCCTTAGTGTTTTAGTACAACGAGTCGCGTTATGTTCAGGGATATAATATAACAGGGTAAGAACGATCAGGCTTGGTATAGTCTAGGTTCTTAGCCATACTGTTGTTATTATAGGTTTGGTTTTGTGTGTAAAACATTCTTAACCAATACGAGTTCTGTCTCACAGGTGCAGAGAAACACACACGCAGAGTCTCCCAGCGGCTCAAACACTCCCACTCACCAAAAGGTAAACATGTTTGTTTGTTTGTGTATTCCACACACTCTAGGGTTGTTATTTAACATTTTCACTTATTTAATATTTCACTTGTTCATTTTTATGCACAGTATAATAATCAATGGCATTATTTAGTCACTACAGTGAGACTCATGGGAAGGATGAGTTTGGATTGCAGACCAAGATCGAATCGAATATAGATGTGCAGTAACTAACAGACGAAACCCGCTAGTACACAACAGCAGCAAAATATTTGTGATTAAAAAAGTTTGTTTGTTTTTGTTTTTGCAAGATCTGTACATATAGTTTAATATCTTCAGTATCGTGATGTGCCGTCTCTTTTCAAAGACTGTAAATGTAATGGAAAATCTTTTTTTTTTTTTCTTTTTTTTTACGTCTGTAAAACTGCCTCCTTGTTTTTGTCATAGTTTTTTTTTCTTCACACTTTTTTGTGTCAAAGCTCTGCCTTTGTCCCTTCAATCCTCCCCCTCCGTTTTCCCCACAGTCCGCTTCAACATACTTCGGCTCCAGTCATTAATCTAGCCTCCGGTGACACGAGCATCACTCACGTAGCTAGTGTATGTGTGTATTTGAGTAAAAGTGAGTCAGACAGATCCATCACGGTGGCAAACACACGGTTGTCGATTGTGCTCGTCACATGTCACTCAGAGCGCTTACAACTTACTCTTATTTTATTTATTTATTTTTAAGCAGACATTTCACACTTTTTTTTTTTTCTTTTTTTTTTTTTACTTTCTTTTTCGGGTTTCCAAATTGGATCAGATTGAATTAAAGTCTAAGGTGCAGGTAAAAAGTGCAAGAAAGTGAGAGGAAAACATTTCCGAGAAAAGTCCTGGATCGAAAAACGTGGTTGCACAGCTGACTTAAAAAGAAAAAAAAAAAAGATTAAATAATGACATTCGCACAGGAGAAAAGGAAGGAGAGAGATAGAGGGAGGAAAGCTTTTGGGGAAATGGTAGACGGCGTGAGTTATGGCTCAGTAAATTGGCCGTAATGATATTTGCTGCAGAACAGGTGTTACTCATTTGACTGAGACACATTGTGGGGAAATGCGGCAACACTCTCGGTCCCAGTTGGGGTCCGTATTGGGTGAGAGAGAGAAACCGAGGCCAAGGAAGCTGAGAAATGATGGTGAAAAGAAATGACCCTCAGCACTGAGACCTATTATAATCATTCTGTGACTGACTTTTCTAAATCGTGTGTTTGAAATAAATTGTAATCCTTTGCCAAAGGATTTATCCTGTTCCAATCAATAGGCACTTGGCCAGGCCACATCGAAATATATGAAAATATCCGGTTTATCAGTCACACAGGAATCTGTTTAAAACAACTCTGACCTCTTTACATCATACTCGACAGGTTCCTCCTGTTTTCTTTTTTTTATTATTATTAAAATGAATGTGGAATGAATCCAGTTCCAGGCTGTGCTTTAAAAATGCCCTTTCTTATAGATGGATGATGTCTATTTTCTAATAATCTCCGTCTCGTTTTCATTTCATTTTCCAATGTTTACATCCAGCAATTCTTAATTACATCAGTGTTTATGCATTCATCTTTTCTTCTGGTGATTTGTTTTGCACTCTCGCTTGTGGGGTTTTTTTTTTTCCCCTTTTTCTCATCCTTCTTTGCAGTCTCATTTCCCTCTACTCTTAGAGAAGCTCTCTCCTTAACAGCCTCCCTCCCTCCCTCGTGTTTGTTCTCTCATGCTCCCCCCCCCCCCCTTTCGCGGCCCCACCCCACTGCTCCCCCTGCTCTTCTCCTAGTCTCATTCATAAAATCGCTGGCGAGCGGAAGAGGAGGGGACGAGCGGTGAGCTGAGGGGCTCAGTCACGTACGATATGAAATGCAGCCGGATCATCAGCATGGCGAGAGGGAGGGAGGGAGGGAGTCAGGCAGCAGCCAGCCGACCCTAATCCGAGCCATTCTCTCCTCCAGAAATAGAACTTCATGCATGTATTAATCCCATCGTCCAGAAATACGGCATCCGGAGCACTCTGGCATGTACACACGCAACCCCAAACATCACCCTCTCAACCCTGTGTGTTATTACACCGCCTTCCACTTTTTTTTTTTTTTTTTTTTTACATCGTGCTGCAGGGAGTGTTTGTGCCTGTGCACTTCTGTGTGTGTGTTATTGTCATTCAGCCCCAGCAGTGACGTAGACCGGTGCTGTTTTCCATCAAACAGGGCACGCCAGGGCTCAGCTTCCGAAGAGCTCATCTCTAATATGTTTTTACTCAAAGTTTTTTTTTTTTCCCCTTCCTCACCGTATAAGGGTGCATGTTCTCGTTAGCCATTACAACCCCCCGAGCTGTCTGTTCAGACGCTCCGACTTCCACAGAGCGACAGCAGCTCTTAAAAGATACCGCTTACAGCTGCTGTCTTTATTAATCACACTTCCTCTTTGTATATCTCCACATGTTCCTCCCAAATCCCCCCCCACCTCCCTCCCTCCGACTCAGTCCATGAGTCAGAGCGAAGCGAGAACGCAACGTGTTCCAGCACACTCCAGCGCTCGATACAGTGTCGGACCTCTCCAACAGCGTCCGGCATCCTGAAACCCTTTAGCTAGGACAGCGTGTGCTTAAACACCTTGCATTGAAAAATACAAATATATACATATATTTCTGTCTTTCTTTCTTTCTTTCTTTCTTTCTTTCTTTTTTAAAGCACACACTCCCTTTTTTTTTTTTTTTTTTTTTGGTCTCTCTTTCTCATTCTCTCTCCTGCTTTCCTCTCCAGTCAGGTGCTATTGCTACTGACTCATCTGACCAGGTGATGAAAATAGCTAAATTATTCAGTAGTGGATGCATATAGATCCACTCAGGATATGAGCATCGCCTCTATGAATAAACCTGAACATATGGAATATAGAGTGCTCATGTGGTTGAAGAGGGGCCGGGAGTAGCATGAATGAACGTGTGAGTCATCGTCCATTATCGGTGCGTGCCTGTACTCTGTGTACTGTCTTAAGAAGTGAAGGGAGAGCAGCGTGATCATGGATCCTTTTTTTTTTTTTCCTTTTTCCTTTTTTCTTTTTTTTTTTTTTTTTCGAGATCCCCGCTCATACCGTCAAAGTGTTTGGGTTTGCCTCTTTTTTTTCTTTTCCCCCGCCAGCGCGTTCGGTCGACGCCGAGTTCACGCTGAATCTGACACATAGTGACACATCTGCATAGTAAAAACAGACAGCTTAGCAACCTCCTTTGCTTAATTCCAGCACCCTGGTTTGTGTACAGCTGTGCAATATCGGTATCGATTCACGTAGAATGTATAGAGTGCAAATCGGTTCGAGCTGGATTTCTATAGTGTCCACAACCACCACAAACTTCAAAGCAGAGCGCAATGCAAGGATTTGCATTCCGAAAGGGCATAAGTCATGTGTGTCACAGAGCTGGATTTGGGAGTGCACATGCATGACTGGCATAGGATAGGTTACAATCGCTGAGAAAGACTTACAGGCGTAATTGCAGCATGGCACAACACAAAGAAGTGTATATTTAAGGTTACATAACCTTAAACAATCCATTTATGGATTGTCATGTAAGCACACGAAAAAAAAAAAAAATAGTGTGGGTTGTGCTGAAAATACACAGCTCCTAACAGGCAGTCGCCAAAAATAAATTAACTAGGTAAGAAGTTTCCATTAGATCCGGAATTGACTGACATAACACACTTTCATTCCTCCTCATTTAAACTTGTATTGCATTTTTATTTTTTTTTTTCCGGAAAGCTCAGGAGTAAATGTATTTCCATTGTTTGAAAAGGTCAAGACCGTGCGTTAATGCTGTCTGCCTTTAGGTAACCCTGAATGTTCTCTCGTGGCAAATAGCCTAATCAACAACCTTAACGATTTTATTAAAACATCCATCTTAAGTGGCCGCACCGGAAGTTCAGCTTGTTCATGCTCTCTCAGTTCGGTCTTACCTTGTCTTATACTTTTTTTTCTGCTCAAGAGACAGCTTCATTTTTTTTTTTTTTACTTAATTTTAAACCAAATGAATAAACCGTCTGCTTAAATTTAGCTAATTCATTGTTGTTCTTTTTTCAGGCGTGACCCAGGGCGAGGCGCATACGTCTGAAACTGCGCCTAAAATGCCAATCAGAAGGAAGTTGGCCATTTCTCCAGTGAAGCCGGGCTCGGGAAGCGAATGTTCAGTGCCGTCTCACTGTCCTCCAGGCCTGCAGGAGGTCCTGCGTCAAGAGGGAATGTACCCGTTGCCTAACACACCCTGCAACGCTCCAGTCTCCATCCACCTTGACTCCACTTTCGACGTGGGCCGAGACGAACAGGACGAGGAGACGACTCAGCTCAACAGCACAATAATCCTGTCCTCCAAACCATCTGAGCCTCTTGCAGGTTCAGGCATGACATATCTCCGTGTTCTACGCGCCAACAACGCCAACAACGAGGGCCCTAAAAGGTAGGAGACTGTAAAGAAGCACCTGAAGTGCACACTGTAGGGACAAGACTGTAGGTTAGACTCTGTCCTCATCCTTTACCGGCATGTTGAACAAAAATGGATAAAAATAAGTATTGTAAAAGGTCATGCTATTGCTGCACGATCGAAATGTTGTGAAAACTTCTGAAGAGTCTCAGGCAAAAGACTAAGGTCAATAACATTCTGTTCTTCGTAGGTTGGAGATCCCGTCTCTTCTTGACCTGCGATCCAAACCGTCCTACATGGCCATGACATCAGCAGCGCAGGGCAAGCGCAAGCTCAACTGGTGAGTGTGCACTCATTAACTCGTCCAACTTAGAAGTAGGAGTATTAGCTAGCACAATCTATAATAAAATAAATGATAAGGTCTTTAAAAGACACAAGATGCATCACCTTATATTTGTGCCCACAAAGTCACTGCTCAGTGTTTCAGCTACTAGATAGATGTCCATTTCCCTCCTTCATCACGTGGAGTATTTAAGTCCTGGCTACTCTTTTTTTTTTTTTTTTTTTTTTTTTTCCCCCTCCCTTCCCGAATATGTTTAGTTATGTACAGGCTTACTGCTTGTAAGATGATTCTGCCTCGTAAATCCAAACCCTGGTAATTAAAGCCGTTTTGCTGGTGCAGGTCATGTCTGTAGTGCAGCAGGTGGAAGGATTAGGAAGCGCTTAAATATTTGCGTTTATACATCTTTTTTTTATCTCTCTTACCTGGAAGTGAGTAAAAAAAAAAAAAAAAAAAGGTTTATTTTATTTTGGTTTTTAAACCCAGTTAAGACTACAAATAAAATATTAATAGCTCAGGTAGGGAGTTTGTCCGTCCCTGCTGCCCGTGCTAATGATTTGTCCACGCCTAATACTTAAGCGGAAAGTATTTACGTGCATGTTTGTGCTCTCCTTCCTCAGCATGGGAAAAGAGACGGGCCTAGATACTACCCAGGGTGCTGCAGCTCCGAAGCGTATTAAACGCGATCCCTCCGATACCACCAAACCACTCCGTGTGAAACGCTTTGGAGGTAAGCGTGGTCTCCCATACAGATTCTTCTTCTTTCACATGTACAGGCTTTCTAACTGAATCTCACAACTGATATCTTCATTAAATCTAAGTGTTGGGTTCCAGCTGTCCAGAATACACACCCCTCTGGGCTCTGTCCTTATTTAAAAGTGAAGCACGATCATCCCTCGTGCCTTTTTTTTTTTTTTTTTTAATAATCTATTATGTTTGTTTAAGTGCTAATGAAGTGTTAGGGCTAGGCCACATGACAGCTGTCTCGGCTAAAAAAAAATTAAATTAAATAATAATAATCCTGGTCTCCTCTCTTACTCCTGAGGTCTTTCTTCACTGTCTTTTTACTACCTTTCAATCACGCTCATACTTCTTCTTAAAGTTCATACTTTTTTCTCTTTTTTCGCCCCCTCTTCATCTTGTCCTTTTACTTCTCCAGCATCATCATCCGAAAACGAGCCAAGCAGGAGAGTGGTGCGCAGCATATCCGAGGGAAACCTTCATCAACTCGGCCTTCGGAAGCCCAAGTCCGCATTTCTGGGCCCGGCTGCCTTGTTCAAGAAAGTCAAAAAAAGGATGTGAAATTTGCCACTGTGGATTACCACTCGAACACACGTCTTCTGAAAGCCTGATGCACTGAACGTTCTCTTCATCTCTGTCTCTGATAGTCACACACATACATACATACACGTCTGTCTTATGTCAATTGTGAGGAAATTCCTAAAGGTTTTAAACTGGGCAAAGTTAATATGAATGTTGTGTTTGTTGTTGTTTTTTTAAATGTACAGCATTTTAGTGGAATTAAAGTAACTTTGTACAAAGACTGTTTTAATCCAGTGTCAAGTAAAAAAACTTGTTCTTAGTTCATAATGCTTAGTTTTTGTCAATAGATTGTTTCAGCAGTTTAGACCTATATTAAGGTAAGGCATTGTAATAAAAAGCTTTGGACACTTTTGCTGAGTGTGAAGTTGCTTGTTTTGGGATAATTGCCACACATCATGTACTATAAAACCTCATTTTTAGTGTAATGGTTTTACACGATTAATAAATAGGATTCCATTAAACCATAATTGTTCTTTAGGTTGAAAAGTCAATAAATTACTAAATGTCTCATTTTAATAAGCATGTAAATAGTATCAGTAAAAAAACAAGGGGTGTTCAAAAACGTCACCCCGGACTTTTAATTGTGCAGAATAATAGAGCACGGTTATGAGAATAAAAAAAAACTAACTTTATTTCTCTATATAACGCCCCTGGTACACTAATGCGCTTATTCCAGTGTTTCACGAGTGCTGGGACACCATCAGGGCAGAGCCACGATTGGGCTGCCTCCTTCACGTCTGAAACGCTGGCCTCCCAGGAACTCCTTTTATAACCCAAACATGTGGAAGTTGTACAGAGGATGTGGCAATATCTCCCAGCTGAGTGCCTGTAATGTGATTTAAAAAAATAAAATAATTTCCAATAAAGGAAATGTGTTTCTATTAAAGGTGTTCCTGAGAGGCCAGCGTTTCAGGACATGAAAGCACGGCAGTCCGATTAAGCAGTAGTGAAACACTGGGATAAGTGCATTAGTGTAGCAGGGGATTATATAGAGAAATAAAGGTAGGATTTTAATCTCATAATTGTGTTCAAAATTGGACAATCAAAAGTCCCAGGCTGAGTTGAACGCCCCTTGTAGAAAACCTTAAACACACTGGGCAAACAGTGTGCTCAATAAAACAGTCGTGCTTTGATGGCACAGACGAACCAGACTGGGTGTGATTTTATTTAAATTTTTTTTTTACACCACAAACAACCTCACAAATGGAAACACTTTTACTTGTTTACTTGTCTCGACCCCAGATGTCATGTAGTATGTTATACACATTTCTAGCAGCAATGTTAAGGATCTTGAAGGTCTAACTGGGCTACATGTACCTTTAGTCTGTTTTTTAACAACTTGCATTATGGCGCAGTATAACCGATCTTTAATTGGTCAGCTGTAAAGTCATTACCGCAAATCTCTTCCTGTAAAAGTTAAGTGGATTGTGCAACATTTATAGACAGAACTTACTTCGAACATTCTTAAATCCATGTTTTCCATCTAGAATAGAGAGAAGGGTTTAGAAGAAAGATACTAAAATTTACACTTAGAGCTGTAAATTTGCCCTCGGAAGATACCTGATTATTTGCGATTATACACTATAAAATTGCATAATTTTTTATATTTGTCCTATGAGTCAAGAAATATACTTTCAATTGAGAGTGAATCAGACAGCAGACGGTTTTCAGACTGGGATTTCATAAACCAGGTCCAGAAGCTCATTAGAAAGTCAAAGAGAAGGAGGTAAAGAATGAGAAGTAGTTCTGTGCAGAAGAGAATCAGCAGCTTGTTTACCTCTTCTGATCTGGAGGGTTTCTATGGTTTCATCGTGCTTGAAGTCTTGATGGTGAACTGTTTGTGTTCTATTGTAAAGGAGATGGGGAAAAAAGTTCTCGTTCTTGTCCTTGTCAGGCGTAAATGAGAGAAAGAGCTCATTTACAGTAGAACATACGGAGGAATGCTTGGGCTGTACATACTGTAGCATTGTTTCCTAATGATCAGCTAGTGAACTTAGTATTCTAGCTGCGAATCGGCACACGCGTTCGGATACCCGCCTGCCAGTTCTCCAGGGCTGAGCTCAGAGACCAGCGATTCACTGAAAACATCTACATTTCGACGCATGTTTCACAACTCGCCCTTTCGCATCAGCGTGCCTCTGCTTCAGGGCTTGAACAGCACTCGCACATCACATCTCGTTTCCCTCCGCTCTCTAGCGCCCTGTCACACTTACTCGTCGATGAGAATCTTTTCACTGAATTGTTTTATGGCGTTTTTTTTTTTCCATTAAAAAAAAGGGAGGTCTCGAGTAAAGTTTATTAACTTTGTCTCAGCCAATGAGACGGCCTCTGTGTCTTAAATGGCGTCCAATAAGGCCAGGCGAGAGGCCGGAGGCGGATGTTGCTTAGCAACTGCAGGTAGAATCTAGGATCATGTCGAAGTCATTGTCTTATCTCGGATCCATGTGAGACCTCATGTTTATTACAGTGTTTTTGTGTGGTATTTTTAGTCATTATATCTTTGTGCAAAAAAAGGTTAAAACAAGGGTGCAAAAGTTGTCGGATCGACTTAAAGGGCAGAATCACGACGGAGAGCATCGTGATCTTTAGCCGTTTAGCAAAATGAACCTTGTTAGCCTTTAGGGTTTACACTGGCAAATGTCTGTCAATAACAAAAGCACTCCATGTGTTGGTTCAATGGCTTTACCCGGATCGATCCGAACCAGTCCATGCTGATATTACTGCAGGAACGCGTGATATCCGTAAAAAATAGCCAGGAGCCAATACATGTTTGCAATTAGACCTGTCAATAGGGATTCTCAAGCAAACTAAAGGCTAATAATGTTCAGAGACTCTGCACATTTCAATCACTCTCTGGCTGCCTGGCTCGGACACTGTTTCATTAATAATACAGCTATGCATTTCGCTCATAAAAATAACACAGCGATAAGGGCAAGTAAGGACAAAGAAAGAGAGAATTTTTTTTTCTTTTTTTTTTTTTTAAAGTGTCTATTGAGAATAGTGTTGCTGCATTTCAACTCGTACTGTTCCCATAACAGGTGAGTGCTGGAAGAAGGAGACGCACTCATCCTCCTACACGCCGACGTAAACAGATGCGCGCGCTCCTCCCACGATGCGACACAGCAACGTCGTCGCCACAACCCCGCCCCCTCCCCCCCCATATCACCCCCCCAACCCCAACTAGCCGCTTCGCAGATGCCGTCCTTTTGTCCCCAGGTAATTACAGCAGCGTCTGTGAGCCTACAGCACAATCCGGCCTTGAGCACTTTTCATCCCACAGGCACGCCAAACATATTTAACACACTAACCGCTACGCCTGTTATTCCACCTGCTGACACAGGACAGGATAACTCCGGATTCGGGATGTGTGTCAGAGGTCATTGTCTTATCCAGTTACATGAACTGTGCGGGATGACATCAGACTGTAAATAATTAGACCATGCGGACTTGAGGGTGGTTTTATGTTCTGATAGTCATGTTTCATGAGTATTCACTCATCACTTAATCAAAAACATATATTCTTTTAAATCACCTTTATCAGTTTTTTATCCAATGTTATTATAGAAAATATAGAAAATACATTTGCTCATTTTTATTATTATTATTATTATTATTATTATTATTGCATGCCTTCGTGTCAGCTTTGGCTCTTTTCATGGTATTTTCTGTGTATATTTAAAACTTTCATAAGAGCGTGATCTCAATTATGTGTTGGAAACAACAATTAACCTAATCTGCGTGTCTTTGCAATGTGGGAGAAAATCAGAGTACCTGGAGAAAACCGACCAACTAGAGAGAGAACATGCAAAATCCATGCACACAGACCCCGAGGCAGGAATCGAACCCGGACCCTGGAGGTGTAAGTGTCTACCGCAAAATCTGGTTTCCTCCCACAGTCCAAAGACATGCAGATCAGGCTAATTGGCATTTCAAAATTGTCCATAATCTGAGTGAGTGTGTAAATGTGTGTGCTTATGTGCCCTATGATGGATTTGGCGCCTTGTCCAGGATGTACCTCATCTAGTGCCCTAAGTCCTCTGAGCTTTAAGCTTCCTGTAACCCTGTACAGGATAAGCTTTATATAGAGAATGAGTAAGTGACAGTAAAAGAGTGTCAACGACAGTACACTCTCAGTCGCTCACTTTCATCATCTACACCACTTAAGCCTGTGTAAAGGGTTGCAGGGGGCCTGGAGCCTTTCCCAGGGGACTTAAGCCAAGAGGTGGAGTATGTCTTGGACAGGGTACCAATCTGTCACATGTCTTTGGACTATGGGAGGAAACAGGAGTACCCAGAGGAAACCCATCAAGCACGGGGAGAACATGCAAATTTCATGCACACAGAGATGGGAATCGAACTCAGACCCTGGAGGTGCAAGGCGACAGTGCTAACCACTAAGTCACCGTGCCACCTACTACAAAACATTAGAGTTGAAATTATATATTTAAAGTGCAGATTTTCAGCTTTGAGGCCATTTGCATCCAAATCTGTTGAATGGTGTAGGAATTATAACACTTTTTCTGTTATAAGTAATCACTCTTAAGGGACAAAAAGTAACTGGACAACTGCTCAACTGTTCTCATAACCAGGTGTTTGTGTTACTTCCTCTTTATTTCAAGTAAGTAAAAAATAAATAAATAAATAAATAAAAAATCAAGAGTTGACATCCAAAGAGTTTGTTTCCTTGGAAATATAAAGTTTCTGTCTGCATTCTGAGCGGCGCTGAGACTCTGAGCATGGGGAGGAGACACCATGAGGTATGGTCAAATCAACTATTTGGTATTTGGTTCAAAAGAAAGAAAGTCCTGGTGAGCTCAGAAACACCGAAAGACCACAGGAAAACAATTGTGTTAGAGGACAGAAAAAGTCTCTCCCTGGTGAAAAACAAACCCGCTCAAACAGATCAAGAAAGTCTCCAGGAGGAAGGTGTATTTGTTTCAAAGTCAACAACCAAGAGAAGAGTTTACCACAGAAGTGGAAACCGCGGGTAAGCCTCAAAAACAGGAAGTGGAGATTAGAGATATATAACACATATAATAATAATAATAATAATAATCATCATCATCATCATCATAATTATAATAATAATATCTACAGTTCTCGAACAATGTCCTATAGAAAGATGACACAAAGATTAACTTGAGACAAAATCCTGGGAAGGGAAACATCTGGAAGAAGAAACTGCTCATGATCTTATTGCGCATACAGTATTTATTAAAAAATTAGGTAACTTACTCACTTTTTAGTCAATACGCAGTAGATATAAATACTTTCGAATTAAGGGTTTCGAACTTGCTCGTTATCGTTATTTAACTAAAAGCAATTCTTATCTTAATGCTATAATAACTGTGATGGACTAATGTGCCATTCATGGTGTACAGTATTCCCACTTCATTCCCAGTGCTTCTGCAATAAATGCAGAGGTTCTCAACACCCCCAAGACCTCAGCTCCTCTAGCCCTTTCCCATGATTCCATGAGTGAATTGCCCTTTATGTGCCGCAGATCATTTCCAAATAACCAAATTTTCTTGTAATTTCGATATAGTTTTGAGGAATAGCTCTCCAGGCCTTTTTGAAAGACTTTTTTGGCTCTCGTTTTTGGCAAGTTCTTTTGGCAAGCTCTTATTTTAAGTGCCTGACCAGTTTCATGGGGTGTTTTTTTTTTTGTTTGTTTTTTTGCTTATTAAGCCACCCAGTGACCTATGAATCATTCAAACATTAAAATAAGCCTATCTAACTTAAGGGATGAACAAGTAAGAGACAGGTTCAGATGATGACAGATGATCAGTCCAGTGATTAATGCTGAATGCTGGAACAGACGAGAGGGGAAATGAGGTCGCTGCTGAGGTTTTTAACAAATAATAATAATAATAATAATAAAAATAATAATCATCATCATCATCATTTGTATATATTGGGAACGTTGCAGCCTGTTGCAATAAAACATTGGTCCTAGTTTCTTAAATTTAGACTACATTATTTAGTTACATTAAACAAGATGTTTCCACAGTAATATATATAATTTAATATAATAAACAATTAAATATAATATTACATTTAATTAATATAAAACCTTTAACAATAGACATTTTGCCAAAGCAGATTGATGTAAATAAAATTTCTAGATACAAATCAAACATTTTAAAAAATGAATTTAGATTTATACAGGAACTTGTTTCTTTATCTTTGTTTTTTGTGTGTTCTGCTTCACTTTAAACTATGATGGCCGTGAAAGGCAAAAAAATAACAAAACTGACTTCAGGGCCACCGTAAGAACGCCATATTTAAAACCACGATAATATTTGCACATTTATACACACACAAATCTACCACTACTACAGTACTTCCTGTATATCTTGAGTGACAGATGTCTCGTCCAATCAGCGGTAAGCATTTCATTCGCAAACTATACCTACCTTTTCCAGTTTGTATCGGACTGGCCGAGAAGTACAATACAAATTAACAAAACGGAAAACGAATTAACAAATTCAAAACCAAAATAACAAAACAACAAAACTCCCCTGCTCCAAAAAAATAGTTTTGGGTTTTGTTATTTGGTTTTGAATTTGTTTTCCGTTTTGTTAATTTGGTTTTGAATTTGTTATTTTGTTTTGGGTTTTGTTATTTTGTTTTTAGATTTGTTAATTTGTTTTGCACTTCAGGGCCACCATATATATTACTTAAAACATTATATAAAGATCACCTACCCCACTGTGAATACTCTTAACCATCAGAGACAATAATTTAAATACATTAATTATACATAGATTTTCCTCCGGATCACCCGGTTTTTCCTCTCACAGTCCAAAGACATCCAGGTTATGCTAATTGGCATGCTCAAAGTGTGTAAATACGTGTGTGTGAGTGCATGCCCTGTGATGGATAGGCACCCTGTCTAGGGTGTAACCTGCCTTGTGCCCTAAGTCTCCTGGGATAGGCTTCAGAACCCCGAGACCCTAAATACAATGATGAGTAAGTTTGAAAGTAGATTTTGAGAGCATTTTGCCTAAAATTAACAGCTCAACACTGATTTGAACGATTAAACGCCTGTTTTCTTAGATTTGTAAAAGAATATTTGAAAGATGCTTGAAAATGAGACAGGCGGTGCTCCCCAGCCTCACCCCCCCCCCCCTTAAATATTGGCACGGCATCTCTGAGCAACTCTTCAGGGGGAAAAATAAACATCGTTTGTATGAGCAAAGTGTGCGCAGCGGTAAGAAGTGTCATTAAGCGATTTCACAAAACTAAGAGATCATATAATAGAGAACAGAACCAAAAAAAGAAAGAAAGAAAAAAACAAAAAAAAAAACATCAGAAAACTATAATAAAGAAAATGTTACTGATAACGGTTAAACGCCTGACAGGTTGAAGATAATGTGCAAAGTGTGATTTGATTTGTACTACCATGTGAAACTAGACCAGAAATAGATGTTGACTCATATCTGCCCTTGGTGACTCTTGCATAAAACATCCTGATGAGCTGCGAGTCCTTTGAAGATCAGTGAGAGTGGTTTCTTTAAGTCAAACCAAGGATGAAAGCCTTGAGGATTAAAAAAATAAATAAATAAAAATCTTTAATAAAACAGTAATAAAACAGGGTGTAAAATGCGCCACAATCATCTACTTTTTATATTTTGAAGGATGTGGGGATCACATTTTTATTTCAAAGCATTTCAATTCATTCATTAGTCATTCATTGCACCATTATCAAATCAAGATAATAACACTGCGGTATGAAAGGACTCATATTAGATAATAATTAGCATTAATAAATGAATAAGTGTGCATGTATGTAACGACTGCGACGTTTTGAACAACTGTCTTCCATGTTCTCTTTTTTCTTCCTGGCGCCTTCTTAAACATGATTAATTTTTATTTTTTTAAATGTGCAGGCTAAGTAATTATTATCAATTATTAAGTTGACTAACTCTAAAGGGTGGGTGAAAATGAACAAGGATATATTTGCCGGCTATAGAACATTGGTGACCTTATTTTCATGCAGGATGGAGCACCACCGCATTTTGCTCTTAATGATGTGGACGTAACGAACAGTCTCCGAGAAGTCCAGATCTCACTCCATGTGATTTTTTTTCCCATGGGGCTATGCATCCCCGGCCCTTGGAGGAAGATTTGCTTTCATTTTTCTTTGTAATAATTTACATAAGTAAATCATTTTTATATGTAAATAATAAATAAATGTATATTAATAAATAAATAAATTTTATTATAACTGTGGACTTTAGTACTATTTTTAATACCTGGTTACTTTTCACTCACCCTGTATATGTGTTTTCAACACACTGCTGAAATACAACATATATAATGAAATAAAAGGTCATAATAAAAATGTCTGCAGTTATTTCTGGCTATTGTATTTGGTACTGAGATAAAGTTTTAAAATGCAAACTTTAATATACCAATTAGTTATTGTATTTAAAGTAATAAAGATGATGAGGACTAAGAGAGCAAATTTATGATTGGGGAGATATGAGAATTTAAGAATATGAATCGGATGGTTTATAAACTAGATATTCAGACGGGTTTAAATTTTGCACAAGTATATTTCTCATAAAGTAACATTTAAACATATTATTTATATGTAATATAATTATATATTATATGTAACATTTTTAGAAACAGTTTTATTTTAATTTTGTTTTGTTTATTTTACCAGTTAATTTTTAACACACATTCTCTCGTGACTGGCAGAACTAACTAACTGCGACTGGTAGAACAACCAGCCATGGTTAGTGTACTGGTGAAAGTAGTTTTCAATTCTTACCTTTTTTCCTGCTTTAGAATATCTGTTTACTTTTGACTCCCAAATAGCATTAAATGGAAAGCTAGTGCACTATAATGTGCAATCCCTTGTTCCACGCACCAAGTAGTGCCCTTGACCAGGGGTTAGAGAGGGATTTGGGGTTCAGCCTTGTGTTAGAAGACTGTAAACATAATGTGGAAGGTTTGGATGCAATATTATAACGACTGAGATTGGTTGATTGGTTTTCATGTGTGGGTTTTGGCAGGCAGTCGATCTCCCCTCTTTTTAAGACTGCGGAGTGATACATACAGTTTACGCTCTATTATCATCATCGCTTACGGAATGTATCTCGTTCAATCAGATAACTCGGCTAGAACTGACTGTTGCATAATAGTTCTTTAATGTAAGTGATGAAATAACATGAATTAACTTTCTATAGCATTAAATAAATGTAAAAAAAGTACAGTGTGTTTTTACTTAATAAACTAGAAAAGATGTGTTGCTATTGTCTTTCTAATGACAATAGTACTTTGTGTCAGGAAATACCAAACCAATCCACTGTTGATTATTGTCTTGCACTGGCATGCCCCCTAAATGTTTTTATTAACTTATATTTTAGCATTTAAAAACGTGTTGTGTTCTATACATTTAAAATATGCATCATGTGAAAGGACATTTGAAGATATTCACATAAACATGTAAAAATGAGAAAGAATCAGATTTTTTTTTTTAGTAAAGACGATGTCCGTGCTCTATAACCGCTCTGTAAAAAATTCAATCCTACTGATCTTGTTCCATTCTATATTGTCTGACTTTCCATTCCTTACAGTGCAAATTTCAGACTCTACTGTCCAAATGAAACATCTATGAGAAGCATCCCTGAGCTCCACCCACAATCGACTATCTTGATCGAATTCGACTCTGGTGATCATCACTGAGTGACGTAAATGAACCGGCGCCGCCTCAGGGTTGAACACAGAGGTGAGAAATGGTTTGCCTTTTTTTCCGGGAATACGAAAGGTTACAAAAGGTCACAGGAGGTCAAAACCTGAGTGAAGTCTCTCCAGGAAGACATGACATATCGGCAGACATGACAGAATCAGAATTAAACTCTATGACGCAGATGTCAGTGCTGGTTTATCATCATGCATGTGTGTTGCTCTCTTCCACTATTTAATCTTCATCTTTTTGTTTCAATTTTTTGGCACCTCAGCTTTATATGTAGATGCATAGCATGTTTATTGACCGATATTGTAAGGAATAAATATGGAGCAACACATTGAGCAAACTGACTGAGCAGTCCTTCGAGAGTCATCGACTGCCCTACGCTGTGTTTATTGCCATTCTCTCTGAGTGGAAAATATTCAAATTGATGGTATGGAAATCTTTGGATGAGCTCCGATTTGAAATGTAAAGCAGGGTCTCCAGGAGATGAGCTGGCGCCCTGTTGCACCCTCTCCACAACTCAGGCAGATATCCGAATTCCGTGTGCAGGGAGAAATCCGCGGATCTGGAGCAGGTGTGGAAATCTAACCCGATCAAATGGGACCTCGGGTCCGGCGCCCAACTCTTCGCAACGTGAAGGTAAGTCAAAAATGGACTGAAGCCATTGCTGCGCGTCTGAGTTTTCAAGGTTTGTTTTTACTGCTAGACAAACACAAGCGACCGGGTAGATCGTTTAGCCTCTGATCTGCTCCTTAAAATGTAAAACAATCTTTAGATGTTTAAAATGGCACTGAATTGATTTCTGATTTCGATGAATAGAACATTTTTTTTTTTTTTTTTACGACTGTACCTGAGATTTTGTTGAGAGAAAGCTCTCGAGAGCTGGGTACTGAGAGAAAACAATGCAGCTGCCATTTAAATATATTCAAACTAACCTGATGAAATGCCACAGCAACCTCATTGGGGAGGTGAATGACAACAGGCAATGGTCCTTAGCATGGAACTTTTTGAACGACGGAAATAATGTCGCAATTAGGTTACATGGCGAATGAGACTTCAGGAGATTTGCTACAGAATCAAAGTCTCATTCGAAGTTACAGGAGCTTGACCATCACCTCTGCAACACGGTAGGAAGGAATTTGGAAAATTATCCTCCCGTAAGCAGGCGTGTTTGAAAAAAGGTTATTATTGTGGATGTCGCATTGTATTGTTTTTAGACTTACTATACCCTGGGCCAAGCACAACCAAGTCAATTCACACGCACTAGCTAGTTCACCACATTACGTGACAGCTATCAGTCGGGGAGCGTGAAGGTTAAAACATGCTCTCTACTAGACATGTGAAGGTAGCTAGCTGGCTACTCGTGCTCTGATTGACCAGGCAGAAAGGATTTCCTTTTATGGAAAACGAAAGACACTCGATTTGCATGTTCCGAAACCTTGGTGTCGCACTGAATGTCCTAAACGTCGATCTATTACAAACTGGGTCCCAAAAAAATCCAATATTTAAAACCTTTCATTTCAAGCAATCACGTTTCCAAATTTCATTGTTGAAACTTTGTTAGTTTTTTTTTTTTCTTCTTCTTTAAATGAAGTTAGAATCAGTAGCCCAATCCCAACCCTATCCATCCATAATAACTGAGTCGTGCCAATCTGGAAGTTGAGTCACGTCAACTGGACTTCTTTCAACTGGAGTCGTGCCAATGTTTATGGATTTGCAAGCGTGCAGGCACGTTGGCTTGAAGGAAGACGTCTCAAAAGCTAGCTTTGATTTGCTCATGTGTATGCATCATTTACTGTATGTACTTAGCAGGTGTTTTACTTCTAACTTCTAACACTACTATTGAGTGCGTTGTTTGTGGAAGCAATCATCTGAACGGTGCATATTTACCGGCCCTACATTAACAAATGCACACATTAAATCACTTTTGTAGCTTTAATTTAAGAAGTCAGGAGAGTAAATTAGCAATCGGAAGGCTATTTGTTATCAACTTGAGATTGGATTTGTTATAACAGTTCTTTTTACTTGGATGTGGTTGGGTTAAATTCCTAACAAGTAGCTAATCCAAGCAATATCAAATTAAAAATTATGAGATTTCAACAGATTTTTAAAAACATGCTTATTGCCACTGATTTGATTGTTTAAGGAACATAATGTAATGTACCCGCTAATTGTACATGAGTCGTTTACATTGATGTTGCTTGTTATAATCAACCCATCAGAATATAAAACAATAAATGTGTTTGACAAATGAAAAATCAGCAACACATATTAAATAATGCCTGATGGATGTAAAAAGTCTTTGTTAATGTAGCTTTAAAGTTTCTCATGGAGCACAAATCAAGGAATCTGATCATTTTCATTCATATAAACTTCCATAACTTTTTTAAAGCTGATTTGCGACAATCACAATTGTTAAAAGCACTATACAAATAAACGTGTTGCATCCAACGTGGTGTGGTAGCGTAGTGGTTATTACTGTGGCCTCGCATTGAGGGTCGAGGGTTTGACTCCCACATTGGGTTCGGAGTGCATGGAGTTTGCATGTTGCTTGGTGGGTTTCCTCCGGGTACTCTGGTTTCCACCAGAGTCCGAAAGACGTTGGTATTTCCAAGATTTTTCATAGTGATGCCCTGATTGTGCATCTCATCCAGGGTGTATCCTGAGTCAATGGGGATAGGGTTCAGGCATCTTGTGACCCTGTATGGGATAAACAGTACAGCAAATGAGTGAGTGTTGCATCCATGGTAATGAATGCAAGCTTTTTGTTAAATCATTGTAATTAATGTATTAACCATTAAATTAACCAGACTGCTAAAGTAAAATAAAAATAAAATAATTTGCAACAGTTATGTACAAGATCCAGGTTCAGGAGTAGCAGCATGAAAGAGTGCTACAAAAGAAAAAAATACAACAGTCTAGCATGGTAAAGCATTGCAGCACAACAACTTCTACATGGAGAAACATGACGGTGTGACAAAATAACCATCTTCATAGCTTTATTCTCTTTCTCTCTTCTCCCACCAAACTAAACCTTATCCATCCTGCTACATGGCAGCATCGCAGCCCTGGGAATAATTTTTCAACAGGCATATGGTTTCAAACGCACGGGTCTCGATGCGGATGAGTCAGGCAGATTCACTTCTGCTACGTTTCATCGTCATGATGAAACCATGGCTACAGTTTTTATGCTAACACCGAGGACGGTCTGAAGTTCGACAGAGAGAAATAAGGAACGGCTGTTTTCAGCATATAGTGCCGAGTGTTGTTCACCTTCATCCTTTTTTTTTTCTTTTTCTTCCCCGAGCCTCTCGACATTCACCGTGAGTGAGTCACAAAGAAGCGGCCTCGATTAGGTAACTCCAGGAGTCAGGAATCAAAGGCACTTGTCCGTCACCACACACTGACATTTGTAGAAGCGATGACGTTAAACAACATCTGCAAGGTCTCAATTAGTATGAGGAAAGCAAGAGATGAAAACCTTTTCTTTTGTTAATTGATTTATTTTTCTTTCGATCCTTTTCTCTTTAATTCCAGCAATTAAATTCGAAAAACAATATCAAGTCTATCTCTGCAAATTAGTCAAACACCTACCTTAATTTGCAGTGAGAGGCAAATGAACCTGGTGATGAGTCATAGCGTTGCGTTAAGAATAGAAATCATGCACCGCTTCTAAAGTCAGAACTCATTTTCCATAATGCGGGAAAAAAAAAATCCCCTCCTCAAAATCTAGCATTTCTTTGAAGCGTCACGTTGAAATGCACATGGAGAAGCCAAGAAATAAACCCACAGAGATGATTATATACATACTGGATCATGCATTTAATCATACTAATTGTTAACTAATAATTATTATCTATCTAATTAATAACAGATTCTGTATGTGTATTATTTATTGCACAGTTTTTGAATTTAATTTGAAGTTAAATGTAAAAAAAATATATATTTAAAAAAATTTCTATGCAATGCAATACATTAAAAGATTAAAATAAAATCTTCTTTTTGAAAATCTGAAAAAAAAACTGATTAAACCATATCAATTTGTGTAGATCATTAGAATATTTTTGTCTTATAACAAGTTACACTAATTCTAAAGATGTTCACGCTATCAAATTAGACTTAGTTTTACATTAATTTAAGATTAATTAATTATGAGAAAAAGATTGTTCCGAGCGTTCGGTTCACCATTTAATAATAGCCTTTCTGCTGAAATGCTGTTGAAAGACTGAATAAGGAGTTTCTCAAGAGAGAGAGAGAGAGAGAGAGAGATCTAATCATAATCCTGATTTCATCTTGTATTAGTTGTGATAATCGTTACGAGTTGCAAGTGATATAAGTAAATAAATCGGAATTTATAAATAGACATTTGGAATAAATGGACATCTTGCTTTTAAGTAAATACGGTTTGTAGGAAGAAGTGCGAAGGCTGCAAAAAAATGAACCATGTTTTTCATATTAGTTTATTTTTCTGGGTTGTTATGAATTTGTAAGTGAGACCATGATGAGCGAAATCCAAATAGGTTTTACACAGATTATCATTAAAAAAAAAAGAACTGAAGAAAACACGGATGAGGCTGATGTTTCTTATTGTATTGTTGGCATCCTAATCTAGATCTCTTCGAGACCCTGTTAAGAGCGCCTCTGTTTTATCAGACTGCATCAACTTCACTTTGTTTAAATGAAGAATAAAAGAAATGCAATGTGTGTGTGTGTGTGCGTGTTTGTGTGTGTGTGCTCGAGACAGGACTGAAACAGGACCCTATAGCAGTAAGCCTGAGAGTTGCTGAAAGGATTTTTGATGCCGTAATATTATCTCTCTGTCCCAGCTCAGGCCACACAAAGGTGCGCAGCCAAGCGCCAGAGCAAGGCATGTCATCTAAATGGCGAAGCCTTCTTTTGCAGTGTATTACATCCAGCTGCTTTGTGCTGCTTGAATTTGGCTGGGAGACGGCACAAAGGAGGCAGTTTGTTCGCCCCCCGACAAGCTTGCTTTTATTTGCGTCGGCGCTTTGATGTATATAGAGAGAGAAAAGCATTTAGGTCCGGGATATCCCTCGTCGAGCGCCAGAGAAGAAATCCCACTCCTGGACTATGATCCTTAACAATCCCCAGCCTTTCAGCACTCAAAGCTTTTATTCACTTTAAGAACCTCACTTTCCACTATTGTGTCTACTATCTGTTATTTGAAGATAAAGAAGAATGCTAGGTGTGCTCTCCTTTGCGACTGAGCACAAATGTACGGCTACGGTCTGTCCCGAAAATTCCAGATTTTTATCCCTCCTTGACCGTTAAATGGCTTGTATAAAGTCGTTTTTGAAAATCTTTACATTTCGAGATGACAAATATATTCATCCTAAGCTTTGATCTTTTCTCACGATTGCTTCTCTTCTCTCGTCAAAATGACCTGGATCGCTAGCGATATCGCTTTGCTACGTTTGCTCGAATTTTTGTTCACCGCTCTCATATTTAGCGCGCAGCAGTTAAAGCTGTAATCATTGTGTGGACTGCTGAAGATTAGGTGTACACAAAGATGCAAATGAACTGGTCCTCGGTGCTCTAGGTGTGCAATGTCCAAAGCTTGACCAGAGAAAAGTATGCAAATGGAGCTAGTAAAATATACACACAGACACACACACACTCGCACTACTCACCACTTCCAGGCAATGACAACGATAAATATGCAATGGACATTAAATTAACAAACACAAGAACAAAAAAAACAGTTAGTGCTGGATTTCAAGGCGGGAATGTCCACAGCAGGAACCTTTTTAGGAACCCAGGATCTGTCTCTCTTTAAAAGCCTGTTTTTTGAAGGTTGATGTGTATTGGATGGGGTGTGGCAATGATGTTTATATGATAATAGACTTGAGGCCATTTTTCAAACCCAAAATAATTTTACAATAATGGATGAAAAATAAATAAATAAATAAATAAATAAATAAGTAGTGTGAAATGGACATACATGGACACACCGGCACCAATAAGCTTCAGAATAAAGCTCAGAAAAGACCCGATCAGAACAGAATAGGGATTTCTGTAAATGGGGTGCACGGTGAACACTCTTCACAATGGAACATAAGAAGTGATCAGTAGCTGCACTAAATTCAATAAATTTAACAAAACATCACTTTGACCAATAATGGTGCTTGGCCCCCTGGTACACCTGATACATGACCTTAGTTTTAAACCTACTCTGTTTCTGTTTCATAGACCCGTAGCACAGAAACAAGCACACAAATAGGAAAAGAAATCAGCACAAATATGTCCTTGCATCTTAAAAAAAAAAAAAAAAAAGATTTTTGTTATTTTTTATTTGTGTACTTGTTGTTTTGCATTCCTATTTTCATCTGTTTGATAAGCTTTTTTTTCTGAACAGAATGTCCTGGACGTGGTCTTCTGTGCCTCATGCGTGTGTATGAATTCTAACATTTTTTTTCTTTTACGTACCTGGATAGGAAATTTAAACCAGAAGCTAACCCAGAAACAATTACCAGGTCATATATTTTTTAGCTGACAACAAAATGACACTTTGTTCCTGGTTCTGAAAGCTACATTAGTTAACATGATGTTTGAGTAATACAGGGTCCAAGCACCACGACATTCGTTAGGACTTTCGTAAACATAGCCAATGACTATAATTTATCAACCTAAGACTCGTCCCTGGACGATTATTCAAAACAAACAAAAAAAACTGATACCAGATCACACATCTAGATTGTTGTTGTCAAGCCCGGATACACTTACAGAGGTGACAATTACATCATTTCTATAAACATATCAGAATCAAACCCATAATATTGAGTCTGGAATTGCCATATTTACTGTATGAGCAACTTTGGTGCTTAGACCTCTGATAACTTAGATTGCTGTTTACTATATTCAGATTTGCTGCGTCGCTGTGTTTTTTGCAGGTGCTGAAATGAATGTGGTCGTCCTACCTCTTTCATCATTTCTGTAAGTTTACATAAAGGTCACAGTAAGTGCAGTGCAGTGGAAATGCAAAACAGTGACATGTTCTGGAAATGTGCGCTTCTTGTTTTGGGATATTTCCTGAACCGCTTCAGTGGAACGCGAGTAGGACACGTTTGTAGAGAACGCGCAGACGTCATGACGTTATTTAAAATATCAGTTGAATTGCACAATATTGGAATGACGTTCAATTTTCTATTAATTATACAACAAGAGACGCCCCCAGCCTACCCCCCCACAACTTAAGGCAAATTAAAAGGCATGATTTCTGGCATGACCCTCGCCACTACGCTGAAGCGTTTCCCTCGTGTTGCCAAGTGGCACAGCAGCCGGTTAGCAGCCAGCTCATGTCACGGTGATGTGTAAGACATATTGTGTCGTTGTGCTTCTAGCCAGAATATGTTTCTCATTGTTAACGGAGTGACAGGATCATTATGCTGCGTTAACAACTACCTGCTATAAAATTACACTTGAGAATGGTCACTTTCATCTTTTCTTTAAGGCATTAAAAAAAAAACATATCAAGTTGGCACTGATTAAAGGCGACATTCAGGCAAGGTGAGAAGGTGATGCGTGGAAACCTTTGATATAAATGATATCAATGTAGCACTAGCCATAACAAAGGATTCAGTCTTGCCGTGGTTTATTTTCCTTCCACAGTACAGTATGACAGCTGCGGGTGAAACATGCGCCGTGTTGTTCTTTAAAGTTAAATTTCCTGTCATTTCCACAAACACTGGCCTCATTAGTGGTGCAATTGTTGCGTGACTCATACCGATATATGGATCCACCACTTGTTTTGCTCGATATTTGATTACTAATAAGGAAGCAGAGTCATGAAAGGGAATGAAGCGATGAGTTTGATTTAAAGTCAGTCTAACAGCTGGGTTTAAAGCATGCTAAGGCTCAGTTTATCGATATCCTCTAGTTGTCCATGTAACAAAATGTACGTTCCAAATGGGAAATACTTTTCCTAAGGGACCTATAGACCAAGAGACCCGAGGCAAGTGATAAAGAAAGATGTGTTGTTTTGTTCTCTCCATTTTCTCCCTCATTACACAACAGCTACCAGACAAGAAGCTAGCCAAGCACCAATATCAACTATATAATAATAATAATAATAATAATAATATCATAAATTATGCCAAAACAGAGATATTACTGGGCATGACATATCCCCTGGCAAGTAGATCTTACTCAAATGCACAAATTTAACTAAAATGAACTAAACCCAAGTAGTTACAACTTGAGGTCTTGAACCTACAACCTTCTGATCAGTAGCCCTGAACCTTAACCACTGGGCCACTGTTGTCCTGCTCATTACTACTGTTTTGGTATGGTCCATCAAACAAGTCTAGAGGATAAACCATGAATAAGATGGATGGTCATCTCCTAGGTGAACAATTCCTTGTTTCACACACCAAGTAGTGCCCTTGATCAAGGGATTTACGCTTGTGTTAGAAGTTTTGTAGCTCATGTTAGTCTGAATAATACAGATGGTTCAGGGCCATCTCAGAATGACTTAGAAACGATTACCATTTGTGTTGGTACAAAGTGTTGTTTAAGATCTTCAAGTCTTCTACGATTGGTTTGAATGTGGGTTTTACCTGATAATTGCTCTCCACTCTTTCCAGTACCGCAGACCGAACCAACCCACTTTCACTTATGCTGGCGATTGACAGTTAGTGTCATTTATTTTAATAATTTCATTATTTTGATCATTTTAACAATTTTATTAATAATGATTATTAAAACACCTGTGACACACACATATACAGTACGTTGATATGTATAGATAATTTCCCAGTGCCGTTATGCTTTATTATCACCACTAGTGCAATGCTTCTCGTTCAGTTGGAACTAACTGTTGTATTAAACACATTATATCACACTCCAACCTAATGGTGTGCATTAATTCAACAGCATTTCTGTACCAACATAACTTATTTTATATATTTATAGTGAAGTTTGTCCTTTGTAACAATTAATAAGGTTTCTAACAAAGGAAAGTCGAAATGTGAGAGAACTTAAGCATTTTAGTTTCTAGGTAACTTAAAACAAGATTTGAAGTTTATCGCAATAGAGAAAAAAAAAAAGAAACTGATGAGGGAACGACGTTGATGTTTATAGCTGCTATAATAGGGGTGATAACAGAATCTTACTCGTCTTGTGGATGTTAAATATCTTCAAATGTATGTATAAGTCAAGTCAAGTTAATCTTGTAAACAGGCCCGCGGGTCCCCGGAGACTTGGGCCATGAAGCAGGGTACACCCTGGACAGCGTACCATTTCATCACAGGACACACACACACGCATCCAAGCACACTCATTTACACACTACGGGCAATTTGAAACCACAATTAGCCTAATCTGCATGTCTTTGGACTGTGGGAGGAAACCGGAGTACCACCAAGCATGCAAACTCCATGCACACGGAGGCGGGAATCGAACCTGGCCAGGAATCGAACCCAGACCCTGTAGGTGCAAGGCGACAGTGCTAACCGCTACACCACCATACTATCATTAATGTTAAAGCATATTGTTTAAGAGCTATTCAGTAAGTACTAAATTATTCATTAATGCAAGTGAAACTAAAATGGAAAAAAGCATGAGAAATCTGTAAGTGATCAAATTCCGTTGGTCATTTGTTATATGCTGATGCATTCTGAACTCCAAAAGGCAAAATATATTTTAAATGCATTCAATACATTCATTTATAACCTTGAATACCTGCATGTCTTTAAGGGCGTACATGCTTGTGTAGCTCAAAACGTGTGTTTCTGTCATTTCTGGGAACATAACGTGAGCACAAGACAAGAAATTACCAGTCTATCCCTTTATTGTGTTCATACCCTGCTAATGCTTGATGCTCTAATCCCAAAAATACCCCTTGAGAGGTTTGAGCGAGAATGAGTAAGAGATTAAAAGATGAATGGAGGAAGGAGTGAAGCTCATTCAGCTGTACAGTATGTCCCTGAATCTCTCCCTCCCACCACCATTACTGCCAGAGGTTATTTTTACTGCCAGGTACGAGTAAGTCATGATGCGCAAGCCTCATTACTGATATTTATGGAACACAAATTGAAACGGAAAAATGATACAGCGTCCCCCCGAGGACCCATCCGCTCTTAATAGTTGTCGGTAAAGGCAGTGGAAGGAGGGGGTTCAAAACTGCTGACGGGCGGAATTCTTTCAGCCGCCACGCACTTCACATCTCCTAATGATTCTGGAGACCAGACGAAGCCCAGATGTAATTAACTGCCACAAACAAGCACGCTCAGGTGACCTGTGTAACGACAACAACATAACAAAACTGTGTCTACAGAAGAAATTTAGAATGAAAAAAATAATAATCTATAATCCATGTGCAGGCGTATACCAAAGCGGTGTGGTGTGATTCTGTAGTATAGTTAGATCTAGAACTAAACCAACAACAAAGAAATGTTTTTAAAAAATGCCACTTTTTCTCCGGCACGTTTTAATTTTAAGATCCGAGTAAGTTCTTTAGAATAAAGCCTTTTTTTTCTAACATGGATCAATTGAATTGTTGATTTTGTTTCATGGCTGTTCAAAACATTATTCATGCGGCGAGTTAAATGGTAATCGTTTTTTTTTTTTTACATCAGATTGATAGGAAATGCAAAAGTTCTAGTCACGATGTTTTGGAAATCCTGTTTGACCTTTGAGCTTTTTTTTTTTTTTTTTTTTTACATTCTGAGAAGCAATTTGGCAACAGAAAGCAATGCAATGTTTTTTTTCTTCCTCTTCTTCTTCTTTTTTCCTTCTTTCTGAAAATATTTCCAAATCTTCATTATTCATGCAAGACTTGTCCTTGATCTCCAGGCCATTTTTTTTAGTTGTGCAGTTAATTGATGTGCATCGCTTTAGTGTCCAGTTAAAAGACGAATCAGTTTGTGCGTGAAGTAGCTCTCGAGATATTTTTGGATGATGTTTTGAAAAATACTGATAAAAAACGTTGTTGCAGTAACCTTCTCTGAATGCGGCGAACATGTTCCCATCAATTTCTCTCTTTTTATTTATTTATTTTTTTTAATTAATTGAAGTATGTTAAAAAATCTTGCATAGTATCTAACTGATCAAGTCAAGTCGGCTTTTATTGTCATTTCAACCATACACAGTTCAGTACACATAGTTATGTATGTATACATAAATTAACAAAACTAACTAAAATGTCAGCGGGCAACTAATTACCTGATTAGCTAAGAGAAAGAAAATTAACACTATAAATTAAGAAAAATATCTGAGTACTATACTAAAGAAAGCAACAAAAAGTGCACAAGCCAGTATGCAAACAAGAGCAACAACATGACATCACGAAACAATGCAATACTTCTTAATACGTGAGATGATAGATGAAAAAGAGTAAATATTTCTTGTTACAGTAGCAGCAAGATAGATAAAAATTCTTGTGCAAATAACAGCTAATAAATATTCCTCCACTTACTCATCGTCCACACCGCTTCATCCTGTATACAGGGTTGTGGAGTCCATTCGAGTAGACTTAGAGCACAAGGTGGGGTACACCCTGGACAAGGCGCCTGCATACACACTCAAACACACACTACAGGCAATTTGGGAACTCTAATTAGCATGTTGTTGGACTTTAGGAGAAAACCAGAGCATCAGAAGGAAACCCACCAAGCACGGGGAGAACATGTAGAACTCCATGTACGCAGTGTTGGGAATCGAACCTGGACCCTGGAGGTGCAAGGCGACAGTGCTACCTACTTAAGCCATATCGCAGTCTTTCAATTCCTCATATTTCCATCGCTTCCAAAAACTAGAGTTGTTTTACCCAGTGAGCATCACATGACATCTTATTTAGAGGTCTGTTGCATTGTCACTAATACAACACACAGAGAGAGAGAGTGTCAGCTCTTTTAGTGTCACCTGAAAGCTTTGCAGCCCAGACCAGGCTTATGACTCACTGTGGCAGAGATGAGGACAGACGCAGAGAGACAAGGACACGGACAGAGTGGAGGAAAGGTACCTCAGAGACCAGACCTTTCCATGGCATTCTGGCATAAAGCAGACAGAGACAGACAGTCTGTAATGTCAATCATTCTATTATTTAGTGCTTGTTAAAAAAAAAAAAAATCACAGGAGATCAATTGAACACAGAGTTTAAAAAAAAATAACCTGTTTCCCATTGATCTGTTTACAGTAATATCGTAGATTTAAAAAAAATAAAAGTGCTATACAGCCTTACAAAGTTTCTGGTCCTGGGATTGATTATCACTGTGTAATTACTTAATTATTACATGATAATATCAAAATTAAATTTGAGGTTAATTTACATTGTTTTATTGTAATTAGACATAAACTTCATGTAATTATAAACTCATTTCACACAATCACCCATGGCTTCAGTTATGTCAAGTAAAAGTAGGAGGGACAGAAATATATTATTCATAATAAACAGATGTTCTAAGGAGATGCCTAGAAATACAGATACCAATTGGAGTAGAAAATTTTAAACGTGTGTCAGAAAGATTCTGGGAGTCTTTTGCTGAGATTAAGGACATGCATCAGGACTTTTTTTACCTGCAAAGTGATAAACTTTATTTATTCTTAGTACATACCTGGTTTGCTTACATTTTGAGAAATTATATTAAAAGAAATTTGGTTGGCGCTGTCGCCTTGCACCTCCAGGGTCCGGGTTCGATTCCCATCTCCAAAGACCTGCAGATTAGGCTAATCGGGGTTCTCAAATTGCCCGTAGTGTGTGGATGAGTGTGTACTGTAAGTGTGTGTGTGTCTGTCCTGAGATGGATTGGCACCCTGTCCAGAATGTACCCCGTCTCCTGGAATAGGAACAGGCTTTATCTGTAATTCCGACAGTGATACTGTCATTAATTGTCAATCATAAAAGAGTAGTAGACAGCTCTAATAAAGTTTTCTTTCTCAGGTGTGAAATGGTGAGGGGGATTACTGAGCACTTGGTGTAATATCCATGTAATTACAGTGAAATTTTTATGTATTAACAAGTTAACACATCAAAAGCATCTGTTTAATGTGGTGAATAATACCATTCTGTGTAAGAGTGACACACTCGGTCAGAAAGACAAATACTTACACACTGAGAAAAAGGAAACAAGCAAACGTCATCAGTTACACAAATGAAATTATCTACGGTATCATCAAAATGCGCTACAAGATATTGTATACACTGGCCTGGAAACGCATACCCCTAGCTCACCTACGTGGTTTCGCGCGGTGACCGTAAGTACGGTTCATCATGACTCACTGCGAGTTGTAGCGCTGTTATTGCGTTTCTATCTTTCCGCGCGAAAAATTACATTTTTTTGCCGGTCCTGGCTGAAGCTCGCGAACCTTGCAGAACTTTGCGGAACGTTGGTGTAACTTCAGCGGGCAATCGCGGCGGCTCACGGTGCCGAACAATGCATCTTACTGCGAGTCAAACTGCAATGGTGAGATAGGGGTATTAGGGCATGAGGTGGGGTACACACTGGACAGGGTGCCAATCCATAGCACACATACACACACACACGCACACACACACTGGGGAACACCAATTAGCATAATCTGCATGTCTTTGGCCTGTCAGAGTAAAACAGGGTACCTGGGGAAACCCACCAAGCACAGGCAGAACATACACACAGACCCAAGGTGGGAATCGATCCCAAACCCTGAAGGTGCAAGGCGACAGTGCTAACCACTAAGGATAGTTTATGGGTAACTACAGGCAGGAACGAAATCCAAATGTTGTAAATCTATTTAATAAATAAATAACACTATTCAAAAGTTAAAACAATAAATATACTGTATATCTTAAAAATGTTAGAATATATTGAATATTTTAATAGCTGCATCAAAAATACTTACAACTTTTTGCTTTTCACTGCTAAACAGAGATCATTATTTATAACTTCTAACGTTTTAAAGGTGCCTTAATACAATCAGTTGTAAGATCATATTTGGCAATAAAGACCGAGCCAGGTAGAAATGATCAAAAAAGTTCATCTTACTCATTTAATTTTCTAATTTCTTATCTCAGCAAGCAACCTGATCTCACGTGGATTTAAACAACGTGCGTGGATGGATTTATTATTATTCGTTACAGACCCAGTTCATACATGAATCAAGTATCACTCATTCTTACTTACTTTCCTGCAACTCTTTCCACAAATCTGTTGATTTATTTTCTATACCAGCAGCTCTAACAGTAGTGCTGGCTATAATTCAAATCATACAGTAGGTTTATATTAATGCGCACATTCTAATACTTATCATTGCTATAGTAACAGCTTCAGAGAAACTTGTATATGAAATCTATGGCTAATAATATACAGATATAAAATGTGTTATTTAGAAGGAACAGAACTGTGCTTTATAGAAATATGAGGACGTTCTCTGTAGGGACATAGTTTCGTTAATATTTGCAAAATGTGTCTTTATTGGTTGTTAAGTTAAGCCTATTTCTATTATTTGTCACATATACACTACCGTTCAAAAGTTTTAGAACACTTGCAAATTTCTTTTTTTTTTTTGTTTAGTGATTTATTTTCTGCATTCTACAACAATACTGGGGATTTCAAAACTATAAAATAACACATATAGGATTAGGTAATTACGTAACAACAAGAAAAACAACAGTTAGTTGTTATTTTATGACACAGAGGTCAGCCTTTCTATAATAGTTCTTGCAAGAACAGTGCAACAGTCAAGTGCATTTGCAAAATCAGTCAAGCACCATAATGAAACTGGCTCTCATGAAGACCATCCCAGGAGGACTAGACCAAAATGAGAAGTTTATTTAAAGTTATCAGCCTGAAAAATGCACCTCAGATTAGAGGCGTTATGAAGTCATTACAGAGCAAAAGTAGCAGAAACATCTCAATATCAACCTTTCAAAGGAGATTAATGCATATTTTTGACGCCTTCAGCATTCCTTTACAATGTAGAAAGAAATAAAAATCAGGAACAATCATGGAGTTCTAAAGTGTTCTAAAACTTTTGAACGGTAGTGTACATTGCTGCACAGTGAAATTATTATTGTTTTTGCATATCCCAGTGTAAATGGGGTCAGAGCGCAGGGTCAGCCATGATACTGTACGGTGCCCTGGAGCAGATAGGGTTAAGGGCCTTGATCAAGGCCCCAACAATAGCAGCCTGGTGGAACTGGACCTCAACGCGCTGACCTGATCATTAACTCAATGCCTTTTAACTCTGAGCTACCACAGCCCTGTGATAGTGGTATATTATCACGCTATGACATGACAATATGTCGGCTCCACAACTTTAAATATAACTGTATATAAGTGTTTTCCCTTATCATGTCATGTGCTGTTATTAGAAGATATTCAATATTTTGTCATGTTTTATTCCTTATTTATTACATGATTATTATCGGATTTCTTCCCATACAGAGTGAATTAATGTAAGATCGTAGGTAAAGTGATAAAATGCTTTCCACTGGATGCCACTTAAATGTGTTATATAATACAAAATGGATTTTGTATTGAACTCACATTTTATTTATTTGCATGATGAAACGGAAATTTGTAACTTGTGATTTGCGAGCCATCAACGCAGTCATTTCATCTTTCAGCATCTTTCAAATATCTTTGTCAAGACCGTCAGAAAGATTGACATGAAGTTGGACGACAAAAATAATTCCTTTTTTTTTTCCAAGAGTCATACATAATAAACAGGGCTTTTGCTTTTTCATTACTTCTCTAAAATGCATGTGCTCTTCTTTGAGCTCAGGTCGTTTACAAGCACTTTGAAAAATAATATTGTACTATTTTTCAGGCTAAAACACTATCATACTCATTATTGCTTTAGAGTGAACACTCATTTTGTTCATGCTTGTGCATAGGCAGCGTTCTGTTTGTGGGAAAACCGCTTTAAACCATAATATTTAATTAGTGGAATCTGAACTCTCGATTCAAACTGTATTTGTGTAACATTTTTACCAACAGTCATTGTATCAAAGCAGTTTTACAGACATCTGGTTCATGAATCGGATCCATAATGAGGATGCCAGAAATGACAGTGATGAGAAAAAAAACACAAAAAAAAGAAAAAACTCCCCGAGATGACATAAGAGGAAATCTGGAGAGTAACTGCCACAAAAGGAATTCATTCTCTTGGAGGAGACACTCGCTGATGAGATTATAAATCATTACAGTGTACAGGTGTAGAAGAGCACAGACAAACAGCACTGAGTTATAAGGATGTTCAGTATGAGCAGATTGGGAATATGAGTCATGGGATGAGGGCGCAGAAGTCTTTATGATTACAGCAGTAGTTAGGTGCAAAGCAACAGTATTCAGGTGAAAATAGCCACTGTTTTGTGGATGTGCACATCTACAGGGTATATACATGGGACTACGGCAACAAAAACTCACCCAGAAACTAATGATGTCCTCAAGCTATTCTATAAAGGCCAGCAATACATCTAATAGAGTATTTGCAAAACTTAAGTGCTGGTTTTGAGATATTTGGTTCATCCATCCATCTGTTACCTATACTACTACCCTACTGTGTAGAGTATTGGGGTGGTGGGCGGTTGGGAGCTGGAGCCTATCAAAGGAAACTTTTGGCGCAATGTGGGGTCCATTCTAGATGGGGTACTAACCTACAGCATGGCACAAACACATCCACACTCAAACCCTCAATCATGTATGATTGATTTGAAAATTTGGAGACCCCAATTTGAAAAACTCAATCAACCTACAATGCATATATGTGAACTGTGAGAGAAAACCAGAGAAGTACCAAAAGAAAACCCTATAAGCATGGAGAGCACAGGAAAACACCACACACACAAACCAGGCGCAGGATATGAGCCCAACCCTGGATGTGTTTAAAATATATAATACATTTCTTTTCGTTTTCTCTGTTTTATATGTAGTTATTTATCCATAGACTTGATGTATTCATCCAATAAAATTGCTCTGATTGTGTCTAAACATTGACTGTATAATATTATAAGTAACCTATTCATTGTTTTGGCAAGATACTGTAGAAGAGGTGTTCTTTTTAAATCAACACTGAACCATTTTCTTATCATATTCTACATGTTTCTGAACAAATTAATAAACATGAATATCACTATTCTTCCGCCCAACTGGTGCAACCAAAAAATGTTCCAAATATTGTTACTTTATATCCAAATGATAGCAGAGCCACCTGCGGCCAGGAGCCAAAAAAGACAAATTTGGTCATGTCCTCAGGGTGGGACGGATGGCATACGCGTTCTGTCCTGTCAATCACACAAACACTGGCTAATCGCTGGCATCTATGAGCTCATGTATCCAGAAAAGGGGAAATAGTGCTTTCTGGCAAAGTGTGTTATGATGCCCTGTGATGCAACATGAACAGCAGTTCAAGAAAAGAAACACTTGATTGGATTAACATGTACTTGTTAGGATTCATTCTCTTCATTTTGGTAGATATTGTGTTATGGCTGTAAGATAGTATGGGGATAAGTTGAAGAAGAATCATTCTATGCATTATGCTGTGAAAATATGTGCTTTCATGTCATGCCTTACTCTTAAATATTCACCCTATTGTTTGATGCTTAACAAAGTTACTTTAATTCTTCTAAAAGATTATAAATGTTTAGATCTTTCCAACGTTGCTCAGAAACAGTTCAGATTGTTGAACTTAAGCATTTGACATTTGCTTGGACTGAAGATTTGAGGTTGACTAGTAATAAGAATCTAAGAAGGCTTCCCACTAGATTCTCAAGGGTGGCCTTGGGGATCTGTGTTCATTCAGCCACAAGAGTAATAGTGAGGTCAGGTACTGATTTTGAGTGAGGAGGCCTGATGTGAAGTCAGCATTCCAATTTATTCCCAAAGGTATTCAGTGGGGTTAAGGTCAGGGCTCAAGTTTTTCCACTCTAGTCCAAGCACATCATGTCTTCATGGAGCTAACTTTGTGCATTGTAGCATTGTCAAGCTTAATTCAAATGAAGGTGTCCTCATATTTTGGCCAGATATTGTGGATTCTGTATGTGGAAAGAATAAGGCAAAAGGGTTTTATCCCAAGCTCCAGTTATTGTCTAAGTACTAAGTTCCAAGTTGGTTGTCTACAAGTGCTCTAATTTCTAAAACTGTTGTATTCAGTCCTGTTTGATAGCCTATCCAAGCTGCATTTCCTCTAAATTCCAGGATAAGCTCCAGATCCATTGCAATCCTGACCAGGTTAGCTAAAGATGAATGAATTAATTAATGCGTTTTTAAGTTTCACATTAAATGCTGTGAAAAACTATGAAATAAGGCACAACGAAATGAAAGCAGAGCAGTAAACAAAGTCTGACTCATGTAAGACTGTTACTATGGAGCTTTGGCCTGAAACTGGGTGCTGTGTTGCATTAATGAAGTAAAGGTAGTTTTCTTTATAGCGCTGTATATAGCAGTACAATTAAATCTGTTTTGTAGCTGGGATGCCTTCAAAGGTCCCTGATCTTTGTGTGTTTGCATGTGGCATCCATGAATGATACAAAAATAAAATCACGCAATAACAGTCTAATTCAGATCATTAGCATTCTGGCAAGCAGAATGAGGGCAGGTCAGGGGCAGGACCGGGTAGCAGAGGACAGAAGAGGGTAGTATCCCAGCAGACTGGCATTCAGAAGGCACTATCTGTACATGAGAGGTGTGGGGGAGGGCAGGGGTGGCATGCAGAGCCACGAGTGAGTCAGCCACGGAGCCTGTGAAAACTGTGGGAGAGAAGGCAGAACGGAGAGCTAGAGAAGACCAGAGTGATGCTGTGAATGCTGCTATGAAAAAAAAGAAAAGAAAAAAAAAACAGAGGAAAAAGAGTACAACTTGGTGTGAAGGAGGTTTTCAACTTCGCATTATATGAGTCTACTGACCAACCACGGCCACCTACGTTTTAAAAGATATGATTAATGTTGCCGTAGCATGATATGATATGATATTTAACTGCGTTCATCAGTGCAGCCTACTGAACTTGACCAACATGACGCCCTCCCCCCACCATCCATCTGCATCATCTTAACAACAACAAAAAAAAATAGACGTCATGTGTCGTCTCTCCATTACATCCACCCCCACATGGACACAGTGATCAAAGTTGATCTGGGGCACTTCTTTGCCACTGACCCCTTGCTTGGTTCTTAAGTGTCTCGGGTTGCAATACATAATAGTGTTTGTGTAGCGTGAGTAGAAGAGCAGTGGACCGATAAAGTGGTGTCGTGTCTTATAATCAAATAGTAAGTTACATGGCTTTGTTGGGGGTTCAAGTTGTCTGAAGTTGATGTAAAGTGCATGTTCACTCCTGACAGCTTGGTAATAATAAGCCTGAGAGACAAGATGCATATAAAGCTCTTCTGTCTGAATATTGACACAAATATGCTTAAACATGATATATTCTGTATAGGCACATCCCTCAGGTTATAAAAAAAAAGAAAAAAGAAACTTGTGGATTATTTGACCACAGATGTCCAATTTTATCCTTTTTTAAGGTATGCATGTCTCAGTTAGTTTTTTCCTCTTGACGCATGTGTGTGTGTGTGCGTGCGTGCGTGCGTGCGTGGAGTGTTACCTGAAGCTCACACACTCCTTGCTGTGACTGTGTGAGATTTCTGACATACTGTTTCAAATCTTTTCCAACTTCTGCTGGAGTTCATCCTCGGGTAAATACCACCTATTACTCATGATACTTTCCAGCACATTTGTAGGACACATGCAAGCATACCGCCTCGTCACTGCATAACAATTAGCTGCGTGAACGCACACCGTGCGACTGATGGAATTTTCCTGATAACACACACAACGTTTACGCTCGGACCTCGCGGCTGCAAAATGAATCGTTACTCGTGTTGACGAGCCAAAAAAAAAAAAAAAAAAAGAAAAGAAAAGAAAGAAAGAAGGGGGGCGCAAGGGAAAGAGACAGCATTCTGCACAAGTTACGAGCATACCTGACTATCGACGCGGACTTCACCTCCGTTCTCACACTAGTAGGCTACTTTGAGCAAGGAGGCGTACAGACAAAGGTGCACAGATGTAAGTATGGAACACATCAAAGGCAGGTTTTTTTTTTTTTTTGGCGCACAGCTTTCAAGTAGCGTCGCTTCAGGCTTTACGCAGCAACAAGTCGTCCTAAAACTTTAGTCTGACTTGATGCAAGATTTGATGTATTGCATGATGGATGTTTTTTTTTATTTATTTTTTTTTGCTCTTACCTGACTCAGGTCTATCTCATCCAGGGCGCGTCGTGAAGCGCGCGTCAAGTTGACATTATGACGCGCGCTATATAGGGCGTGCAATGAAGCGGCGGGTCACATCAAACGGACCACTTGCACGCGGAAACTTTACTTTTTCGGTCAGCGTTTTAATTGCTCTATCAACTGCACACACACTGAGAGTGAGAGAGTAGAGAGAGAGAGAAAGAGTAGAGAGAGAGAGAGAGAGAGATTGTCTTAGCCGGTCAGTTTCGCTTGCGCGCCAAAACTTCAACGTCTGTGCTTGATTTCCATCACGTTGGCGCGCTCAATCTGAGCGAGTTCACCACGCAGACCTAGCCTATATTATAAAGCAGCTCTTTTTTTGGAAGGGAGAAGTTATTCAATCCCGTCTCGCTCTTTTATTTATTTATTATTTATTTATTTTTATTTATTTACTTGTTGACAGAAAGCCGTTGAGGTGTCAGGGAGTTTAAAGCACACGGATATTGCAAAAGGGGGTTATTAGATTCATAAGTCACCCAAGTGGTGGGCGATTTACTGAGCACGGAAGAAGTTCTCGTATGATGACTTCAAACAAGACACATTACCTACCAGCATCTGTTGGAGCGTGTGGATATTAAAACACTGCTATCTCCAGCACGGCATTGGGGAGAAAATGGTAAGTAGACAGGAATCAGCTCCGCTTGCGGGAGGAAAACCTGCCCCGAAATTGACATGGCTCATGGAACAGAGCTGGTAGGAAAATCGAGTATTAGTTGAATGGGTGGTCTCATGCTTATGGACGCTAATTGCAGGGTATAGGCTACTATTGCCAAGAATGTAACTTTGAAAGAGCTTACAAGACGCTGCGAGATACATAGGGATTGAGAAGATAGACGCTTGAATGTCTTTTTTTTCCCCCTCTTTTGCGCGCGGTGTGCCAAACTGTCTGCTTTGTTTACTGTCAGTGTTTGGAGTTTTTGTCTTTCTATTTTCTATACTAAATGTTTTTTTTTCTCTTTTCAATGTCAGTGTAAAAGCAACATGTGTAGACATGTCGATGTGCCCTGCAGGACATGAGCGGTGCTGCGCATCAAAGCGCATTACTGAACGGGACCTGTTACGGTGGGATTTGGGGACTCCTGTTAGAGGAAAGACAAGCGGCCTTTTGAAATAAGTGCTTCTTTTGTATAAGAAAACATCCGGCCAGCATGTGATCAAATATTTACAGGACGGGCTTGGCAAGGATATATATTCACGTGACCAGGCGTGGGGAAGCAATAGAGTAAAGCAATATCAAGTGACACTTAACGAAAGTATAGATTTTTTTGCCTCCGTGTAACCTTATAGCGTTGCTATGATTTCAGCACTTTGGACAGAGGCACCGGAGTCGCTAAACGGACTTTAACGCAGGAGTGGACGTCGCCTGTTGTGCTTTGCAGATTCATTTGCCAAAAGCTAGGGAGCTGTTTTACTTCGATCCTTTTTTGTGTGTGTGTAAGCGTTTTACGAGGAAGTCCCTGTGAGCAAGAGAAAAAAAAACAAGAGAGAAAGAGAGAGAGAGAGAGCGCTGTTTGCTTTGCTTTCTTTGCTTTGCTTTGCTTTGCTTGGAGTTTGGTGGACGCTTTTCTCGCGGTGTTAAAGTTGAAGTCCTTGCGCTGCTGCTGCTGCTGCTGCTGCTTCCTTCAGCTCCACTTGGTGCGCAGCGTTAACTTTGGGAGATGCGAGTGTTGCTCGTGGAGATCTAACCACTGATAGTGGTTGTCGGCTCTTAAACAGGTAAGAAGCGTTTCGATCCACTGTAGCTACAAGCATGTTTTCAGGTGCTTGCCTTCACCTCAGCACGGAAACATGATACGGATTTTTTCCCCCTTATTTGAAGTTGGATTCGTGGTTATGAAAGGTACCGTCACGCTGTTGGGAATAAGCTTAGGACAGAGATGATGGTTGATGCTTGATGTGGGGGAGTCCGTACAGAAAGGACAGCGACTTGGGAAGCAAATGGTATTATAATAATAGGCTCATCTTTAAACGTTTTTTATATTTATATATATTATATATATACTCTAGCTGTAAGACTGAACTTATAGACTGTGCTGTTGTTTCTTTTTATCATACAGAAACTGTGGGATGTAGATTGTGATGATTAAAAAGTTGCTCCAGTTTCGCAGGAGGCTCTTATGAGTCATTCATGAAGATGTGATCCAGGCGTTTGTTTATATCACGCGCTTTATTTATAAGTCATGCAATAATGCATGCTTTTTGTTTGCAAATGTGTGCATTATTCGCCTTGTGCAAGAAATAGTATGTTTTGTTTGTTTTTGTTTGTTTTTGTGCGTATGCAAATTTTCTCTACATAATATTATATGCGGGAATCCAGTGAATGAATCGTGACGCTTGCTTTTTGTTGGTGGTGGATGACTAATAATGCGTGTCTCATACAAAATTCTATCTATCTATCTATCTATCTATCTATCTATCTATCTATCTATCTATAGCTTTTTTTATGTTTATTTTTTCCTTTGCTTGCTGTGATCATCGATCAGTCTAAATATGGTTTCATTAGAGTAGCTAGATCATTAACCCTTTGCGTCGTCTTTCCTAAATGCTGGTGCAGTCATGGATATCTGTGTAATCTATGTAGGTAACTGTGTCCTCTCGCTCTGTCCTCTTGGTTATGTTTCTACAGTGAGTGTGTTTTTTTACTACGTGCGCGCTCCTCCGTTTCATTCATGCCGGGATTTCCAGCCCTCATTCCAGCATCACCTGCTCCGTCCTGGCTTCCGCGCGTAACCACAGGGGCAAAAAAAAAAAAAAAAACAACAACAAACAGACAAAATCCGTTTAATTTCTCGAGATCCAACCCCAAAAAACAAAACGTTTTTTTTTATGGATAAGGGATTTTTTTTAAAGTCGTTATTTATTTTCATATAAACGGAATAGGAATTGGGAAAGGCGTGGTCTGACTCTGCTCGGTAGATGGAGGCGAAGATAAGATTTGCCCGATAAGGGGAAATGGCTGAAAGCTGAGACAGGGGCTTCACGCATGCGAGTGGCGGAAAGGAAACGGAAAGCGAAAGAGAGAGAGAGATGAGGAGGAGGAGATGAAAAGGAAAACCTCGCTGTCCGGTTTGGTGACTTTTGATGCCGAATAAGTTTAAATAATTTGTCTCGATTACAGAGAGAGAGAGCGAGAGAGAGAGAGAGAGAGAGACGATGGATACGAGCGGCGCTCCTTATTCTTTTCTTTCCTCCGTTTTTCTTTGTATTCGCTTCTGCTTCATGCAAGACTCTCGGCTTCACCCAAAAACTGCACCGAACCTTCCTAACTAGCATGTCAGAACAGTAGGTACCTATTATTTTGACATGTTGTTCAGGACGGTGGTGGGCGGTCATGGATGTAACCTGTGCGCTAAGGGCATAGCGGCTGTATGGCAGACAATCAGGCAGAAAAGCCCGAGATATCTACAGCGTCTCCAGCTTTAATCAAGAGGCAATCATGTCGCATTTTATCTCTTTAATCTGCCTTTTAGTTCTTTATGATCGTTTTCAGCCCCCTCACCTTTTGTCCTTTCGCGTTTCATCTCGGGTCAATTCGGGTAATTTTTCTCCATTAAAATATTTATGTGCTTCATCGTGTGTTGGTATAATTACAATGCACCATATTATAGCGCTTAAAAGCAAGCATTTAATTTGTGCACTCATGTACAATTACGCAGTGTTCTGTGAATAGGTCAGCCCAATGAACAGAATTTGTACTAGTAAGATTTAATCATGTTTAATCATGTTTAATGTTTATTCTGTTGTCGGTCGGATCATTACTATTGTGCATTGCATTATTACTCCATAAAATGACCAGAAATGTGATATCATTGCAAATACGTGGATGGCTTGTTTGCTCTGAGCTTGCTAGAACGAAACGATGCGGGTAAAATGTTTATTTTGTGTTTAAAAAAAAAATAGAAGTAGAAGAAGCATGGGCTGGATTTGGATTTGAATTAGCTTTTGTGCGTGCGTGCGTGTGTACGCGTGTGTGTGCGTGCATGTGTGTGTTTGTGTTCTTAAAATATCTAATTTTTGTTTAGAGTCGTTTATATTTTTCTCTTTTTAGGGGGGTTTGTATGTTAGTTTTTTGCTTTTTATGGGAAAAAGGTTGAAGAAGAGCTGTGGGTTTGTGGTGTGGGTAAGGGTGTGGGCTGAGGGGAGGGAGGCAGGGATGGAGGGATGGAGGGAGGGGGGCACGACACACTTTGTATGTACGAAAGGTTTTTTTTTTTTTTTTTTTAAAGAACTTTCTGCAATGTACGTCATCGGACCAGTCCATAAATGGGGTTGTGTCTTCTAAACGAGAATCTCCTCTCTCTCTCTCTCTCTCTCTCTATTTCTCTCTCTCTCTCCGCACTCTGAGCTGCAGAGTTAGGGCGGGCGCGGGTCCATAACAAATACCAACAATGGTATGTTTTATTCCCTAAAAGACAGGTTTCAATATATTGAGCTGCTCTATTATATATCTATATATATATATATATATCTAGCTATATCTATATCCAACTATATATATATATATATATATATATATATATATATATATATAGGGGTAGGTTCGATACGGTGAGGCTCGATTTTGAAGTATAGTGTATACTCAGTAATTAATGACGTTTTAAATAAATGCGTGACTAAATGCGGATTCGCACGGAATAATTTGCGCATGATAAATAGGTTGAAATCCTCAGGGAATTATGGACTCAGCACAAACAAAAAAAGGAATACTACAAATAAACAAAAAATAGATGTAATAATTATAATAATAATCATTATAATTATTATTATTATTATAATAATTATTATTATTTTGAAAGCTGTATCTTTTTTTCTTTTTGATAAAAAAAAAAACATTTAAGCAACACCTGACTGAGGAGGTAGAAATGTATTTTGGGATTTGACGCAGCCCAGCTGACAGCTTAATATAGCAGAGTGATTTAGACCTGTCTCCAGCTAAATGTGTTAGGAAAAAGGTGAAAGCTGCTTCGATGACGGGATTTTTCTTCTCTCTAGAACCCCCCCACCCACCCACCAACCCTCCACCCCCATCTGTCACAAAGAGCCGTGCAGCTCAGCTCTGATAGATGGCAATAGAGATGGAGATCGTCTGGGTGAATCTGATTGGTGCAGCTTGTTGTTTCCTTTATACCTCTTATCATCTAGTTATAAAAATGGACTTTATGAGATATCTGTTTATTTAGTGCTGATGTATATTGAACTTTTTTTTTCTGTAAATGTGTACGGGCGTGTTGGTGTGGTTATGCATTTCTGTATTTATGTATGTATGTATGTGTGTGTGTGTGAGATAGAGAGAGATCTTCTACTTCTCACCTCCACTAAACATTCACATTCACATTGGAGATGGACCGGTTCCATGCATGTTCGGCTTTTCTAGTTGTTTCCCACCCACCTGTGTGTTCTAATCAGTGGTATAAAATGGAGTGATTCTCTCTCTGCAATATTGGAGAGCTGGAGAGCAGCACTAGTGCTGGTGCCTGGCAACTGGGGCTGCACCACGGAATCCTCCAACTAACTATTCGCCAACGTCACTGCTCGGGTATGTACGCAAGATGCCTCTCGCATGCTTGCTTGTGTTGCACCTTTGTGTTGCTGGCACCCGAACTTTGTGTGCGTGTCTATGTGCAAGAGCGAGATAATATGTGGGATGGTGGGATGATTATGTGTTTGAGTTGGCAAGGGTCTAACAGGATTGTTGCAAAGGCGGCTCAGTGTATTTTTAGTGCACTTAACATGACTCGCTTAGGTAGCCTTTGGCGGAATAAAATAGAAGTTTTTTTTGTGTGTTCTCTGGGTGGATGTTTGACTGTAGGATCTAGTTATTTAAACCATCTCAATGATTTGGAGTTAAGCATGGAGGAAGTAGTCTGCGTAATTATGTAAGTATAAGTATAGTCTACGTGAATGCCACAGGTGCAGAAGAGTATGGGGCTTATGCATGGAGTGGTTAAATTATCAATAGGTAAAGAAGGATAGGATGGTGCGGAAGTCTCATAGCCGTTTGGATTCATTACAAGGATGCCATGAGGGATTGATTACAAACAAGTAACATATTTTTCAGCTTAAAGAAGCTTCAGGATGGTTCCGAGTTAATGCTCAGCTTATTAGTTGACACTGGTTATGGCATGAACCATCAGTTCTGTTTTACTGTTGTTGCTAATAGAGACCCTGTAATCCTCCAGTACGGAGAGAGATTGATGATGAAAGGTGGGGTTGAGTGAGACACGCCTTCACAGCTCACCCACACACCGTTCTCTTTTTCGGTTAGTCTAGTAAAGTGTAGTTAGGCACCCAAGATCAGACAAACGATAGCATGCGGAGAGCGCTTCATTGGCTGACTCACTGATTTCACTGGGGTAACATGGTAAAAATTATATATATATGCTAGAATTAGCGTGTTTGTATATGTGTAAGTATGCACAGAACACATTCATCACAGCCCTGTCCAACAAGAAATGTAAGAGAATTTTGAATCATGGATGAGTCGATGATGAGCAATTTCTGTTTTTGTTGTTTTTTTTAAAATTTGTTTCATAATGAGGTTGTCTTTAATGCATCTTTGTTTATGGCAGTAAATTCATGTTTAGTCCATGCTTAAAGAGTCATTGGGAATTGTATTATTATAATGTGATTGTTTTAAAACTGAGTCAAAATAAATTTTTAAAGCATGTTTTAGCTCAAAATTCTCGAATAATCTTTCATTTGTATATTTTTTTCAAGTATCTCGCAAAGGCAACAATCCGTCCATGTATTTGCCGCAGATTTTTGTCACGGCTCAAATTTCCGTTGCATACTCTTTGAGCCATAAAAGACACATTCCAACCATCATTTTATGTTAGAAAGTTGATTCATAGGTTATTGCCCATGACCTTAAGGGCACCAAAGATATTTTGACAAGGAAGAGCCTCTCCTCCCTGGAGGATCATGCCGGGAAAGTCTGGATTCCTGAGGAAGTCCTGCAGAGGAACGGCAGAGAAAAAGAGATTTTGAGAAAGCTGAGGTGACGTCATTAGCGACCCGACCTATTGGATAGAGACACGGCCATCGCTTCTGACGCCGCTCCGACTCTCTCAACATTCAACGTGGTTCTCGTCTGCCAAACCCGTCTCTTCAGATGACATCGCTCGGACAAGCATCATGATGCTGCAGCAACCCAATGAAATGTGTTTATGCCTGAAAACAGGATAATGATGTTAACATAATTATCTTAGCATATACTGTTACATGAAATATGATATGATGAAATATTTTTAGACACCAAACATTAAACTTAAATATGTGTTCTGATAATCACTTCTCTTTCGCATTATAAGAAACTTTGTATTTCTGAGAGTCATGACTCTGTGCAGCTGGCATTGTGCTGTATTTGCAGTTTTGAATGAGACCTATGGTTTTTGTGCACCTAATGAGAAGCAGAGTGATTTATTTATGAATTACCTGGCTGGAGCAGCCTTGGCACGCTGTGTCTGTATCAGATGGGAGGTGTGCGTTTGTGTGTGTGTGCGTGTGTGTGTGTGTGTGTGTGTTGTATATCTGAAGTTTGAGGTGAAGTTTTTTTTCTTTTTTTTGTCCTCTCTTGGATTCACGTCGCTCAGCAATTGCTGATGCAACTCTTTGTCACCCAGAGTTTATCATCCCCTCCTGTGATCCTATGGGTAGTAGCTATATTCATCTTGGCTTATGCCTACAGAGATTTGAACGGGGATGTAAGCATGAATGTGTGCAACTGGGAAAAGGTGATAGTATACATGAGTTAGTGGTTTTTGTGAGTGCATTTGAGCATATTTTTTCAATTTGCTGCGTTATGTGCACGGAAGATGAGCACAGGCAGGTGTTTGCGTCCTCTCCCATGCTAGGACCAGCTACATCAGTACCCATCAACCTCATTAGCTAAGATAGAGAATAATCACAACGATTTGATATAAAACTATATCACACTGGAGGTCCAATAGCTTTAATGAAAGACAGAAATGTAAATGGAATTATGAAATAAATAAACAAATAAAGGTGTGAGCTTTCCAAAAACCTCTAAAGAATTTTACAATGGCGAAAATATAAAAAAACAACAACAAATCAGTTAAACACTAAAGAACTCTGGACAAGTTCCTGGGTCCGTGTTGTGTGATTAAGGGGTTAAGTTCCTGACTGGTTTGACTTATTTGACAGATTAATAATAATCCTTATTTAATTTTCAATGATATAAGATGTCTGATTCAAAAATCTCTCTTTTTTTTTTTTTTTGCTTTATTTTAGACAGTCGGGCCAGCATCTGGCACACAAGGTGTCCGATAGACAACTGACAATAGTTTAAGATATCAGACACAGGAGATCTCCAGACAAGAATAGGACCTTGATGTGGTGGAAAGCAGGAGGAACCGCCTCACTTTGAAGCTGTTTTTTTTCCTTTTTTTTTTCTTTCGTTCTTTCTTTTTTTAGAAACACAAAAGCAACTATCCATTTTCAGGACACAATCTATGGTCTTTTCACATGAAGGTGTTTCATTTGAGCCCATCCTGGGTCCACTAGAAAACAATGGCACCCTGACTGGGTGGATAGCAACGAACAAATGAATGAAGGAAGGAAGCCCCCTGAGCTTTTCAGTTAACAACATTAACAAGTCGGGGTGGGGGGGGAGGGGACTTGATGGGGAAGGTGTATTTCATCGGTTCTTAAAAATAAAAATAGTGTAAAGAAAAAACAAACAATAATGGGACGCATGCACACACGTGGGACCATAGCTAATGCATATTGCACATGCATGCACTTGTGTAAAAACAAATTGCACACAGACCCGCCTCGGATTCCTGTCTGTGTCCATGGAGTGCTTGGAGGGTTTCCTCCTGGTACTCCGGTTTCCTCCCACAGTCCAAAGACATGCAGATCAGGATAATTGGCATTGCCTGTGGTGTGTGAATGAATGTGTATATGTTTTGGCACTCCTTCCAAGACCTCATAAAGCGGTATAGAGGGTGAGTGAGTGATGTTTAGATTAGATTAGTCAGATATTAAAAAAAAAAAAAAAAAAAAGCTCTCCATAAAAGCGCACACTAGACTGTTGGAAAGAGCGCATTAAGACTGTGAGTGAGTGCGGTTCAGGATGGAGCAGCAGCACGCCACTTTCGGTTTATTAAGCTTACACGATCGACTCGAGTCACGTGGGTCTACGTCACCGTGCAGCGAGGTACCAGAGTCGCGCGGAATGAAGCCGTCATTTCAAGCTCGAGAGCTCTCGCGCTGCGCATTAATCCAGACACAGGGAGAGTGAGTGAGAGAGAGAGAGAGAGAGAGAGAGTGTGTGTGTGTGTGAGAGAGAGAGAGAGAGAGTGCGTAAAGTGTGTACGGAGCATGCCGTCCACAACGCTTGAACCGACCTGCGAAGGATCCGCTCAGTCATGGGAGTGCATTACCTCGCCCGTGCGCTTTCCGCCATCAATAATTTAATCTATCTGCTCCAAAGCTGAAGAGACTGACGACAACTCGGTGCTGCTGCCTGGCAAAGACAGGAGGAAAGAAGGAAAGAAAGAAAAACAAACATTGCAAGGAATTAAAACTCGCGGGGAAAAGGCTTGTGGGGGACTTTTTTGATCCCAGATGACACTGTCCCGGTGAATGGTGTCTCTTTAGAACTGGACAGTAAAATAAAGGTAGGTCTGAGAGTTTGTGGGAAAGTAATCAGGCAACGTATTCGAGCACGCGATCGTGTCTGTTTGTGCAATCCTGTTTGCTCGTGCATTTCTTTCTTTATGATAATCAGAAAACATCTTCGGAAAGGCATGCACCCCGTGCATCTGCTGAGGATTTCTTTATATTATTTGATTTTTGAAATACGTATTAAAAAAAAACAAAAAAAAAACCGTTTGTTTCAAAAACATCAGTTCAGTTTGTTTCATCTCCTGTTCGGTTCGTGGGTTCTGTCATGATCTTTCCAGACCAGACTGTGCATTTTGTAATGTTGTAGATAGACCAGTGGAGTTCGACTAGTGCACTCGATCAGACTTTCAGAGGAAACTTGAGCTCTAGGGTTAGGCTTACAGGCAAGTCTAGCTTTTCCCCCACAGCCTCATCAACTTTCGTAGGGGTTCACATCCAACTTTGTGTGTGTGTGTGTGTGTGTGTGTGTGTGTGTGTGTTAGAGAACATCACTGAAATTGCACGTGAGCTCTGAAATTAGTGTTGAAGAATCAAGTCGCAACATAGTAAGTTCAGTTCAGGGATCCCTGGAAATTGCAATGTGATTCCCATTCCTGTGAATTCTGATGATATTCATTATTAGCTTGGGCTTGCTTTGATCAAGAATAGATGTTTTATTATTGATTGGTGAATTAGAAATGAAAAACCTCACGCTATAAAAAAAATATGTTCTGTGTGTGTGGTTAAAAACTTCAATTTGTTGGCTTTATCTGAATGTATAGTGTAAAGCTTTTTATTGAACTTCCTCGTATTATTATTATTATTATTATTATTTGCTTGTGCTTGTACTGAGATGTAGAATAAAGTGTTGGTCTATGTCACACTGTCCCATCGTATGCTGAGAAGAAAAGCGTACCGTGCGAATCGTGTAGTTAAAAGCGCCATCTAGCGGTTAAACCGAGTACATTCCTAAACTCCATTCAAAACTCTAACTTATGGATTATGATTTTTTTTTTATTGTTGTTGTTTAAGTGTACTTTTAATGCTAATTGTATTGGATTGAAACTTGGATTGCGCACGTCTAGTCTCAGACTCAGAAGTGGTAATGCTTGTAGAAGCAAAGAGTCGACATGTTCTGAGTAGCTAAGCCAGAAAGTTGCCTAGCCTACATGAAAACAACACCTACCCGGCATCACAGTTGGTCAATCTTGGATGATATTTCCGAGGCGGATCCTGCCATCGCTCGTCCTTTCTCCTGTTACGTGAAGAGCCGAAACTTATACATTAATCATTACCGCACTAAAGTTTAATTTGGTTTGGTTCCCCGCTTTCCGTGAGGCAGCAGGACTCCAACTGTCAGGCTAAAAAACTTCAGAAGGAAGCAATTAGGCTAGCAAATAAAGTCAGACTAAACTAAATTCAAAGGGTTCTGTGACATTTATGCTAAAGAATGTAAATGGTATAACTATACACCCTAAAATTCCCTAACCACCTTCATCCAGCTATCAAATGTGGCTTTTTCTGCAACTAGAGCGATGAAGACTTTGTTTATATGCACTACGACTGTTGCGAACCCTATGAAGCAGGATGTTTTATTTTTGTTCTTCAACCGTTTCGGGATAAAAGAGTCCCCTGACTGAATGAACAGGCAGTGTAATAATCATCGAAGATGCTAGAGATCAGGACCTTAGCATATCCTCTGGCTTGTTCTGCATTTGTCTGCAGCACAGCTGTCTTACATTGTAAAAGAAACCACAATTACCTGAGGATGTACTTCAAAGGACTGTGCCTTACTCGTACAGCCGCTAACATGGAGCGAGAACAAGCTGAACGTTTTTACAAGCATGCTGCCATTTGCTGCTGTTTGATCCCTCCCAAGGATTAATCATTAGCCTGGCCTGTAGCCATAGCATCGTCTACGCAAAGTAGCCATCTCAGTGGTTTGTTTAGCACCAAATCGGTGTGAAGTTGACAAAAAAAAAAAAGGATAAACCTTAAACTTCACGTAAATGGAACGTGTTCGGAGGTTAAAACACTGGCACAACTTAGTTTTTGCTGTATTTTTTAATACACATAGATTAAAATACAGCCTATAATAAAATACTTTACCACGTTACATACTGGATCAAGAGTATTTGGCCCCCTTTATCAGACAACTAACAGGATAAATATGATAAATGTTTATTATAAAGTGGAGCTAACATTTAAAAAATGTTAAGTAGTTTGTGATTATTAGATAAAAGGTCAAAACGATGAAGGAATTCTAGCACATAAAACATAATAAGAGGTGTAAGGTCTTTTGAACTTTTTCAAACAATAATGCCCCCTGGTGGAACTCTATAGGAACGTCCATCTAATTCGAACCCTAGTCTGCCGGATTCCACAGGCATTTTTTAAATAAAAAATTATATATTCAGTCACCCGAAAAGCGCTGATTTTTTTAAGAGAGAGAGAGAAAGAGAAAAAAACAGAACGATGACCTCTTGGTCTTTTGTAAACGTTAATGTTTTTCTTATGAGGATCTTTAAAATAGACTATCGCACATGAAGAAAATAATAATAATAGGAAAAAAAACTTTGTATTTGTATACATTTTTTTTTTCCATAAGAAAAGCTGTAATTCCCGCTACCCTTTCATGTCAACCAAGCTTCATCTGCCTGTCATGAGGGGATTTCTTAAATAATCCATGCATGGCAGGGAGACTTAAGCAAATAGATCTGCGAGGAACCGGGAGCGTGCAAAGCAAACCGGCCTGTCCTACCAGCTTCTGCCTAAACAATTGAGCAGGTGCACGCTTCTCTTTGCCACCTTCCGCCCCCTTCCCCCCCAAGCAGTAGTGCTGCCACTCATGTGCGAGCAGAGATCAATCATATTTAGCCATGAAAAGTGTCTGAGAGTGCTCCCGCTAAGCCCTCCAGTGTGTGTGTGTGAAGACACATTATCAAATACAGCTGTGTAGATATCATGTCATCACTATACATTCATACTTCTTTTGTAGACAGTGGGATCCAAAGGTCACTTAAGGCTTGAGGGATACTTCTATAGAGTAGATGGAGCCCTGGTTGGTTGGTTGGAATGCAATGTGTGGCATATTCAAAAGATTATAATACACCTGGCTTCCATGGCGATAGAATAGGGTTCACAAAGACCAACATAAATAAACGTCTAAAGTCCCACCTCTGTTTGCTCCGCAGCTCGTTCTACAGATCCGTACCCCCCTCCTGCTGTTCGCGCACACATCATAAGACAACGTGTTTGCGTTATATTGACCGGATATTGATATCGTGACTGTGCAATACAGTTGAGAGGGAAAGACACACACATCAAATATATTAAAGCGGAACAATGTGTCCATGGCGGTAATTTTGTCCCCCCCCCCCCTTCCTTCTGGTTTGAACAAGGTCTCGATTATTGCCAGCTTGGTCCCCGAGCAATAAACTGATTCACCGCCTAGATTGCGTTTTAACAGGAAGGTGATTGAGAGCATAATCCATATTGATTCGCCGGATGGAAACAGGAAATAGCAGGGTTAGAAATAAAATTTGTTTGTTGTTCCTGGTGAGAGGGGACCCCAGAGGAATGGCAAGCAATTGCAAGCTGATGAGTGGCATCCGCACCACCTTAGCCTCCCCCCCCACCGCCATCACAACACACTCCTCCTTTCCATCCTCCACCTCCCTGCCCAGTCTGCCTTGGAGACCTGGAAGAGACGTCATCGGGGTTGTTATGCTGAGAAATGACGCTCGACATCATAACCCCTCGCTCCACCCCGCCCCTCCTCACCCTTTCGGCTGCCTACGAGTTGTGGATTATAAGATGCGGCATTGGCCGCATTCAGAGCGCTCAGGCTCCAGTTACTTTCGTTCCGAGCTACACACACCGCGTACATGTGGCTTTTAAGAGCGAGCCAAAAGATCACGCTGATACAGCTATCCATCATCGGCGTGTACGGTGAGTTATCAGGACCATATGCCCTTCTTTAAAGCAGGTCCAAGCAGGTGAGATAGTGCTGTGCCAGGTTTATCAAGTTTTACTGTCACCCCCCAATGATGGTGTTATATTATCTATCATCCGATAGCACTGCAATTTATATAATACCTCCCTCATCAGAGGGACAACAGATGTTTGGTAATTGAGCTCAACCTGAAACTGGGGCAGATGCTGGGCTGTGGCTGAGTGTGTACATAAAACTCACATTAGTGCCATTCAGAGACAAAGACAGCAAGAGAGAGAGAGAGAGAGAGAGAGAAGATGCTGCCAGAAATACATCTGTCCCTGAAGGTGCAACACATTTGGAAGTATTTCAAAGAAGTGAGCAAGTATGACATAAGACGCAATCAAGTCCTAATCCTCGGCGGCACTTTAAAATCCTCTCCGAAGTTTTTGCACAGGTAATTGCTGACAATGTAAGAAGTTTTCTTTTTTTTTTTTTTTTTTCTTTCCACGACTGGAAAAGCTGATGGGCTGAACTATCTTCTTCGTTCCTGCAGAAGCAAGCGCGTACACACATTTCGCTCTGCGCTTCATTCGATTTCGATCGATCCGTCCTCCAAAGCTGTAATCCCAGCCTGTTTTTAATTTATTTATATATTTTTTCGATGCTTGTTTTTGATTAAGTCGAAAAGGGAGAAAAAGAATTTTCTCATTCTCTATCTCTCAAACACTAGAATACACACACACACACACACATGCAAATGCATGTGCCCGCACTCCCTCTCATAAACACTTACTAACACACACACTCATACACACACATGCATGCACACTCCTCGCCGAGTGAAACGTCACAGCGCGAGGGGACTCGGCACTCATTAAGGGGAAGGCTGCAATATTCTGAATCGAGACCATGGGACTCCCAGCCCGCCTATTTATAGATGCTGTGTCTCCATGGCAGTCACCGCTGCGCTGGCAAATCGCAGCCGTGGCCCCAGACACCAATTAAGAGTGAAACAAATGCCTTTTAGAGAGGGGCGTGCCGCCATGTCTCTCCTACTCTTCTTCAGTCTCTTTCCGCTCTATTAGTGCATCCTCTCCGTGCCTCTTCCGGAGGATGCTTAGGGTAGAGGGAGAACGCCACGCAGAGAGCTGGCCGAGCTGTGCTGCGACGTTGGCTATTTTTAAAAAGCCCCCCCCACCTTTTACTCTCACACACACACACACACACTCACATTCACACTCTCTCCCCCAGCCCCTCCTCCTCCTCCTCCTCCTCCTCCTCAAGAAGGAGAGCAGATGAGGGATGTCTTCTTGTTGTGCTGGTGTTTTGGATGCTCCCTGTGCTATTGTTTGTGAATGTTGCGGCAAGTTTCGGGATGTCGGCGGACATGATGAATTGCTGTGACTCATAGGGGCATCAGAGAGGTAAGAGTCGAGGGATAGTCGTAGAAGGACGAAAGTGAGAGGAAGAATGAGCGGCGCACCGTAGGGGCAGTCCTGGCTTTCTCTGCGTCTTTCTGTTGGGGGCGTCGGGGGGCCGTCTTGACCCGGATGTGTGAAAGGCATCCATTGGCCGTGGAGTAGTTTTTTATGAATGAATGAATGAATCGGATGAATCAGTGCATGGGTGAATGAATGGCATCCTGTCTTTTAGTGAGATTTCCTCTTTTAAACTGGTGACCTCTACATTTTACACGCTCTTTGGTGATGCCTCATGATTCTTGAGCATTTACAGCCTTTTGCAAAATTGTACTGCCGGACGCAAGCATCGCAGTGGAGGATTTTTCCACTTTGCATTCTTGTGTAATCAATCTTGTATACTCTACCGTAATCTCATCCATATTACAAGATTGCCCGTTTTTTGTAACACGCCAGACATCAGTCAGGGTTGCGTTAGTCTGATGGGAGGCTGGAGCAGAGAGAGAGGAGCGAGGAGGGAGACAGAGGGGAAGTGCATGGAAGGAGGAGTGGGTTCGAACCTCTCATGTGCTCCTAATGATACTCCTGAGCCTCTGTATTTAGCTGTGTATGTTCATGTGTGTACATGTGTGTGTGGGGACAAATCCGGTGTGATGCATGAGTAGCGCCAGCACTCTCTTGGGTCTTGATTGCCAGGAACTAAAAATGCAACAAAGAAATAACAAGTTGGCATGTTGTGGGTCGGTTGCTACGAAATGTGAATCCGGTTTTAGGTCTGATCTGAGCTAACATGAGAGCAATGGATGCCAGGGAGACTGGCTGCACACCAGACAACAAGCACTTTGGATAAACAGCTATAATTGACCAATAAGACAAGAAGAGAAAAATACTGCAACATCACTAATGATTAGACATCAGCGTAAAGTGAACATGACTGTTCTATAATTGTGGTTTAAGATGTATTGCTTTAAAATTTAAATCTCTTTTTCTCTCCATCCCCCCCCCCCCCCCTTTTTTTCTTACTCCCTTTTTATGTCCCACCCCATCCTACACACACCTTTCCCCTCTCTGTCACCATCTCCAGTTCCACCAGGTCAGAAGAGTGATGACCATCCTGTTCCTTACTATGGTTATTTCATACTTCAGTTGCATGAGAGCTGCGCCCATGAGAGAGGTGCCGGGCGTTGTGGGGGGCCACCGAGCCGAGGGCTACCTGGGGGCCGCTCGGGGCCACGGGACTCCACCGAGCGGGGGAGCACTGCCCTCGCTCACGGACACGTTCGAGCAGGTGATCGAGGAGCTACTGGAAGTGGAGGGGGAGGCAGCGCAGGGCCAGGGAGGGGGGGGTCCCGGCAGTGCAGCTACGGCCACGGCTGATTCGAAGGACGTCGACACGTATGCGTCGCGCGTGATGATCAGCAACCAAGTGCCTTTGGAGCCACCTCTGCTCTTTCTCTTGGAGGAATACAAAAACTACCTGGATGCCGCCAACATGTCGATGCGGGTGCGGCGCCACTCGGACCCGGCGCGGCGTGGCGAGCTCAGCGTGTGCGACAGTATTAGCCAGTGGGTGACGGCCGTGGACAAAAAGACGGCTATCGACATGTCCGGCCAGACCGTCACCGTGCTGGAGAAGGTCCCGGTGGCCAATGGGCAGCTGAAGCAATACTTTTATGAGACCAAATGCAACCCGCTGGGTTACACGAAGGAGGGCTGCCGAGGAATAGACAAGCGGCACTATAACTCGCAATGCCGGACAACCCAATCGTACGTGCGAGCCCTCACCATGGATAGCAAACGGAAGATCGGCTGGAGGTTTATACGGATAGACACTTCGTGTGTATGCACATTGACCATTAAGAGGGGGAGATAGTGTACACAATGTATAGATTTTATTGAGAGTTCTAACAAGAGAGAAAGAAAAAGAGTAAATATCTATTTGTATATATACATAACAGGGTAAATTATTCCATCAGATGAAAATTTTATGGACTGCATGTAAAAAAGATGAAGTTTATACAGTAAAGTGATACTACAGTCTATTTATTGAACATATTCATGACCTTGTAAACAATTAAAAAAAGATCTGATCAGTCATTTGCTCCCAGTTCAAATTACTATATCACATTCCGCAAGACATTGTGGTTTTCTTTATGCTGCCAAGAACTCAACAGATGAGAGGAGAGATTATTTAAAAGGAAAAAAAAAACATGCATGCTGCTTCAATTGTGAATTAAAAAAAAAAAAAAAAAGCTGTTCACTTTCAGAAAACAAGACCACTATTCAAACCAAAAAAAAATCTGTTTACATTCTCAGCAGTGACAGGACATCCTCCTCCAAGTACTTTAACTGTGTCCTATAAAAAAAAAAAAAAAAAACTTCTCAAGGTTATGTTGGAATTACATACTATGTCAAGGTGCTGTTGTCAAAGCTTTGCTGTTTATTTTTTTATCCCCAAGAAAGATGAAAAGAGAAATACTATAAAATTATATATATATATATATATATATATATATATATATATCATACGCATATGTTCTGAATTAATATAATTCATTTTGTATGTTGTGAAGTTGTTTGCAATATTAAATTGAAATATTTGAAGAAATAAAAATGACTATAGGCAAGTGAAAAACAAACCAAATGTCAATAAAGTTTGAGATCCACATTTACAGGTATAAATTCAGCACAAACTTTGAATTATCAAGAATTATCTTCCTCCCAACTGAACTCACATCTTGGGGGTTTTGGGCTAAATTACCTAGTTTATATATATATAAATCATATATCTTATGAGCCTGAGTTCCATAAATGAGAGCACGTAGTAATCATAATGACATAAATCATCCAACCTATTTATTATATAAGGTTTAATGGTAACAAAAACCAACACACACAAGCCAGAGTAACTATGCAAAACAGCACCTGTTTTCCAAGCCTCTTGCACACACCCCATGCCATTGCTCACATCCTGCCCAAGCGGAGGAGCGACACTGCTCAGGTAAGGTCCACTCCGGGTGTGGAACATAAATCCGCCTAAGATGGTGGCGGTAGGTGGTGATTTGCCTTCAATCACTGGTCAAAGGCTATCGTTTCTATCACAAGTACATTATCGTTGTCCTAGAAAAAAAGAGAGCAGTGAGTTCAACACTCTAATACACTCTACTTGATATCTGATCCATCTTTGTCCACAGACGAACCTGTTTCAGCTCATAGATTGTTATCAGACCCATGGGTCTGAAGTGTTGACAGTGTTGCAACCAAGGAACAGTATGAGAGTAGTTACTGTGGGTTGGACATCGTATGCAGTCAGAACGTTCTATAATATTCTACATCACAAATATATTATAAAGTACAAATAACAACTTGGATCCAAAGATAACAAATGTCTATATAACCAAGGACAAAAACTTGTCTGACAATAACAATTTTTACACCTCAATTTTATATTGTTTTATTATATTTTATAAACCAGGTCTCATTTTTATCATCTGTAGATATAGCTTACTTCAGTCAATTTGTATATCAATTCTATGTTCCTATATACTGAATAACAAAGACCATCTAAAAATCAATAGATTTAAAGACTCCGCTAATTGTTATGTCAGTAACCACTATAAGATGATTATGGAGAATTTGTGTTTAAAAAATTAGTTATGCCGAATGACATTGAAGTATCACAGCATCTATTAATCTTGATGCTGAGGAACCACAACCTCGCACGTTTTGTCACGGTGTTTTCCCTTCTCAACTCATCAGCTAATTAACAAGCCTGAACAAGATTGAACCGGGTGACAGAGGAGGGGAAACACCAACATATGCAAGGGTGGTGGTACTCCGGGACCTGAATTAGGACACACTGCAATGGAATAATTTGCTATGGCTGAGAACCCAGCTACACGTCTGAGTTATTTTGGTGAGGTTTAAATCGTCCCTAGTTCAAAGCAGCGCCTGGTGAGAGACCCAGCAGAGTCCTGACCCATTTGCCATGGAAGTAGGCCACTCCATGCGTATCCCTATCCCTATCTGATTTATATTTATATAATTATTTTGTGAGTGTAGTATAATATGGAACTTAGAGTTCTTCCAAAACGAAGGGTACAAGCTATGTATTATAAATATTCTTTTATTTTTGGCATTATGGTCCTTCCATGTGCCATCCAGCACATAAGGCAATGGATACTCCCCATATATCCGTTGTTTCTATGGCAGTTACTTAAGGATTCGAGTTTCCAGTTCAACTGTTATTCATACACAAGTTTCTTTATGGAGAGCTTATTATATCCATGCTTGACAATATCTGACAACTCTAATCAAAACATCACTTACTCACTCATCGTCTATACCGCTTTATCCTGTATATAGGATCGTGGGGGGACCCAGGAGACTTAAGGTATGAGCTGATGTACACCCTGGACAGGGTGCCAGTCCATAGCAGGGCGTACACACATGCAGTACACGTGCTCATTCACACACAGCAGGCAATTTGGGAACAATCTGCATGTCTTTGGACTGTGGGAGGAAACCCACCAGGCATGGGGAGAACATGCAAACTCTGTGCACACAGACACCGAGGTGGGAATCGACCTCAGACCCTGGAGGTGCTAGGCGACAGTGCTAACCACAACGCCACAGTCCTGCCTTCTCTCTTATATGCAACAGAGTAAAAGGATTGATTTCCGAGACACCTGTCAATCTTTGCTACTGCAATTGAATTTTAGTTTTATCATTACAAACAAACAAACAAACAAACAAAAAAAGAGGACCCTTCTCACACTATGAACATTCAGTGGGCTGATAGTGCTTGGGTCCTGATAAAATATAATTTGAAGTAAAATTACTAGTACTACTAATCTATAAGCTCAATATGTTATAGATATTATAGATAATAAATATGTTATGCGTAAATTAGCTGCAATTCAGTAATTATGCCCTTTGGCCAGTAGATGGAAATGCTAACTAGAAGAAAGTCAGCAGTGAATGGTTTGAATGAATGTCAAAGAACACACTTCATTCTATTCAACTGTCCTACCTACAAGATTGTGTTATTCAAAATCAAATTACACAAATAATGAAAAACGTGTATTAAACAAATACGTGTAAAAGCCGCTGTGTCACCGAGAGAGACGGGACGGGACAGGAATTTCTGCGCATTTCCTGCGCAGACAGGACGCTCATCGACTCCCCCGTTAATCTCTTTGCATTAGTGCTTAGCCACTTGCTACCAAAATAGCAGTGAAGTCTCGGCGTTAGCTTCCCACTAAGCCTTTCCCAACCAGAAGAGGAATATCCGCGGCTTAATAAAAATGGCCTCGCTGGGGGAGCCGGTGCGATTAGAAAGAGGTAAATATCACCAATGTAATGAATTATTCACGGTTTTCGGTGTCAGCGGTGGGATCCGAGCAGACTGCTAACCAGGATAGCTTTACACACTGCTAGCGAGCGCTGCTAATGCTGCTCATTTCAGGCGTCGGATAATAGTGTAAAAATAAGAACTAGCGTGTAAATAAAAAATATAAGATGACAAGACCGTATATTTACAGCATATACAATAATATTACTCGTTTATTCATTTCTCTACATGTAATGTAAGGCGTTGGCTTTCGTGACAATAGCAGTTTATTGTGTGTAAAGCTAGTCATTAGAACTACGAGGGGACTGTGGAGGAGTTATGTAGGGTCTGTGTAGCCACTTTATAGGGATTATGTCAGACCTGACATAGTCACTATGTCAGGCCTGTGTAAGATTTATGACGGGTCTATACAGGAACTTTGTAGGGCTTATGTCGGGTCTATGTAGGGACTGTATTGGGATTATGTCAGGTCTATAGAGGGCCTATATAGTGAAAGGGTTGTGTCAAGTCTATGTATCGACTGTATAGGGATCATGTCAGGTCTATGTAGTGACTGTCAGGTCTGTGTAGGGTTTATGACATGTCTATAATGACTGTGTAGTGGTTATGTCAGGTCTATGTAGTGACTATGTCGGGTCTGTGTAGTGACTATGTCGGGTCTGTGTAGTGACTATGTCGGGTCTGTGTAGTGACTATGTCGGGTCTGTGTAGTGACTATGTCGGGTCTATGTAGTGACTATGTCAGGTCTGTGTAGTGATTATGACGGGTCTATAATGACTGTATAGCGGTTATATAGCGGTCGGGTCTATGTAGCACCTGTATAGGGATTGTTTCAGGTCTATGTAGGGACTGTGTAGACGCTATTGTCCCATGACATGTACTAAGAAGTGCATTTAGGCACAGGGGAGTCATGGGTTTGAGTTGGACAGCTTGAGCCAATCACAAAGTGATAACTACCATTAAACTACTATTAACATTTCTTGCCTTGGTTGCAAGTTAATGGTTTTAATGGTCTTTCAAGAGTATATCTGTTTGGGTTGCTACACACACACACACACACAAAAGTCAAATTATAACTTGCTTTGGTCTAGGTTAGTAGTCAGGAAAGTGGTATTGTGAATCAATAATTTATAATAATAATAATAATAACATAATAGGCAATAAAAAAGGAGAATGGAAATAAAGAATTGTCACTCACTCATTGTCTAGAACACTTTATCCTGTATTTAGGGTCACAGGGGGCCTGGAGCCTAAACTACGAGATTTAGGGCACGAGGCAGGGTACACCTTGGACAGGGTGCAAATCCATCGCAGAGCACGCAAACATGCACACACTCATACACTATGGGCAATTTGGGAATGCCAGTTAGCCTGCATGTCTTAGGACTGTGGGATGAAATTGGAGCGCTCAGAGGAAACCCACCATCACAGGGAGAACATGCAAACTCCATGCACTTGAACACACAAGGCGGGAATTTAACCCAGACCTTGGAGGTGCAATGCCAAAGTGCTAGCCACTAAGCCACCGTGCCAGCTACACACACAGTGATAATAATAATAACAATAACAATAGTAACTTTAAAAATAAGTAATAAATGGAATTTATGGTTCCTGGATGCAGTGCCTGTCCCAAGCCTGGATAAAATGGAAGGGTTTGTCAGGAAGGACATCCGTTGTAAAACCTGTGCCAAGTTGTTGTGAAGATCAGATGGTCCGCTGTGGTGACCCCTTAATGGAAGCAGCCGGAAGAATAACAACATGTACATGTAGAAAAATGATAAAAGTAACTAAATGTTCATGATGAAAAAAATTAGAGTAATGGAAATAAAAAATAAAATACAATAAGATGTGTGTATATACAATACCAAAGTTTGGAGACACCTCATTTAATGTTGTTTTTTTGTGTAGTGATTTATTTTCTACATTCTAAAATAATAATGGGGATTTTTCACCAAACTGTGAAATAACACATATGGTATTAGGCAAGTAAGTAACAACAACAACAGTTCATTTTTATTATAAGACACGAAGGGCAGCTGTCCTAAAACAGTTCTTGCAAGAACAGTATTGTCAAGTGTATTTACAAAACCCATCCAGCACCATGATGGAACTGGCTCTCATGAAAACCTCCCCAGGAAAGCAAGTCCAAAACTTATCTCTGCTGCAGAGAAGGTGGTCATTTAGAGTCACCAGCTTTAGAAATCACCAATTAATAAACAGCACCTCCGATTAGAGCCGCTATGAAGACTTTACAGAGCATAAGTAACAGACACATCTCAAATATTAACTGTTCAAAGGAGATTATTGTATATTTGGGATGGCTCCAGCATTGTTTTAGGATTTCAAAGAAATAAAAAATTCAGAAAGACCATGGAATTAGAAGGGTGTCCAAGGGACCATAAAGAATGCACTGTGAAGCATTGGAAAAAGGTCATGTGGTCTGATGAGTCCAGATTCACCTTGTTCCAGAATTATGGGAACATCGGGGTAAGAAGTGAGGCGGATGATATGATGCACCCATGATCTCAGTTGCTTCAGTTGATTCAGCAATGTTATTTGTTGACTTCCTGACTACACCGAATGACCAGGTTTTTCTATCAATTAATTTTTTTTCCCTGATGGCACGGGCTTATTACATATTCCAAAATGATGATGCCAGGATTCATTAGGCTCAAATTGTGAGAGTGATTCAGGGAACATGACGCATCATTTTCACACATGGATTGTGCAACAGAGTCCAGACCCTAACCTCATTGAGAATTTTTGGGATGCGCTGGAGAAGTGTATATTAGAAAACTTTCAGGATCATGACAAATACACATTTATGTCTTTTAAATATGTCTGTTAGGTCCCTTAAATTAGCATTGTTATCTTAAATTTAAATTGTTCAATGAAACTTGACAAATGGAAATTCTGATGCTATTAGTAATTTACGCATTTATTATAGTCGTACTGGTGTCATGTCACGAGACTGCAGTTAACACGACCGCAGTCGGTTATCTCTTATTATCTCTGTGTGATTCCTACAGCTGTTCTGATGAACAGTCGACTAGCCGATTACAACACAGTGCTCTCCTGTTGAAATGAACCAAATTCTCTAAACAGAAAATCTGTCTGTGTGGAGTGTTCAGGCTTCAAATGAGAATATACAAATACAGGAAAAACACACCTTTGGTGTGGTTCAGTAAGTCTGATTAAATCACATTCTGTGAAAATAGAATTTAACACCATCTAATTTGAAAAATATGAGGTGGCACACGCCCCCTCAAGGTGAATAAGCATGATGTCTCTGGCACTGGATATCAGTTAATTAGAAAACAAAGTGTTGTTTAAGATGACATAACGTTAGCAGGTGTGTTTTCTTGCTGAAAGGGTTACCGTGACTGGTTTTGAATGTGGATTTGGGCAGGCAGCTGCTCTTCCCTCCTTCCCTACGCAGTATGAGACTGTACTGGCCTACTTACACCCGTGAATGGAAGTCACTTTTATTCAGACCTACAGATAAACACTGTCTCTGTTTTATTCATTCTCTCCCACTGATCCTGTACATGGTTGTGGGAGGCCTATTTAAGGGGACTCCGGAATTCTTTTTATCCATCACAGGCCACACAAGCGCACACACTTGCACACACACACTATGATGCCAATTAGCAGTCTCTCCAAGCATACGGAGAACATGCAAACTCCATGCGCACAGACCCGAGGCAGAAATCGAACCCTCAACTCTGGAGGTGCGAGGCCACAGTGTTAACCGCTATGCCACCATGTCATCCAGTCAAGCACATTAAAGGTTAAAAATCATTATTTAATAGTGTGGTTTAAAGTTAAGTGTTTTCATGGTACTTTTCCCAGGAATCACGATCTGTAGGTTAAAAAAAAAACAACAACAATATTAAGCTAAAGCCAGGCCTTGAAAAAAATCATAGTATTAGCGGTAAACTAATGATTTCGCAAAAAAACAAAGCCAAAAAGGATTTAATGCAGGGCTGCTTGTAAGATGCCCGAGAGAATGTCTAAATGCCAGACAGACTGTTTTTTGGCAGTGTGACCATTAATGTGTGCTAAATAGTCCCAAAGGACGAATTATAATTTTGCAGAAGCAGGCAGCAACAGTAACCATCACAGCCTTGCACCAGGACCTGATCTCAGTGTTTCATGCCAAAAAATAAATCATATCTCTAGATGATATGGTTCAAATGGTAGGCTTAGCTGGAAGTCTTGTTTTACCTCACAGAAATCTTCTCTTCCCAGACATCTCCCGTGCCATAGAGCTGCTGGACAAACTCCAGAGAACAGGAGAAGTACCTCCTCAGAAGCTGCAGGCCCTACAGAGGGTTTTGCAAAGTGAGTTCTGCAACGCTGTACGAGAGGTAAGGATAGTCTTGTACAGTTTTTTTTTTCTTCTCCACCTCTCTTTTTCTTATTTTCCTTCCCATTTTGGTCACTTAACTTTTCGTATTTATTAGCAAACTCTCCTCAGTCCCCTGTTGTTCTGTTTATTTATTCCTCACATTATGTATAGTTGCGATGTGATTTAAATTCTGAATGAGATTCTTCTCGACTCGATAGTCATGAAAGAAGTGTACTTATATAATGCAATGTACTTATATAATACTGATATAGTGGTATATTTTTTCACATACACAACCATGATGTGTTGTGAACTGCTTACACGATGTTACAGGACTGTGACCTAAAAAAGGAAATAAGAGAAGCAACTGCCAGTAGAAAAGCATGTAAAAATTAAGTCTGTATAATATGTAGTAATTTGTTCTAATAAAGTAAAATAGAAAAATATAAAAGTGTAAAAAAAAAAAAAAATGTATGAACTGTATAAATAAAACGTTAAAAGATTTTTATGTGCAATGTGTGCAGTGTGCAAACAGCAGCAGTATGGTTGGTCATGGAGTGTGAAGTGAAATGAAATCATCCATCTTTAAAGTACAATATTTGGGTTTCATTTATATGTAAACAGAACCAGAAGTGTACATCAAAATAAATGAGTAAATACATAAAATAAAATTCCTAGTTAAATGCAACACTGTTGTGTTGTCAGCAAGTTGTTAGCAAACTTCATAGAAATGCCTTCAAATATCTTGACGTTTTTGTCACATGATCGTAAAGGAATAATTTAACCACTGTTAAGGATTTGAACACATTCGTCTTTACCTGTCTTTCATAGTCCTGTTTCCTATCATGCCGCTTGTTATATTATTCCAAGCTCAGTTTTAAGGCAGTCAGTAAGTATTGAGTTTAAGCTCTAAATCTAATTCATTTGTTTATTCAATTAGAGATGGAGCTAGTCTAAGAATCAGTATGCATCACCTAAAGCAGAAGGTGCCTTAGACTCAGACAGTGGCTGTCTTGTATTACAACTTCTCTTCTAGTGTCTTTCTGCAGCGCAACAACTATACACGAACCAGAGCTAAATGAAACGGATAGTTCAATATGCTCCTGGGCATATTATATACACAACATCCACGGTTCACTAGGTCACACTATATCGAGCATCATTTTCACTAATTAGCTGAAAAGCCAAGCGGTTCAATACACCCTGCCAAGTTTGTGTTTGGAAAATTAAAGGCCAGATGAGAATTCACCAATAGTCACTTCCTTTTTTCTCAGAAACGAGGGTCTCAGATGGCAAGTGCCATTACTTGTGTATTTAGCTCAAGATTGTGCTGGCAGTCGAGTCAGTTCCGTCCTGCTGCTTTGTCATCTGTCGTTTCTGTACCATCAACCTCTAGAGGCCAGAAAACCCAGTGTGGTGCAGTCCACAATCCATTACCTCATAAGCATGCGACCTAATTCAAGTAGCTATAAATGTCAAAGTGTATCCAGGAATGAAAAAAAAAAGAGTTGGAAATCCTTAGCTCTCGTACAAGTGAGTGCTTGTGGCTTTAATTACGTTCGGTGCAGCTCCGAGACATCTGACACTGGAACTAAGGTGGTCCTGTCATTTTCGTGTTATCCTGGGCGAGGTATGTCTTGTACCACATGACCCTGGTTTATCCGATTTTGCCACGCGCTAGACTTGATGGAGTCAATCATTAGCAGCATATGTGCTGAGGAGAAGATATAATACCGATCATATGTCTTTGATTTTAAACATCTGTTAGAAATTATAGTGATCAGCGCAGAATTTTGTAAAAACCTTGACTAAATGAGATACGGGTACGGGTTACTGTTTGTGCTGAGTATTTGTACATATAGATAGATAGAAAGACAGACAGACTTTATTGATCCCTTGAGGGAAATTATTATGTTACAGCAGCAGCAGGTTACACAAACAGTAGTAAGGGGGCGGAGCAGAATATACTTGTAACTTGTACAAATTAATACAGTCTAACCACTTTAGAAAAAAACAGAGTGCAAAGTGGCAATTCAAAATAAGAAAGAGGGGGATTTTTATGTATATGTGTAAAGTGACAGTGATTAATGGGATATGTATACAATTTTGCTATGTGGGTTATAAGGTTTGCTTGCAACTTGCAGAAACATGCTGTCAGGACAATCGTCTCTACACTAAATCACCCCCAGGTGTAAATGCATGCACGTTTCGTACCTTGGGATGGACAGATGCCCTGTCCAGGGTGTCCTCCTGCCCATCAACCAGCATTCCCCAGATCAGTCATGTCCCCCCGGCCAGGATAAATAAAGTAGCTAAAGATGATGAATGAAGGAGTTAATTATATGCCCATTCACATATTTTTCTTGACCCGTTCCTCAAATCAGGGCCCAAGTATGCTTGGTGTATCATGCCTAAGGACGGTTCAACTCTCACAGCCTGCACATAGTTGTAAAGTAAGATCTTCTGAAGTGTAGTGTCTGGGTTTTAACTTCTGCATCAGGTAATTATGATTATGGTATTTAAATTGATGACCTAGTTTGAGGTAATCTCTTACCACTGATGATGATGATGATGATGCATGATAGACGAGTTCATATACCTCAGTAGTTGGCTGCCGAATGAATTGACGGCGCTCTCCACTTTAAGCTGTTTATTCACTCCTTGCTCCACGCCTCCAGCGACTTCCACTCAGGGAACATCTTAAAATAGACGTGCGAATCTATGATCGCGTTCCACCTGCATTTTGAGTTCTCGTCTTAATTAACTGATCCTGAAATAGCACCGCTGCACAGAGCAGAGATGCTTTTGTAAATACAAACCATAATCCTGTCATTTATGCAGTGCTCCTATTTAAATTGGGTTGAATGGATTTGGATCAGATATTTAAGGTGACTTAATAGGCACATGATTGTAGAATGTTAAGTTGGTTGTTAAAGCATATTGAGTTTGTGTTTTCTTTGTCCCCCCCCAGGTTTATGAACACGTGTATGAGACAGTGGACATTAACAGCAGTCCAGAGGTCAGAGCCAATGCCACAGCAAAGGTAAACACAATAATAACTGTTATGTGAAAGACTAATAATGGTTATCTTTTCTTTTTGAAAGGGTCAAATCAGTGCAGCATGGGGCATGTTGTAAGGGAAATAATTGCATTAATAACTTTCTTTTCAGAAAGTTAAGTAGCTCATTTTGGCAGTGCTTTGCACATTATGGCACAGCCACAGTACCTGGTCTCATTTAACTGACTGACTTTAAAAGCAAATTATTTAACGTGAGTGATGTATCACCATGGGATTTTTTTCCTTCTATAAACTTAAATATAAGAAATGTATGAGATTTCTGTAGATAAGAATAAAAATGTTTCAGGAAAATATATATTTTTTAATTTAATGAAATAAATTTCTAAACCCTAAACGAGGGTTTAGAAATTTACCCTAAAAAATATATAAAGCTCTTTACCCTTTCAGTTTCTTGCAACATTTACGGCATTTACGCCCTTATCCAGAGAGACTTACATTTTTTTCTCATTACACATCTGAGCAGTTGAGGGTTAAGGGCCTTGCTTAAGGGCCGGACAGTGGTGGTTGTGTACCTTCCAAGCCATATTTGAATGCTTTAACCACTGAAATACTCCTGTCCACAAGCCAACCAGTTGGTTTAAGTAATAATAACGCTCATCTTTATGTTTGCATTAATCACTTTTTAAAAAGCAGTACTACTTATCCACAGTACTACTCATCCATGCATGCTACCTTTTCCATGTTTTATTTTTGCTATGAAGTGATAGAATACCCACCTTGCATGTTCTCCAGGCTACAGTGGCCGCCTTTGCTGCAAGCGAAGGACACTCCCACCCTCGCGTGGTGGAGCTGCCAAAAACTGAGGAAGGCCTCGGTTTCAACATCATGGGAGGGAAAGAGCAGAACTCGCCAATCTACATCTCCCGCATCATCCCTGGAGGCATTGCCGACCGTCATGGTGGCCTCAAGCGAGGGGACCAGCTGCTCTCGGTCAACGGTGTGGTACGTAGGCGTTTTTTATTAGCGCTAATATCCGAGTGAAACTGGAAGCGTACCAATTGTGTTTTGGGTGAAGAAACAATTTTAAAGCTGTTAATATTTAAGGATATTCACGTGTGCAGTGAGTGAGTCTACCCTCTGTAAGCTTTAAGTTTAGCTTTAAGTATATGACTACAGGCTTTAAGACAGTATAGGGGCCCGTGTTTTTGATGTGGTGTTGATGTTCATGATCTGTATCTTGATTAGACGTTTAAAGGACTGTTTAGGCATTAGTCTGCCTTCTTTTTTTTTTTTTTTTTTAACTGATGGTAGATAATTAAAATGACAGATGTGTTACATCATACTGGTTTTAATTAGAAAAAAAAGTAGTATTTTGACTCCATATAGGTGTAATATGTTATTAAAATAACTCTGCCAGTATTTACAATGTTAAAAATATTTCTAAAATAATGCCAGAAAAATATGCTCACAACAAATATTAGAAAAACTTTTGTCCTGTGTAATTACAAGTCCCATAAAATGGTTTCTTTGGTCAGTAATAAAATAAACTAAGTAGCTGCTTTTATAAATGTTTCACACTGGACTTTTGCCTCGCTGTTGCTTGTTTCAAATCCGTGGGGAAAGGGGAAAAAACTTTTTCTCCCTGCCTGTTAGGATTTTCTCATCAGTGACTTTGTTCAGTAACATAAGTGAGTCAAAAGGAAAAAATAAATTTGTTTTATTTAGAGCTTTAATGGTGTGCAAGTGCATTAAACATATTTTTTTTTCTGCGACTGATGTGATATCAAAATTTTTTTTCTCTCTTTCTTTAAGAGTGTGGAAGGGGAGCATCATGAGAAGGCAGTGGAGCTCTTAAAGGCAGCTCAGGGTACGGTCAAGCTTGTAGTCCGCTACACCCCTAAAGTTTTGGAGGAGATGGAGTCTCGGTTTGAGAAAATGCGATCTGCCAAACGCCGCCAACAGAACAGCTACCCGAAGTAGGGTAACCAGGCTGTGGCCCTCATATCATATCATGTCTTTCTCTCTCTATCTGTCTTTTTCTCTCTCTCACATTTTCTGCCCAGGGATTGGACACACATACGGCACTTCCTTTTTTTTCGGGAATTTTCTAAAACTTCAGTACCACTTGAAAGTCTAAGCACACTCTTTTATGGTTATGTGAAAATAAACACTACGACTTTTCTGCCCCTCTGTGGTTATACACTCAAACATGACACGTAATGTACATCACTCTGTGTCAGGTGAAGGTTAAGCAGTCAGGGTTTGCAAGGGGACCATCACTCTAAGGTCATTAAAATAAAATGAAAAAAGGATTAAAAAGTGCCTCAAGAGCTTAAGTTAAAACATAATAGCTCTCAAACATTTGAATTCTACTATACTGTACGTTACATAAACTGACAGATGAGCATAAAGAATGCACACTCATCTAAACACCCGGACGCTTCTAAGAACCGAGATGAGCATAAGCAAGGCTTTGGAAGTATGAACAAGATGTTTCATGTCACTTACACATACTGTCCGCGATTCGCATAAGCAAGAACGCCATCATGACTTATGTTGCATTCCTTATTATTTTATCTTAGATTTGCTGTATTAATAATAAATAAAATAATTTTTGGATTGAGATCAATTGGGATTGTACAGAAAATTGTTTTTGTTACATTCTGTTTGTTTTAGTTCCTAGCTTTTTTTTTCATTTTTTTTAGCATTTTTACTCTCTACTCATGGTCATACAGCAACATGAAGCAACAAAGCGATATATATATATATATATATATATATATATATATATATATTGTAGAAGGATTGGTAAAGTAGATTTTCAGCACTGACTCCCTTCACACTGAAGACTTTGGGTGAAAGGTATTTAATGACACTGATATATTTATTTCTTTTAAATGTACCCTAGACATATTTTGTAGCATAAAAGTTTCTATTATGTATATGCAGTAGCTTATAGGATTAATTTGCTATTCCTATTGCTAGTGATTTTTCTTTCTTATTTTTTAAAGCAGAATTGATTTGTAGTCGCTTACTGTCTATAAGTATCTTATTTTTTTATAGAATTCTCAGAAAGAGGTTTATTATTCAGTAGCCACAAAGATGAATATTCATCTTCTTTATCCTGCTTATTCATCTCAAGGCAATATTTGTACAGATTCAGAAATCATTCCACCAACGCTTCACACTTTAACACTCACAATTATAATAATAATAATAAAAATAAAAAAGGCAACGTTTCATATGTCTTTTAACCTTAAACGTGCATATATTCACTGTCATGATCAAAAGAAAACGTCTATTCTTCTGTCTCTTAAAATCTTTTGCATGATTCTAATTGTAGATATTCATTAATCATGGAGAGATGTAAGGAGAGATCTGAGGTCTGATCTCCTGCATGAAAAGAAGCCTTCTTATAATTAAAACTTGATCAAATGTTGTTAAAAACCCATTTTGGAAAATGAAAGAGTTGGATGCTTTGTTGTTCTCTTAAGTTTTGAGAACTCAGGTTGCATTTCACCATCTCTGATTTTTCTTGACATTTCACGACCTAAAGTTACACTAAGCAATAAAGCTTGCTCTACTTTCTCCAGCCCCTATTATACTAAATCTGCATCACTTGTTCACTTTTGGAAGGCTTACTTGCTATTTTTGTATCAGCATTTTCTTATGATGTTTTGCTTGCCTTTTTTGATAAATTTTATTCACGGGATTTTTTTTTCCAAGCAATTATTTGTATTACTTTTCTGAGGACATTGTCCCATCGTTTTTTCGAGTACAAAGACCAAACGTGCAATTTTTCTGACAGCTATTTGATATCATGTTGAATGTCCAGTATGCTAGTTTGGGAATGTTGCTTTAATGAGCCTAAATACTATTGTATCTGTTGACCTTCTTCTTTCCTGGTAAATTGTCTTACATGTAATGTTAGCTGCATAAAATTCAATATTTCTTCTTAGGTTTACTTCGGAGTAATGATTTCAAGCTGCACAAAATAAAGTACACAGAAATATTGGCTTCTTTCCTTTTTATTTTTTTTATTGTTTTAGCTGTGCTTTTGGTTTAAGCTTGTCTTTCCAAATTCTGTATTTAAATCTTATTTGGTGTGTTTTTAGGATTAATTATTTTGGTAACTTTTCTCTTTTTGCTATTGCCTGACATTATAAATCTTAACACCAGGGTGCACTGTGAGCTAGTACACTTTTAGATGTTTTTATGGATCCTGAATCATGATCACAAGTAAACCAAGGACCGCAATCATGTGTTTATATTATTAGATACGTATATACAGTATTATTATTATTATTATTATTATTATAGAATTTAGATCCGTCTCTGTAAAGGTAATCAATGTATTAAAAAGCAAGATCTGCTCGTTTTAAATATTTGGCTTAAAAATATTAACTCATTAATAAAATTATTTATTAACGCAGATCTTGTCACATACCGTCCGTACTCCGTGATTTTGCTACACAAGCACAAAACAACTCCACTGACTCTGGCTTTGTCCTCATGTATGTACATTAATCATGCGTAGTTTCGGGTAACAATTCCAAGATTTTGCTTTTTCTAAGGCCTATTAATAGCCTTCAGGTGTGAAGACTTCGAAGTGTGTTAATGATAAAAAAATAAGCTCGTTGACAGTGTGCCAGATGGATGTTTGGCTCAGATCCGCCCTTGCATTCGTACAGGATATAACGTCTAACTGGAATTGTTCTCATGGTGAGTCGGAGAAGAAAATCAAGCATATGAAATAAACAGTAAGCATTCATGTACTTTTTTTACTACAATAGAAATGATATGGAGTACAGGGACTCTTGTTACAAGCAGGGTTTCTTGTTCAGGTCTGAAAAGCCTGTCAAGTTAATATAGAATCAAAGTGTACGGTTATAAGTACATTATTTTCTGTTGTCTTCTCCTGTTCTTAGCAGCCTGGAGTTACGGATTACTACATGGGATTGGAGACACCTATTTCAGTACCACTACTGTGGAATTTTTTTGTTGGTAAAAGCAAAAAGTAGTTCAACATCCTGTTGAAATTTGGTGTAAAATGAACATCTGCCAAGTCAGTAAGTCAAGACAGTATAAACATCATTCAGCGGCGCCACATGTCGTACGCTTCATTGGTAATGAATGTGTTTTGTCATGCACACACTTGACATGAGCGCACACACCTAGCTTACTTTAATTGGCCCTTGGCCGGCAGAAGTCATGCAAATTTGATGAGGTTTCCTGTGTTTCAGTAAACACTGAAGTACAGCGACAAAAGTGTCATTGATGTTTAAATCCATGGGAAAGGCAGCATATAGGGTTGATCGAAAGTGCACTTTCACATGGTGCAAATTAACGTAGGTGATGTACAGTACTGCAGTATGTAATGAAAAGCAGAAGAGCACTTGTTCTTTAGGTAACTGAGAATGTCAGTGCGTGACATGAGCAGACTTTCAGCAAGAGCATCTACATAGTGAAGCGCTGCAGTGCATGGATCTTCTCATTATGCAGGTGAATGCACAGTTTACTAGTCTACAGAGATAAGAAAAAAGTAATTCAGGCATACAAGTCTTGTATGCTCTTGAGAAACAGCTGACAGCACATTAAAATGTTGTGCACTTAGAAATCAGTACAAGCCTAAATAAAAGCTTAACCCCTTTACTGAGGTTACTTTTGTACTGTGGAGGCATTTCACTGGCATGGTTTGATTCTTAAGGACCATTCAGAGAGGAGGTCATCGCAAACCAGGACAAAGTTCATCTGACTGAGTGTTCTTATCTTATGATGGACATGTCCTTTTCCAGGATGACCCTTCTCCATCTACAGGGCACCTTCACAGACGCAGATTGTCACTCAGTCAATCCTCTTTGAGTGTTGTGCTAGAGTGCATTTTTTTCTTCTCATCATCATTATTCTTACCGCCAGCTGAGGAAGAATGGTGGTAATGCCTCTAATGCGGGTGCAGAGACTTGTAGAATCTCTGCCTGTGGAATGCAGTGGGATGTGGCACCCAACACTTTAATGATACATATTGCATTATAAATGTATAGTCATGGTAATTGTAGATGTAGCACATGTTTCAGGAGAAGCCAGATGTTTAAAATAAAATGCTTTTGTCGTCCCTGTCAAAACATGACGTTTATTCGCTGGGATTCTGAAAGCACCTTTAGTTTTATTATTTTCTTGTTCCTGTAGCATAAAGACAGTACTGTACGTCATTTATTCATTCATTCTCTATACTGCTTGTCCTGTGTACAAGATCACGGGTGGGCCTGTAGCCTATCCTAGGAGATTTTGATTTAGCTACAGGGCACACACATACCACACATGCACACCGGGCAATTTGGAAACGACAATTAATCTGAGAGTCTTTCGATTGTGGAACGAAACCAGAAGTGTACCTGGAAGGAACGTACAAGCACAGGTAGAGCATGCAAACTCCATGAACATAAATGCAAGGTGGGAATCGAACCCTTGATATTGGAGGTGCGAGGCCAATGGGCTAACCACTACGCCCTCTCTGCTGCCTAGTACTGTACATCATTAATGTTACATGTATTTCTGTTGAAGTGTCTGACCAATGAAAAGAAGAAATCCTTTTTTCTTGTGGTCGAAGGGTGGTTAAAAAAAACAAAAAACAATCTCTGAATCAACTTTTCCAAAATCATTTCCCTGCTCTAGAGCTGATTAAATCTCTTGAAGGAAGCATATTTAAAACGATTAAGAACAATTGGTGACAAAAACTGATCCTTTGCATGGCATGTAATTTTAGCAGCTTAATCATTTCCCTCTGGGATTAATAAAGTTCTAATTAAATTAAATTAAATTAAATTAAATTAAATTAAATTTAATTTATTAATAAATTAAGAATAATTTGGCACAATCTCCAAATAACATTTCAAATTCCCTATCCCACAATGCCACCAAAAATCCCTCAAGCTCCATGTTTTTGTCTTTCTTAAAGGCTCTCAAAGATCAACAATTAAACACAGTGTATTAGGAGTAATGGTTCTTTAAACATTTCTTGTCAAAACAGGAACAACTAATAGAAGATTTTGCCTCCCAAACTTGCATTTACGATGCGCCAATTTGAGGTTCTGTCACTCAGCATGAGCTGACCTTAGCAATGTGCCATCGTGGGGAAGGTAAAATGCCACAATAGGTCATTATTCATCATAGCCACTTAAATATGGACCAGCTCATTCACTGTTGTCTCTAATTCTGACACATACATCAATGCCCTGCATGCCTGGGCCATGTTTCAGACACCTGATTCTCTCTCAGCCTTGCACCAGTGCACTCATGGTGGAATTCCATACACGTCCTCTCATGCTGTTCATACTTGTCTGTAAACTGTGTCCATGGACACATCCACATCAGCTTTCTGTTAAGTCAATACTCAGAGCAGGTTGGGGGATAGTGTTCCTCTTATTATTTCTAGCATTATGTTTGCGTAAAAAGTATGCATGTGGTATGAGGATGACGATCATTTCTGACATCTGATATATTTAATTTAAGTGAAGGCTTTATGTTAGTCAATTGTCAACATGGCACACTACCAAGGATAAATCCTGACTGCAGTGAAGACCGGTTCTAATAGACTATTAGGGCTAATCTTTCAAAGATAACAAGGCATACAAAGTTGTATATGAGTTTAAAGCACATTAGATGGTTTCCTGGTAACAAATTGCATTGGACTTTTGTTTGTTAACCTGGACTGTAGATTCATGCAATACCTCAGCATTTGCCCATATTTGATCACAATTTGGACCAGATTATTTCATCCCATTTCACTGATGTATCCATACAGTAAAACTAAATAACTAATGTAGACAGAGTAAACACTTAGTGGTCCAAAATACAACTTAGACAAAAAAAAAAGTACTGGGACTTTTAATTGTGCAGAATAACAGAACAGTTATGAGAGTAAAAACTACCTTTACTTCTTTATATAATACCCTGCTACACTAATGGACTTATCCCAGCGTTTCACTAATGCTCGGACACCATCAGGGTCTGCTTCTGCTTTATGTCGGAAATGCTGGCCTCCCAGGAATTCCTTTAATGGCCCAAACATGTGGAAATGACTTGGAGCGAAGTCAGGACTGTACAGAGGATGTGGCGATAACTCAGTTCCTGTAACGGGCAGGTGTTGATTGTGAATGTTTGTTTGTATAGTTCACACAGACAGATGTCACTCGCTAAATGTTTATGGGAACAACTGCACTGGGCTCTGAGCCACCTCGGCCATCACTCACAGATGAAACATTTGCAAAAAATTTTTGCGCCAAAGAGTCTTATCAGAGTACTGTGTTTAAAGACTTCTGTAAATGTCATTCGGTTTTACTCCTTCATTCATGTGAAATCTCATTATTTAATTCCAGGTTTGACTTGAACTCCCCTTGTAGATTTTAGCATCCCATTTATTAGCATCCCAGTCAACCTTAAACAAGAATTACATCAAGACGGGCACTTTTACTGATCAATCAAAATATTTATTTATTTTTTTGTTAAATTACATTACAATACATTTCAAAGTGCAAGAGGTAAAACACCACTTGAACTATAACAGTGAAGATTATGATAACCACTCCTCCTATCTTTACCTCAAACAAATGAAATGAAATGAACACAAGCCACAAGCAGCAAACACGAATGAGTGAAATGTTGAAAGAATGCATTTCCGGCAGACGTTACTTAGAAATTTTGAGTATGTGTATAAAGTTGAGTGAACACGAACAAACAATGGACTCTTTCTGCTCTGTACTGTAACCTCTGACTTGTCCTGAGCTCATCGGGAAGCCTGGAGGGGTAACTGAGTCCCCAACGTGTCTACACTCACTTCTTTGTCTCCTCTTTGGTAATTTGAGCTGTAAAGCACAGGCAGAAACATTAGAAAATTATGATTATTTAAATGAAAATTAGGGTTTATAACATGTTTAGTGAATGTGGTTTTAACGGCTAATGTTTTAAAAAACTAAGCAAAAAATAAATAAATAAATAAAGTCGTCATTGGTCCGAGTAGTCCAAAAACACAAAGAAAAACGATATTTCTATATACAAATATTATCGAATATAAATGTTTGTGATAAAATATAATGTAGATATAAAAAAATAGAAGATTAAAAAAGCTAAAAAATTTACACATGACCTATCTATCGTGTAAAATTATCTAATTATAAAAACGAGCAGAAACAAAACAGTAAAGTTAGCTGTATGATGCCAGTGAGCTTACCTTCAAATCAATTAATAATTCAGAGCAAACCTGAGTTTATTCACGAGCTGGAGGAGTCAGTAGTAAAGGGTGAAGAGAAACAGGAAACATCAAGAAAAAAGGATTAAAGTAAGACACACATTCAGATTTATGGATCTCTATGGATAAGGATCCATTCTGGACCTTTGGAATGTATACAGAGTCAGGGTTTCTCAACTCTCAGGACACACTGTGCTGTGAAAATATGCAGTTTAGCTTAGCATTGCCAACCCACACAAGTACTAGTCATACATGGTGACCTTGGGGTCCTTGCCTGCTGGGCCCGGTGCGTAGGGGGCTGTGGCAATTGAATTTTTTTTTCTACTGTTTTATGAATAGGAAGTGTATGGAATGAAAGTGTATGGAACATTGGAAACATGAATGTTTATTCTGATAACTTTTTCACCACCTTGTGTCCTGTTTCCGTGTATGTCCCTGCCCTGTAAGAATTTTATATTGAATTTGTTTCCCTTTTTTTTGGTAATACCTTTACCATCAAGTTATTTGTTTAACTGAAGCAATATAGCCAGCATGTTGAGCATTACATCCTGCCCTATTTATATTTCAAGCAGTGCTTCCCTGAAACAGTTGAGAAACATTGCACTCAGATACACTCTTAGGTTCAGGTTTTAAAAGTTAATCATCCAAAATAAAAACAAGAACATATGATATACGCCAGAATACATGTTTCTTTGATATATGTTGATACAATATATATCAAGCTGCTCAAATCCAGTGTATTCATTTCATAGTTCGGGGCTTCATTTTATAATTAATGCTTCTGGACGCTGAATATTAAAGGGAAATTGAGACTTTGGAAGGAAGCATAAATTTCCAATTAAACAGCAAAATGGGATAACTCCTGTCATTGTTTTGAGAAAAACAAAAGCATAAATGACAAAATTGTTTGGGATATAAAAGTGTGAATTTTGTTGGATTTTGCAAAACTCCATCTCCCACAGTTTTGTATTTGTGGTAATTTGAATATGCAATTTAGTGAAAATAATATGTTGATTGAGCTTTAATTAAAAATATTTTAAAAAACGTATGGTTTTATTGTGTTTTTGTAGCAATTGACTAGCAGCAACTGGAATAAAAAAAGAAGTACTGAGTTTTGTTGCACACAATACTTTTTTTTTTCATTACAGAGAATATTCATTTATCAGTGAAACAGAAGCTTACACTACAGTATCCCACAAAATTTTGCTATATACTAAGTATATAACATACTGTAGTGTTTGCGCAAAATCTAAATTACATAATGTCACAGAACATAGAGAAGGTGTTAATGATTTAATTGTTAAATGATGCATACTTGTGGTTCATCAATGCTGGGGTAACTTCATTGGCAGAAACAGTGTAAATGTTGAGTGTGAATGTCCCTTTTTAATAACATCAACATTTTCCAAAAATCCACTAAATGCATTTATTTCACTAATGGCAGCTGCTATTTTTGCGTAGATAATAGTTTTGCATCACCGATCACATGACAGAAAGGAACAATAAAATAAGTTTCTAATAGAAGTTTAAGTAGCAGTTTTCAAATAAAAATTTTGTTATAGATAATCATGTGTTTCTCAAAGGAAAATAATTTGCCAAAATGAGTTAAAGGCATTAAAAAGTAATTTATTATTTTGCTGATCACCTTACCTTAATGAGTGTCTCATTATTAATTCAAAATAAAATGCAATGTATCTCATATCATGTTTTTGTAAGAATGAAACATGCATTCTGCTTTTATATCAGCATATAGTTACACATAATATACAATGCACAGTCACATTAATAAATGTAGAGAGAGAGGTATCTTATTCATATATGATACTCATATATAACCTCATATTTAACTGAATGCTATAATGTACAACAAAACAGAAAGCATACTTAAATGTAAAGCCAAGACCATTATTTTGCTTGTGTCAGACTGCATGTGTTATTTTCTTTGGAATGTGAATTAAAAAATCGAGAGTCATGTGTGAAATACTTACGGCGAACCTCCAGCTTGCACTCCACAGTGTCCTCTCCACTGTCATTAACAGCTTTACACATGTACACACCTCCATCGAATGGACACGGCTTTCTAATCTCCAGAGTCAAAATACCCTGCTTGCTGAGCATGCGGTATTTGGCTTCGTTCGTGATGTCCATCTTGTTCTTGTACCATGTTATTTTGGGCTGAATATTTAAAAGGACTGTAAGATTTAACAACTTCAAGGGCACTTCTTAAATTATTAGCATCTTTACTGTAGGATAAGGTGAATAAACATTGCCTCTACTTATCCTAGCAAAGAGAACAGATTCTGTATACAGGCAAAACGATGAGCTAGTACTATATAATGCTTACTGATCCTTACTTTAGGGATGCCTCTTACAGCACAGCTGAGGGTGGCATTGTACCCTGAGATGACTGAGCGGCTCACAAGCGGGTGTGTGAACTTAGGTGCCTCTGAGAAATCATGAGCTTTGTAGGAGGGTGGCTTATAGTCCATGCCTTAGGATAGAACAAAATGCCAGAGTAATATCTGTATCTGATATTTGTAGTGATACAGTACAAAACTTATATTGATTGAATATAAATAAATTGTGGCAGTTTATATATTTGTAAAACATTTCAAGCTACAAAAACAGTTGAATAAAAAGTAGTTTTTAAAAAGTAATGCATCTAAATAGTGGGATAAATGCTGTATGAGCAGACACAGCTAGTCTTACCTGTTTTCTGGATATATGCACTTTCTTTAGAGTCACATGGCTCTGGACTCAGGCCCACCATGTTCATAGAGAACACTCGGAACACATACTCGTTCCCCATGATCAAGTCAGACACCACACAGTTAGTGCGCCGATACTGCTCATAAACTGTGTACCATTCCTGTAAAAGAAATGCAGAGAAGATGACCTTATTGACATAAACGATAAATAAAACAGTATAAGAGATAAAGAGTGATAAATAAATAAATAAATAAATAAATACACTACCTGATCACACTAAAATTTCACTTGACTACCTTTGGCATTGATTATGTGTGAAATATGAATTCTCATGCTCCCACAATTACCATTTCACAATTTGATAACCTGGTCATTCAGCACATTCAGGTCATCATCTGACTTCTTGTTAGTGCCACATAATGTTGCTAAATAATAGACCTAGACCTCAACAACTGAAGCAACTCCAGATCATAATTCTGCATCCAGATGCTTGTATAGTTGGCACCATGCATGGATGGGTGCATCGCTTTATGTGCCTCCCTTTCCTCCTGGAATAGGGTCATTCTGGACTCATCAGACCACATGACTTTTTTTTTCGATTGGTCTCACAAACAAGTGGTTTTCTTATAGCAACAAATCTGTTGAATCCCAATCCTCTTCATAGTTTTTTCACATTATGTGTGTAGAAATGCTCTTACTTTGACTATTAAACATACTTTAGCTTTTAGTTATACTGTCGACTTTTTCTTTCAATGCAACTTCACCAAGTGTTTAAGTGATCTCTGATCCCAGTCATTACCCCACTACTTCCAGGTTGTTGGATGATTCCATTAATTTTAATATCTTCTTTGATTGATGTAGGCTAATAATTTCACTCTCCTTTTATTTTTTTTAGACAAGTACTATATAAATAAACTCAAGTTTGTCTAACAAAAGTGTATTATAAATTGCATATTAATAAAACCCTGTTATTTAAATTACTAAGCCACCATTATAGACACCTACCCAGTGCTATGTAACATTGCATGGCTATAAACAGGTTCTAGCTGCTTCTGGTTTAAAAAATAAAAGATTTTTGTAGTGCAGTAGTTGCCATATAATCATGCAACATATTCTAATCGTTATTATGTATTCAATATTATATATCACCATTTATAAATATGTAATCATGCAGCATCAACCTTTAATGTTGCTGTGTCACATTACGCATGTATAAAGTCTAACCATTTCGAGTGAATGGATAGATGGGAATAAAATAGCCATCTATTAACATGTTCCAAGCCGAGGAATCTAAAGTGCTTTTATATTTAGCAGCAAGACCTCTCTGGTTTCTTACTTGGATATTGTCGTGTGTGAAATGTGATGATCTTGAACGTAGCAGCTTATTGTTCTGGATGCACTAAGAGTATATTGAATACATACATAAAGAAGAGTGGTGTAACTCATATTCAGCTACTAAACTTGAGAGGAAGAGTCTGGAGAACTGGCAGTGTTCAAATCAGGTTACTGGAGACTTGGGGAAGGGGGTAGGGCTGGGGAGGGACATACTTGTTCCAAGCTGAGGGGGCTCACAGATGACAAACAGTAGGGTCATTTTGGCAGTTCGGTCTCCAGATGCTCTAAATGCTGTCCTGTTCCACAGAGGCATCCAAAGCAAGTTGCCAAGCATGTCACAAGAGAAGCTCTAACCCAGAGTACTACTCCATTTGCACATTGTGTGCATACATTACTCAATTATAGATGTGTTTTAGGGGGCTTAGCTACTTTTAATGGCACTGGCAGGATTTCAAAGTACAGAGGGACAAAGGACATTTCATATCTGTCCTTCGGTTTGTTTTTCTTCTGTTCAGTCTAGTTGATCCAATATTTAAAATTCACAACAATTCCCATGTCATATGTGTATTTGGCTATATATACACTATACTGCCAAAAGTATTCTCTCAACTGCCTTCACATGCATATGAACTTGAGTAGCATCCAATTCTTAATCCAAAGGGTTTAATTAGCTTCAAGTCTTCTGGGAAGGCTTTCCACAAGGTTTAGGAGTGCATTTATTGGAACTTTTCACCATTCTTTCAGAAGCGCATTTGTGAGGTCAGACGCTGATTTTGGACGAGAAGGCCTGGCTCGCAGTCTGCGCTCTAAGTCATCCCAAAGGAGTTCTATCAGGTTGAAGTCAGGACTCTGTGCTGGCCAGCCAAGTTCTTCCACACCAAACTCACTCATCCATGTCTTTATGGACCTTAATTTGCGCACTTGTGCGCAGTCATGTTGGAACTTGAAGAACTTGACTACCCTGCACAGTGTCCTGACCTCATCTAATTGGGATGAATTAGAGCGGAGATTGCGATTCAGGCCTTCTCGTCCGACATCAGTGACTGACCTCACAAATGCACTTCTTGAAGGATGGTCAAAAATTCCCATGAACACACTCCTAAACCTTGTGGAAAGTCAGAAGATTTAAAGCTTTTATACTGTAGCTGCAAAAGGTGGGCCAACATTATATTAATTCACAAGGCAGGCGAGCGAATACTTTTGGCAATATAGAGTAGCTGAAAAAAAAGCAAATCCAATACTTCAAAAGATTGTACATACCAAGGTTTTCTTGTCAGCTTTCTGGATTGTGTAGCCAGTGATGTCACAGTTGCCATCGTCTTTGGGTGGTTTCCATTCCAGCGCCACATTGAAGCCCCATATATCCACAACCTTTAAGTTTTGGGGAGGACTAGGGAGGTCTGGCGAAGAAAAGTGAACACAGCATGATCATTAAAAACCAATGCTAGTTTTAGCATGCTTAACCAATGCTACCAATGCAACCAATGCTAGTTTTACCAAGCTATGGTCTCTTAAAGTAATACGCTAACAAGACATGAGAGACCTACAGTGGTTTGAGATACATGACAACGTACCTACAACCTGAATGGTCACAGAGGCCTTGTCTTCCACATTCTCAATCTGCACCTGGAGCTCATACTTCCCAGAGTCTTTGCGCTCTGTCTTCCTGATAAAGAAAATGCTGTCGGTCTCACTGTTTCTCACGCTCACTTGCTTCGAGTCAAGAGGCTCGCCGTCTTTCGTCCAGGTAACTTTTGGCCTTGGTTTTCCCTACGGAAAGGTGGCATTTTTTTTTAACAAGCTAGCACTTTAAACTCTTCCTTAAATGTTACTATTTTTGTAGTGTGTAAGATTTCATTAACATGAAATCCAGGACCCAAGAATTTCCAACAGAATATTATCTAGAGCATCAGACTGCCTCTAAAAGCTTGGTTACTTCCCATAGCGCATCCTGGTGCCACTCCCTCCACAAGTAGGCGACACATACATAGCCATGCAGGGCTAGCTTTCGATCACATTCAAGTGAGTCTTTTCTCATTTTCTAATTTTTTCTGCTTCTAATACATCAAGTTTGAGAACCAATTGTTGATTTGCTGACTAACGTATCCCACCCCTTGACAGGTGGCATTGTAAAAGGATAAGCAGTGCTTAATAATATACAGTATGAGTTTACAAAATAAGGATGTGAAATGCAAGTTTGAAAATCAATCCATGTTACATCCATATGAAAGAACATATATGTCATTACAATGGAAACAATTTTGGTATGTTAAACACCTTGGATTAGAATGTGTGTATGTAAGTGTGTCTGGGTGTGTGTGTGCCAGCATGCTGATTTTACATAACACATTTCCCCAGAGAGCTTTTGCAGCTGCTGTTCAGATTTGTTTCATTAACACATACTGAACCTGCAGTCCATGTGCATTCGCTATCATTGAGTTTAGGCCACACATATGTATTTATAGTGCTTCAGAGACAACAAATAGAGGCCCTTCCTGTCTTACTTAACCCTCGTTAACAAAGTCGTTAATGTTTTAGACTGGGCAATACACCCTAGACCAAAGGAGCAGAAAGGAACTATCATGGTTCATTTAAATGTATAGTAACTTGCAGAAATATTCCCTCTTATTGGTCTTTTTACATGTTCTTATCATTTTATGTGTGTCAGGACAGTTTAATATTACCTGAAACGGGATCACAATGTTAACAGTCTCTCCTACTCTCTTGATGAGGGTCTGGCGAAGACTGCGTGGGATCCAAATTTTTGGACGCTCTGTCGGGCAAATCGAGAAGTCAGGTTAGACATTTTGATGAAAATCAACATTTTAGCAGTTGCAGTGGTGAAAAAATCCCATTTTGTAAAGATTATGGTACTGTAGCAAGTTGGTGTAGCAAATACCGATACGACCTCATCGCCCCATCGTCTTTGGTTTGCTTCTGAACTGAGTTCAAATTAGAGTTTCCTCTAATTTCCTCCCATCCTTAAAAAACATGTCGGGAGGTTTATTGGCTACGCTACAAGGGTGAGTCACAAAATATCTGCAGGATGGCTGTAGAATTTTTTAAAATAAATTTTTAGGACAATTAAATACATCACTTTTCAACATGGTCTCTTTGCTTTTGAATACACTTTGTCTATGTTTTGTATTCCGTTATATAAAATGTTTATGGCTGAGCTGCAAGCCATGAATACACAGCTGTCCTCACTTCTTTATCAGAAGTGAATCTTTGTAACACATAACACATAAGCAGCAGAAAAGTGTTCAGGATTCCCTTGCATCCTGGAAATGTATACAGTAGTTTTCCTGTCATGGAAAATAAATGCGAAAAATGGATTCACTGTCTGGGAAAATATTAGTGAGTTAGCACATTAAATAATTGAGATCAGGTACAGTGTTGGCCAAGTTAATAGACCTGTAAATTATTATTAAATGTTCAGCTGGCATCATCAGTTAAAACTCCTACATTGCAATTGAGGATTACAATTAGATTAATTATATGGTTCTTTAAGAGTGTACTGTAGGTTTGTAATTTTTAGTCAAATTATGTTCATGTTTTTTTTGGTATAATTCCTGAAATCTGACCTGGTTATATTACAGATTAGTCAGTCAATGGCTGTGTGTATTTTTCATTTTAATGGTATAGATATTGGCAGATGTGAGTCAGGCTATTCAATAGCTGTCATTTATACTGTACACATAGGTTCTGCACATAAGTTGTAGAAAATAATTTCCTGATTAGATTGGCAACCCTAAAAGTTCAATATTCACACATCAGTGGAGCTAATTTGTCCACCTTCTTTGCAGGTTAGCATACCGTATAGATAATTCATGTATAACATATAATCAAAACACAATAAAAAAAATTCCCACAATGCCAATGCTTTGTTTCTACTTCACATCAAACAAACTGCCCCAACTGATACAAATTAAGGGGTAAAAAAAAAAACCACATCACATAGAGGAAATGAGAAAGAATTGGAAATTACAGTATATCATAAATGTGCCCTATAAAACCTAATAATGAAGTTTATGAGAATAGCTGATGGAAAAAAGATGGCCGTGACTCATGCAGACTGTTTTAACTCATAGCTGCAAACCATGTTGTTTAGGGCAATAATAAGGAAGTCATCAAGCGAAAGGCAAGGCTTTCTTAATATATTTGTGTAAATGTGTCTATTAGAACAATTCGAGACTGTTATTGAATTTGTTCTATTTCCAGGCTTGAGGGAGTTTGGTCATGGACTATATCCGGCCCCTGGGCTTTCTGTTTTACAGACCTGCTTGAATGCAATTGTAAATATCTCTTACTAATGAAAGCTAGTAAATGCTAGTGGCTGAAAGCTGATCGGGAACAAGCTGGTGATTGCCTCAGCGAACTAGATTAATTAAATTACAACAATAAAAGCTTTTATGTAAAGCTTTCTATCTAATGTATTGCTGCATGTTAATGCAAATTAATGCAGTGGAGAAATGCAAGAGAAATAGTTTAATACAAGGGGCGTTCAAGCTTTTTGTTCATGCAGAATAACAGAACACAGTTATGGAAGTAAAAACTACCTTTATTTCTCTATATAATCCCCTGCTACACTAAGGCACTTATCCTAGGACTCGTGCTTGTATACCATTAAGTTTTAATGGCCCAAAACATGTGGAAATAGCTTGGAGTGAGGTCAGGACCCTACAGCGAATGTGTCAGTCAAGTGCAGGTGGTGTTATCGAAGGATTATCTGTACAGTTCTCAGATTCATCTGTAGGCAACAAGTTAACACCTAATTTTTAAGGATCTGGTGTTTCAGACACTAAATGTTCACAGGAACGATTGCAGTGTGCTCCCAGCGACCTCGGCCGGGATCATCAGTCATAGACGTAAGGCATTTTTAAAACGTTTGCACCATTCATATATTTTACTGTGGCTAAGTTTTTTGTAAATCTTGTTTTTTTATGCCTTCATTCACAAGAAAGTCCCAGGTTTACTTGAATGTACTGTACACTGTACTGTTACTTGCACATGTACAGTACCTTTAGCACACTTTAGTACCATGAATATGTACATTTAGTACCATATTTCTTGTTTTTTCTATATGTATATGTGTAGCACTTGACTGCTTTTTAAAATATTCTCTCATGCCGAAATACTCACTGCATTATGAAATGACTAAATTTTTCCAATGTATATATATATATGCCTGACTTTGAGAATTCTTCTCTTTTCCAATGGTAATTTAGCGTGTTTTGAAACTCACGCATGATCTCGCGGATTGTAACAGCCTGTTGCAGAGTGGCAGGAGGACTGGGGCCAGCCACATTATATGCCCGTACACGGAACTGCATCTTCTCTCCAGTAGGCAGGTCACGGATGATCACGGAGTTCCTCTCTGTAAGACCCTCGAATGCAGGAACCCATTCTTCAGCTAGATAAAATGGAAAATATAGCAAATCTGTCAAAAAATCTGAGTACTCCAGACAGAAAAATAGCTACAGGTTTTTCTACCAATCAAACACTTACATTTAAGCCACTATGCTGTTCATATAATACCCTAAACTTTGTTGGAGAAAATTGATTTTTGCTTGTATTATTAATATACATTTGTTTATTTTGTATTGTGCCTAGGACTGCCTTTTGCCCAACAACAAATCAGACAATGTTCTTTGTAGTTGAAACTAAACAACACAGGATTACCTATAATTTACCGTTATTACATTATTACTTTATGGAGATCTTAAGTGCATTTTATCTGGATACACTACATTAAAGGAGGAAAGTCCCAAGCAAAAATGATCTTGCATACTAATACTGCAGGGGCGAAAAAGTACAGAGAATTACAGTATACCTGAGTTTTGTAGATGCAGTCAATCAAATTGAATTTTCACTGAAAGTTTAAGCGTGTTTGTACTTACAGTAAATCTGCTTACATGTTTCCAAGTAAAAAGTAACTGAGTTGAATCTAGAATTAGACATCATTTATTAACATTTACACAGACCTTAATGAAACCCTCACAGTCACACACTTACTGCCTTCCTTGCAGTATTCAACCCCGTAGCCGTCTATAGGGGCAGAGCCGATTCTCTCCGGAGTCCTCCATTTCAGACAGATGGTGGTGTCGCTGATGTCGTCCACACACAGACCGATGGGCTCACTGGAAGGGGCTGAGTGGAAACAAAGAAGTTACACTGAACTTAATGGACAGCAGATGTTGAGAATTGGTACTTGGGGAATTTATTCATTTAAGTTATGGTATGGTAACCCCATATTTAAATTAAAACCAGTTCATTTATGTCCAGTAGGACTGTAATCCTAGGCCTAACCCTAAATCCCAGATACTCTATAAAACTCACAGTGTGTTTATATAGGTAAAGACTTAAGGCTCAGGGGTGTGAAACATGTGGTCTGCTAGTCATGGACTGTAATTTGCCAAAGAAATAAATTGCTCTAAATACAAAAAATCATCTTGTGGACTAATTTAATCGAAATTTCTTGGGGAAAATCTATATCACTTAAGGGGTTAAATGATTCCGTAGCTGTTGACCAAATGTTATAATGATATATAATCCTTCTGGTGAATTAAAGAAACCATTTCTTTGACACTAACAAAAAAATTATAATAATACTTTCGATAAATGTCTTTTCCCAAAAGTAATATTTTGTTAAAAAATATATTATTATATCAATATTAATATTGTTTAAAACAATAAAAGCATTTTGGTGATGTTTCTTTTAACCCGCAGCATTGTTATTTCAAAGGTTTCTGGATATATAGAAAGTTGAACACGTTCCATCTGTAATTTTCAGCTAAACGCCCATAAACACAAGATAGGCTGTTTATGTCTTATTGGTCTACAAAACTTTTTTGTTTGTTTGTTTGTTGTTGGTCCACCACTGTCAACATGTTACTCATGCCCATTACGTGAAATACTAGTTAAACTAGTTATAGAAAATTAGAAACACCAAAGTAGCCAAAAAAAAACTTTAAATGAAACTGAGAAAAAATATTCTTTAGAATAAGCATGGTGAAATAAAGTAAAGCTCTGCTACGAAGCTTCTTGTTCCCGTCGATAGTGGAAGCTATCAAGATAGCTCTGCACTGTACATCTCCTAAAGGATATACAACACATAAACCACTGAGTTGCTTAGTAACTAAGCTACTAAAGCCTGAATAGGAAAACAAAAGTCTTATAGCATAAGTCTTAAGCTATATCGATTTACTAAGACCAGGATATTGTTTTCACTCCTGCATGCTTCCAATAGTGAGTTAAAAGACAAGGCCATGGAAACTACTCTGGCTATAATACCAAGAGGTCCAAGTCTGATACATCTAGCATGACCTTCCAGCCAGCCCTCGTGGCCTTTGGCTGCCCATTATAGTCGAGCATACATATCATAGTTTGAATAAGCACAAGTTAAACTTGGGCTAGTGTTGATAAGGACCTCTCAAAGATACAGGTGGTGTATGAGACATGCTGCATTCAGGACAGAAATAGTTTAAGTGGCAGTGCATTAGAGAATTGTGAAACAGTTGCAGAATGTTAAAGCATGGATTAATCAGGATGAATAAAAAACAACAACTAAGAACCTTTAAACAATTAAAAGATTTGTTCTAAGTCTGGAGAATTTAGAGAAAGTATGGAATTTAAAGGTACACCTATTTATTTGCTGAAAAGTATAGAAACTCAGAAGGTGTTTTTGAAAAAAAATTTTTTTTAAAGAAATATAAACACAAGAATCCAAGAATGTCTAAATTTGAAAATAATATATAAATATTTATACACATTTGCTGTATTCGCTTCAGTTACTGTTAACTTAAAAGCTGTAGTGTCTTTAAAATAAAATCCAATTTACCACTGAATTACGTTTTTTTTCAATTACAGTGTATAGAATATAAATACAGCAGTGAGGTCCGACAAAGACGAGGAGTACCTAAATTAGCCTAGCATAGTTCATAGTGAGAAATCTTTGAGTTATAGCTTCATTTCATATGAAATTATAAATGCAAGGAATTGAATTGTAAGCTAACTCTTTTGCACATGTAGAAGCCTTTTTTTAAACAAATAAACAGGACAATTTTACATTTGTATATTTCTGAAAAGTCATTTTGATGACCTAACAATGATTGATAACACTAGTATAAAGAGTTATCCTGAACTAAACATAATCGTTTTGTAGATTTAGCAAAGCCTATGTAAAATCTTGGCATGCATGTACTCTATTTACACAAGGGCAATTAGATCGTGATGCCTACTGCGGACAGGTTCTGGTTCTGGTTCAGGTTCAGGTGTGAGGGCTGGTTCCTCAGCCATGGGTACTTCTTCCTCTCCTGAAGGTGCCCCATCTCTTGGAACTGCTTCTCCATCTGCACAAGGTGCATGATGTTTTCCTTCTGCAGGAACATCCTCCTCAGTTGGAGAAACAGTTGCTTCAGGGACTGTGTCTTCTGCAGGAGGTGCTATTAGCTCAGGTTCCTTGACTTCTGCAGGTGCATCTGTTCGGGCGTCTGCAGGAGCACTTGCTGATGCCTCATTGGCTGACTTTTTTTCTGCGGTTTTTGGAAGCTTAGGCTTGGTCATCCTGCTGGTGGTTCAGTTTGCCACTTCACAATCTTGTACCGTCCCTTAAGGGTTTCCTTGATACGTTCTTGTCTTGCCTGTGAGACTGTCTGCCTTTTGCTCAGGGCTTTCCCTGTCATCTGCTGCACTCGTCTCCTGTTCTGTCCTGTCCTTGTCCTCAGGGTGCTGTGATCAAAATTGTTGGTGGCAGCAAAGCTGTTCGTCCCCCTCCCCCCTTGTCTCTGTTGCCGTGTGGCCTGTGTTCACCATATGTCTGGACATAACCTTATGCTTACATGCCATTATTTATAGAAGAGAGTGGCAAAAATAGTTTCCCAATCTACTGTATTGTGCTGGACATTAATCTGCACTGATACCTTTTCAGAGTATTTGCACAAGATAAAGTACTGGGACAGTGGAGCCTATTAAATAGCTATCACATTGAGATAAATGAAAAGACTTGTGTCTTTAAGTCTTGTCCTAAAAAGCGTTTATTTTAAGCCCTCTCTCCGAAGAGATGACAGGGGCCTTGAAACACTGGTATGATGATGTGTGGCTGAGAGGCTCCAGGTGGAAACAATACAGCAGCATCCCTAAATTGGCAAGCAGATGAAAGAAGGATCTCCTTGACATGAACATGTTTGGCACCAGCTAATTTACAAAAAAACTTTTCTGTTAGACTCTGCTGAACCAGCAATTTCCATTTTGACACCAAGATCGATGGATAATTTATCGTCATAACAAAGGTTCAATTGGTTTTCTACCATGCCCAAATCCGTCATAAATCGTTCTCCTGTGTTTTTCAACCTAACCGCTTAGATCTCCAGCAGCTGAAGTATTTATGTAGTTACCCTAGACAACGCTTCCTACCACTGAGAAACACGTAGGCCAATTACTTATGTATACTGGAAATAGAAGAATGTTTGTTAAATGTTATTGTTAAAAGGTGTTTTAAGTGCTTCCACAAAATCCCTTGAAGTATTTAAAAATTCATCCAAAAGCATTTATAGATGGGAGTCTTTGTGGTTACAGGTTTAACGTGGAAGTGCCTCAGTTTCAGATTCTGCATAACTTTACAACAAAACTTTAAGAATATTGTGAATTAAACAAATACCTTATATCGTATTGCTTTAGCTTTGAAAAGTTTAATAACTTTTCAAAGCTATATACGTAAGAACAGTTCAGGTAGACAGGATTTTAAATACAATTTAATATCGTGTTCTGCAGTGACCGAGAAGTGACAAACGAACTAACAAAACTGAAAACAAAATATCAAATTCAAAAACAAAATAACAAATCAAAAAACAAAATAACAAATCAAAAAACAAAATAATAAAACCAAAAACAACGTAACAAATTCAAAAGCAAAAAAACAAAACTGAAAACAAAATAACAAATCCAGAAAATACAAGGACAATTCGGGCAAACTGGAAAAGGTAGGTATTTTATTTGCGAATCAAAGACTTACAGTAGCATTAATTGGATCTTGACCTGCCACTCAAGATATACAGGAAGTACTGCAGCCTCGTGGATATTTAAATGCTATAGTGCAATTTTTTGTAGACTTTAAATTATTCCGAATAATACATTTTTTAATGTCAAATTGTACCTTTTGTGGTTTGTCTGAATTGTCATTGTGTTTTCTGACTTGGTATTTAGTTTCTGGATTTGTCATTGTGTTTTCTGACTTGGTATTTTATTTTTGTATTTTTAATTTTGTTTTCGGTTTCTCTTATTTTGTTTTGCACTTCCCGACTATCGTAGAGTCTGCACTGGTCAGCACAAGAGATACACTAACAAGAGATCTGTAAGTGTATGTGGGGTTCAGACTCGATTCGACATGTGTGTGTGCATAACAGACTGAGAACCGAATTCTCCTGACATGAGTAAATTCAATGTTTGATTTTTCATAGCAAAGCAACTCTGAATGCTGTCATGTAGTGTACAGTGGTCACCGACCCGATCGGGGAATGTATACATCAGTATACAGAAAATATAAGGAAATATTAAAGCTAAAACTGGCAAGTAAACGAAATTAAAATCTAATATAAATCATTAATAGGAATATTAACACTTACTTTATTTTAGCTCCTTAAACCACTTTGAACTGGAGTGATAAATTCACTTTGGTTATGTTTTTCTTGGGCAAAGTCACTTAATCGGATACAAAAGAAATTCCATAAATCATTCATCCTACCAATAAATAACCAATTATTAGTAGCATCTGTAGAGACCTAGTTCAAGACTGATCACATAATTAAAATTATGTCAGGGCAGAAGTGACTCACTGGTTAAAGCTTTGCGTAACTGATTGAACGGTAGTAATCAGACTTGTTGAGTTCATATCCCAGCACCACCAAGCTAACAGAATTAACCTTCAACAGTTCGATTGTTGTTTTAGATTAAAGCATCAGTCAAATGTAAATGAAACTTACCAACAGGCACGAAAGGCTGGGAGGCAGGACTGGGCCGTGACATCCCAATACTGTTCACGGCGTGGACCCTCATCTCATAAGCCATTCCCTCAATCATCCTCTTAGCTTCATATGTGGTGTCCTTGTAGGGGTCAAAGTTCAGCCGCATCCACCTGTAGCTCTTTTTCTTCTTTCTCTCCAGGACATAACCTTAAGTGATATCGAGACTTAGGTAAGTTTTTTTTGATGTGTTGCAAATCCAAGACCAATTTAAGGCCTACGTTGTATGCTATTCTATTGGAGTACGATTTACCCAAAATTGGCTGGCCACCGTCAAACAGCGGAGGGTCCCACTCGACTATACATGAGTCTTCCCCAACACTGAGGATTCTGGGAGCTTGAGGTGGATCTGGTACATCTGAGGATAAAATAAGAAAATCTTGTTAAATACAAGTAAAAACTACTACACTGTGGTCATCAGTAGCCATGTTCGTTCCAGGAAATGCTAACACACGTTGATGAGGGGCTAGACATCAACTAAACATTCAGAGCCGGGATGAACAACTGTACACTTTGTAAGGTTACTTTAGATAATAACAAAGCAATTTAAGTGTAATGATGACCACCGGTTGTCTCACAAGATATTTTATAGAACTGATGTGCCAATAAAACCCATAAAATTATTGCAATAATAAATATATACTGAAGTTCTTTGCGCCCTAAGTAGCATTCCATTTGGGACCTTCTGTAATAGTGAAACCTTCAGTTGAAAAAACAACCTGTGATCTGTCATCCTATAATGTTATTAAGCAATGATTAAACAGCACAAGCATAACTCTCAACATATTGCGCATGTTAGTCATACAGGGTTTGTAAATGCACATTTAAACAACGTACCAACAACTTTCACATGAATATCAGCTGTATCCTCCCCTGCCGGGTTTCGCACAATCACGGAGTACACGCCTTCATCCTGGCGCTCTGCCCCTTCAAGAGTCAGGATACAGTGTCCTTTTGCACTTTCCACATGGACACGCCCACTTGCATCTGTCAGGACCTGAGAAACCACTCACATTTTTTAACCTGAATCTGAATATTGTTTGTTAAAATAATAACAAAAGGCAAATCACAACGACCTACAGTACACTGAGCAAAGTTGCAACTTCAGGACCAAGCAACGTTCAATCAAGATGCAAAACATGAGACCACCTAAGCCATTAAGATCAAAATGGAATATAGTATATAAAGGAAATACTTTATACTTTATACACTACCATCCGTGTGTCCATGGTGTCACCAAATGTTTTCCATAAATAAGTATACAAAGCGAGCACTCACCTGGTGCAGTCAGTTTGCTACAGAGCGCAGTATGATATTGCAATGCATGAGAACACAATGCTGTTCAACAGAATATTGCAGTAAACTTTTACCGAACGGTATACTTTGCTGGGTTAGTACACTGCCTAGCCAAAAAAAAAAAAAAGTCACACTAATATAATTTTTTTTTATTAAATAAAAAGAAAGATTTAATAATTTTTTTTTATTATTTCATAATCAATTATTATATGCTCAATGTTGTGCCAAATTCATATGTGAAAATAGTTCCTTATTCTTCTAATTGGAGGCCTGGAATATACCCATGTCATCAGAGGGAAAAAATACTCTGGCATGATGAGGGGGCATCACTTCATATACGTCCCTCTTTAACCTGATGTGCCCATCTCTCTGGAATTAACTTATCAGACCACATTTTTCCATTGCTCCAAAGCAAACTGAGACTTTTTGATTAGCCTCAATAAGTTTTTTTTTTAATGGCCGCACAGATGTTTAGTTCCAAACCTGTGAGCTCTCATTACAATGTGCACGTGGAAATGTTCTTACTTTTTACTATTAAACATAGCTGTTATTTCTACTGTCAATTTTTTTCTGGCCAAGGCAGTGTATTAAATGTTAGATAATTACAACTTCAAACCAACACAATAAAGTCATGGGGCATCACAGGACGTTTTTATAGAGAAACATGTATATTTTTTATAAACAAATGTTTTATTATTATTATTAGTATTAGTAATAATAATAATAATAATAATGGTCTGCTATGCCTCATGCGACATAGATATACAGAAGGAAATTGGACCAAGAATGTATCACAATGCAGTGGTAGCGGCAGAAGAAAAACAATAAAGACAAAGGTCAGAAGACAAACTCATAGCAGCGGCGGCATAGGACAATGAAAGTACACGTAATAACAAGAGATCTTGGCGGCGTTATTGTTTTAAAGGCCAATAACTCACTTCACCATCCTTCAAAGTCCAGAGGAAGGCTGGTTCTCCTTTCTTTTCTCCCGGTGGGTTTTTAGATTTATCCTACACAAGCAGAGCACAAGCGTCGAGGTCATAGTTTAGACTAAAATGTTAAGACTAAGAACTGACAGGTCGCTCTTTCAGCATCCTGCTCCAATACAAACCCTCCTGATCCTGATCGTGACTGTCTGTGATATATCAGGAAGTGGTTAAGGAAACTCTCCCAAAAAAAATAATAAACAAATAAATAAATACTGGGCTGGGCTCCTGTTTTAGTGTTTAAATGGTGAGGATTACAGTGTTGTAGTGCTTGTAATGAATGGCCAATTTAATTAACTCCTGGGCTAATGACATGACATGCATTATTTGAGCATGTCTTTATCACTTTTTATGAGACATTTTTTTCCTTCATTTGTTTCCTTCAGGACGTATGTAAATATGATTTTTATGCACCAAAAATAATTGGATTTTTCCACACCCCCAAGGGTCTAAAATGTCAGACTGTTAAGTCATTCATGCAGCTTAAATATTAAAAGGTATAATATTATTATTAAAAAATGAAAAATGATGGTTTTCTCAAACACCATGTAGCACAAGAAACAATAAAGTGCTGCACACTTTTAAGTAATAGTGCACAAGATATTTCATAAATGTGACCAAGGTATTAAATTGCACATGGCCAATTAAACACTATTCAAGATGGTTATCACAATTGTAAAAGAAAAATTTTTCTTAAATTTTTCACTATAAAACCACACTACAGGTGAAGATATTTTTTAAAGTAGCAGGAAAACCCTGGTGTCAAAAAGAAGCTGAGGGTTTCCCTTATTTTTATGATTTTACAAAATCCTCATATACATATTCTAAAAATAGAAGTTCTATGCATTTTTTCAAGGCCTCATATACATTTACAAACTCGTAATGGCTGTACCAGGAGTCAAAAAATATGCATATATCAAATCACCTAAAATGTAAGTTGATGTAATGATCACAAATATTTAAAAAAAACTAAATGGGGGGACATGGTTAGGCTGTTTTTTTGTATTCATAACACGTAAAGTGGTTACATCAGGGAAACCATGAAAATGTGTTATTATTAAATGATTATTCATTTGAAATAAAATTGTGCGTATAAGCTTGAGTTCAAGCTAAAAAGTCAAGTCACATGACAACTTCGTCAAATAGTGCAACTAGAACAGTACAGGTTTATCAACTCAAACAGGCAAATTCAAACTTTCTTATTATTATTATGTACATTTTGGTCATTATTAGGTTTATTAAATGTAAAGTACCAGTACTTTCAAAAGTAATAAATGTGACCTTACAGTAACGGGAAATTGGCAAATGCAAACCATAAAAAGACGACATTATAATACACCTGATGTACAGTATGTTTATAATATTATTCTCCCCACCTTATTTGACTTTATCCAAACGACTGTGGGGGCAGGGTCTCCAGTGATTGGCACATCCAGTCGCAGCTTGTTTCCAGCTACAACCAAAATAGTGGAATCTGTAGTTTGACCAAGGCAGTCCAAATGGATCTTGGGGGGATCTGCATAGGGGGGAAGCGGAAAAAAAGGAATTTAACTTTATGTGTCATGTAAGACAAATATAAACTAAAAACCTTTTTTTATGCACTATGCTAGTTAAATGCATCCATAGAATTAAAGAAAAGTTTTATTTTTTTAACATGCCACATTTACACTAATCCAGAATGTAGTCCATCAGATATTTGTTTTAGTTTTGTGTTGGATCGTAATGAAGCGTAATTTGTGTGTGTGGGTTCTTATTTACAAATTTTACTTCAAACTGGAATTATATTATTATTATTACTGTATGTCCATTAATTCCAGCTTTTCTGTACAGTACAGCTCACCGCATCATGACACTTTTGAAAGCAGGCCTTGAGTGCTGAATCATACTAAATCGTGCTTGGGATAATGTTATTCCAGGGGACCAAGATGGCTGATTTTGTAAAATTACAGTAATTAGTATGGTTCATGTTTCAGTGAGTCATTATGTGACCTAAACTACATCACCAAATCTGTTGGATATCAACTATGTGGTTTGTGGTTTTAAATGGACAGTTCAGGTTTTTTCAAGGATGTCTTAAATCAAAATTGATATGCTTATACACTATCAAACGACTGGATACATCTTCTAATTTCATGGTCTTTTCATCTTATATACATCTCCTAAATTTTCATTTAGACAGACTTGAAAAAAAATTTGGGAGTGAAACTGACTTCCCTCAACCAGTTACATCAACCTTTTGTCTACAAGAGCAAAAGTAATGACTTTAACATCGAACACTAAGTAGGTCTTGGATTATCGACTACATTTGCTATAACTAGAAAATTGGACAATTCGCCAAACTATTTACCTGAGTGTAAGTGCTTTACTTACTAACTGGCAGAAGTTCAAAACTGATCTTTGTTATTTCGCCTTCTTATACATACCTTGGCGTGGCACATAGTCGATCTTGACCTCTGAAAACATAAATGAATATAATAAATAGAGATGCCATAGTGTTAACCAAGCCGAGGAATAATTGAGTAATTAACCGTGCAATTTAAGATTCATGTACCCAAGAAGTTCAGTTTGGCAGAAAGGTTAAAGGCGTAACCATCAGGGATAAAGGTGTAGTCGCCTTCATCCTCCGGACGCACATCATCGATAGCGAGTTTGTGAATTCTGGTGAAACAGAGAGAGTACATCAGACAACTTTTCAAGGTCCAGTTGCCAACCTGAGGGACCAGAGTTCAGTGACTTTTAGTTATTCCCTAGCTCTACTGCATTGCATGTATCTGACAGGAGACATGGCCTTGTTAAAAAAAAAAAAGTACATGAATGCTTCTTCTACAGCTGTTCAAATGCAATAAGATTTCACAGTTTTACCGGCCAATGTGTGTGATGTGGGTTCTAGCATCAGGCTTCACCACCACTCCATTTTTGTACCAGGTTCCTTTGACATTCTCATCAGAGACCTCACACTTAAAAACGGCCTCTTCTTTAGCTTTCACAGTCAAGTCAGCAATGTTCTGATACACCTCCAGCTGCTTTTCTACAAGGCAATGCAAACAGCACAGACATTTTAGGGCAAATTGAAGTATGGCGATGATTATACAGAATAACCACACAAATCGATAAGTATGGGATTTTTATTAAAAAAAAAATTTTTAAGTGTCATTTATTTAAGGATATTTTTGTGTAGTTTATATGAAAGTTATTCTTTTATTTTAAATTACACAATAAATACATTAAAGACATTCATCTTTCAGGATTCAACTGCTTAAACTGTGTTGCAAAATAGTAGACTTATGATTAAAAATATATGCACCCAGTCTGATTATTAAAAAAAAGTTGAAAGTAAGTAATGTTTGTTGCTTTCCATCTCTGTATACACATCCAAGTATATTTTAATATCATTAGCAAACTGATGTACATGATTTTAAAAGTGTTAAATGAGTACAGAGTCGGATGGTATTGCTGAAGCGGACACACACCCAGAGCTCATCAGTTTAAGGTGGTATAATTAAAGGAGATTTCCTGGGGAGGTGTGATTCTCCTGGCAGCTTGGCAGAAGTTCAGTGGTGCTGGACAGCTGCTCATGGTTGGCACCTTCTCTGCTTGATTAAGTGGTCAAGACAGGCAGGAGATGTGGATCAAGTTGCTTTTTTTGTTGTTGTTGTTGTTTTGTAATATTTTTTTAAACCCAACCACAATGTCCAGGAGTCCGGATGGATTTATAAGAGATTTAAAGACAATGTATTCTCTCTGAAGGTATAAGCACAGCATGAAGGTCACAGAGTGTTGAGACCCCCCCCCCCCCCATACTTCCACTATTAGTATTGATTAAGATCCAAATAAATAGTAATGTAAAGGTGAGTGTAAAGGACATCACCCGATGCGAAAGTGTCTGAAAAACAGACCAGGGTAAGAATTTGGCCATGGAGAGAAAGAAGGAAAGTCACCTGTTCGGTTTAAACGCACGGCCCTTGCAGTCTAACAATAGCTGGCATCTGTGCATTGTGCACACCATTTGCTATGCGCCTGTCATTCTGACAAACAGAGGTGATTTTTGAGTGACAGGACCACAAAGAGGCGGGGTTTAAAGAAGATAGTGGGGAGTAAAGAATCCCCCATGGAATTCTGGAGGTTTATTTTGGACCATAGTTTCGTCTGCCTTGATTGACAAGTGGCTTGTTGTGCTTCGGCTATGACTGACAAATGGCTTCACCTTTAAATCCAAAGACTTCAGAGTAAGAGACATATCAATCATGATACATAAACGCATTTTACTGTTTTTTAAAAAGGGAGTTGCATTCATGTATACCTGCTAAGGCTTAATATGTACAGAATTAGGCAGAAAGGAGAAACACACCAGCGTTGAAATACACCACTCACCCTGCACCAAGAGCTCGGCGACAGATTGTCCTCCGTTGGTCTTCACTCGGTAGTGGCCGGCGTCCTCTTTGGTAACATCATTGATGATGAGCGTGTGTTTGCAGCCATCTTTTTTGAAGCGATACTTGAATGATTCATCTCGAGTAAGCTCCACTCCATCTTTTTCCCTGAAAATGTGAAAATTGCTCATAAAACACACTTTTTTAATAATTAAAATAATCAAGGTGTAGACAATGTTCAAGCTTTAAACAGCCAGATTTGATCTTTATCTAAAGTTTATCGTGTTTTATTAAACCTAAACTTATTAAACTTAGCTGTGAAGCGCATGATATTTAGATCTTATTACATCCTGATGTCTATACCTGGACACTGTATTATGTACATGTAAAGGATGACACTGAATGATGATTATAAAATCTTCATCACACCTCATCCTGTTAAAAGAAAATGAGTCAAGCTTTAATTTATTACATCTTATGACTCATGACATCGACATCGTCAAATGAAATGGTCCCATGAGTGGCGTAACGAGATCAACGCGACCTTGATCTTCCATTTACTATTTGATGTTTTTTGTTCGTGTGTATTACTTTGTGGTGCTAAGAGACATTTTTTTTTTTTCAGACTATCTAGCTTCAGAAATGCATCCTTTGTGCCACATTAAAGGCAGCCTCCGTGAACCAACAGTGAGTTTCTCATTGTGGTGGTTGAAGGACACTGCAGAGCTGGCATGACCTTTTCAAAGGGCTGATAATTTACAGAGCTGCTGGGTGATATACAGCCTTGGATCCAGATCAGGTGAAGCCACAGCCTATTCACTCACTCATTCTCACACAGGCATACACACACACACACACACACACACACATGACTGCACCACCCACTCTATCTGTCAGCCTGGTTGAGTCAGCCAAAGCTTGGCAGCTGCTGCCCACCAAAGGACATGCATGCCATCTCCTGGACATTTGTGGAATCTCTCTCGTCTGAAACAGACATGCTTCCGAAATCACAATCAAAATACATCGCTATCTATCTTTTCTTATCGTTTGTCCTGTAATTTTTTGATATTCTTGGGTGGAACGTAGGAACACTTTCTACAGATGTGTTTAGCCGAGATTATATGGATGGATGGATGGATGGATGGATGGATAAGAAATCTTACCACTTGACATGAGCCCCTTCCTCAGAGACCTCACACTCAAATTCTACTCTGTCTCCCTTCATTGCCATCTGATCCTCAAGATTATGCAGAATCAGAACAGGAGGCTCTGTGAAAGAGATGAATCTCGAATTTTAGATTTCAAATTACTTTTTTTTTTAAATCAGTGTTACAGTATTCATCATCAAGTACCTTTCACAAAGAGCTCGGTAAAGCTTTTTTCTTCTCCCACGATGCAGGTGTATGCTGCGTCATCAGCCAGAGAACAGTTGTTGATCGTGAGGAAGCGTTTGTTCCCTACGCTCTCAAAGATGTACCTGAAGGAACCAAAAAAAAAAAAAGTTTTAGTTTTTTTTTCTATTTTCTTGTATGGGTGGAGACAAATCCTTACCACACATAAGGCATGTACTAAATCGGACAAATTCTAAACATGACATCTAAGATTTTATTTATGAATTTTGATGTAATAGTAGTAGGCAATTGACTATTGATCGGAAGGTCCTAGGTTCCAACCCCACCACCACCAACATTGCTACTGTTGGGCCCTTGAGCAAGGCCCTTAACCCTCAACAGCTCAGATGTATAATGTAATAAAAATGTAAGTCGCTCCGGATAAGGGCGTCTCCCAAATGCCGTAAATGTAATAAGCTAAGAATAAAACGAGGACAGCTGTCACATGTTTCTCTAGAATACTAGCGCTATCAAGTCTCAGTCCGGAGTGCCCTTCGAATGGTTTATTTTACTGGCGGCTTTTTCATGAACAGACCAACCAGAGATACTCACTTGCTGCATGTTCCGTTTGAATCAGAGCCATCCAGAAACACACGATTTCATTGAGAAAAGGCAGGAAAAAGACAGAGAGATCATTTATTAGCATTTTTATAATCTGTAGCACGTTTAGCTGAATTGTGATGTATTGCTGATTTTTTTTGTAGTTACGAGTGATTAGGTACCTTCCTGTTCTTTGAATCTCCTGCCCATTTTTCAGCCATTTTACCTCGGCATCAGGATTGGCCACCTCGACCTGCAGCTTGATCTTGTGTCCCTTTTCAACCTGGTAGGCTTGGTCAAGTTTGGTGAGGAATGCTGTGAAAGACCAAAAAAAGTGCACAACCCATCACAATCCTATGTATATGAATATAACAGAAAGTTTCCCATTCAAATGGTGCTAAGAAATAATGAAAACATTCCAAGAAAAAGGAAAAGTCGTAAGGTTCTAAACAAAACTTTTAACCGCTTCCCTCACTCACTCACTTACTGTACCGTCTATACCGCTTTATCCTGTATACAGGGTCGAGGGGGGCCTGGAGCCTATCCCAGGAGAATTAGGGCATGAGGTGGGGTACACTCTGGATGGGGTGCCAGTCCATCACAGAGCACGCGCGCACACATTCACACACACTACGGACAATTTGGGAATGTCAATTAGCCTAATCTGTGTGTTTTTGGATTGTGGGAGAAAACCTAACAAGTACGGGGAGAACATGCATGGGAATCCAAGGACCCGGGAATCGAACCCGGACCCTGGAATTGCAAAGTTGAAGCTGGGTTCAGCGTTCTGAGAAATTCTTTAAAAGACAAATTTTACCACAATAAATATGCAGCAATCATTAAATGCTTTATTAAAACCCCATAAAAGAAAAAGGAAAAAAAAAAAAGTTTCTTATCGAAACGGGTCTACCTAGCAACTTTTTTAAAAGATTTCTTTTTTCTACAGGATTGACTTTTATTAAAGCAAAGTGGTTCTACAGTTCTTGTTAACTCTACTGTGTGTAGATAATTTGTGTTAAGCAGTGGCCTAATCACTGGACTGGATTGTGAATAGTTAGGCTAGTAGCAATAGTAGCATAGAACAAACTATGTCAGTGTGATGCTAACATCAGCATACGTCTTGTGGATGGCAAACTTAGATGTCGACCATATACTTACCATCTACATTTGAAGATCACATACAGAGAGAAAAGAGTACAAACAACAAAAGACTTCTGTTTATAAAATTACAGATCAGCAACACACATAATCAACTGTCTGGATCCTGTAAGCATTTTTGTGATATTGATCATATGAGTTATTGTGCAAAAGTCTTAAGTCACCCCTTATTTCTTCACATTAAATGAAATTTAAGGATGTAGATTAGGTAAAAAAAACAGGAACAAATGTTTTTATCTTAAGTGTGTAAAGATACAATAAAAAAAGTGTAATGATGTAAAAAATCTCAGCAGCAACCTCATTTCCCTTCTCGTCCGGTCCAACCACTCAGCATTCAGCATCACCAGTATACTAATCACCGGTCTCATCATCTGTCATCATCTGCACCTGGTTCTCACTGGTTTATGTTTTAAGTTAGATGATTTTTATGCTTGAATGATTCATACTAGTGGCATACTGTTAAAAAAAAAACACATTTCTCTGAAACTGCTCAGGTACAAAGCAGTGGACTGAAAATGAGGGCCAAAAAAGTTCTTCAACAAATCTGGAGAACCATTCCTCAAGACTACATTATTTAAAAAAAAATACAACAAAAAGAAAGGATGACTCTTTGGAAGCAAAATATGAAGAAAAGAGGGGTGGCTCAAGAATTTTGCACAGTAGTGTACTTTGTAGGTAAGTTTTAAGATATTTAAGATATTCCTTATGCTTATTCACTTCTAATGAAGCACAGATGGCATGTCGATACATTAAAAATACAGTAAGAAACTCAAAAATTTATCTAAATATTTTATTTTTTTCATAGGCTATTGTCAATAGTATAATTCTTAACGAAAACTTTATAAAGTCAGAAAATAATGCAAAATTGAAACATTTTCCGTACTGGCCTCAGACTGTGAATAACAAAACTTGAGGGGGAAAAATATCTATTTTTATAGGTTCTACAATGACCCTATTAAGATATGTAGGACGGCATACAGTTCTGCACAGAAATTATGGGTTTCCTCAGAGAGACAAATTCAAAGAACACTTTTAAAGAATGCTGTGAAAGACAGATTATTACTGCAGGAAGTAGAGGACAACTTGGAATGAAAGCTGCAGTAAATCTAGCACTCTAAAGGTTTCCTTTATTTGTCTGTCTGGTTGAAAGATCCCTTGAACGTTTTAGATGGAGTCCCATAACAAATTGATTCCCTTTTGAAAGAAGATGCTATTATTTGTATTCTTTTTTAAGAAGAAAACGTTTATTTGTTGTGTTTTACACCAGACCTTCAAGACAGAAACCATTACGATAGTTGTGAAAGATAGAGCTGTAGAAATAATAATAATAATAATAATCATCATAATCATAATAATAATAATACACACAGCCACTGTTGTCTTGTTGCTTTGGCCTTGTGCCTCTGGGGAAATTGCTAAAGGTTCTATATACAGTGGCATCCTACCACAGGGAGTTTCCCAATTAGGAAACAGTAGGAAATAGTAGAATGTTTCTAGTGCCGTTAATTGTCCAAGGAAAAACCCTTTGAGGAATCCACTGTTTTTCTGACAATCTAATTATGTTGAGAACATTTTGGACACTACAATAAGACATTTAATATATTGAACTGTTAAAGGTTCCATGTTCCATGTTCTCCCATGCTATCTTCTATCTCTTTGTTTCGGAGCTCTTCCACATTCATTATAGAGCAACAATCAGTCCTAAGATTCATCGCCGCAGATTTTTGTAGAATATTTGACTTCATGTTCCCTTCTCACCCTTACACACCCATTTCTGTGGAATAGAGTCGATCAAAGTTTAACCTCTATGAAGCACATTTAAGTGGTCTTTTTTCCAGATTAGTTTCAAGTGGTTTTCCCAGGGATACAAAGCTGTTTAGTCCATTTAGTCCCAATCCTGTGGGTTCTCCTCACATTTTTATGTGTAAATGGTCTTACGTTATTTAGTAAACATCTCCATGGTTTCTACAGTAACTTACCATGCATCTTTAGTAAGCATTTAAGTATTTAATCTCCATTCATGATTTTTTAACCAATTTTTTTTTTTATGAAGCTAAAGGTTCAACATAGTCCTTCCAGGTTTTAATACCATGTCGAACAGTTCTTAACCCAATTTTGAACCCAAATTTAAATTTATTTTCTTAATTGTTTTCTGTAATTGATGCAGTCCAATAATTTGATCCGGATTTCTAAAAGTAGTGACTTATTTTGGGCTTGGCAGTATATTTACCACTTTGTCCTGTAAATAATCTAGGGAACATTCAGACACCCCATCATGTGTGTGTCTTCTGATTGACAAGTGATCAGCAGCGGACAAATCTAAGGGTTTACTCATCAAATTTAAACTTAACAACTGCAAAATGAAATCTTTTTCAGTGCAGCTTGGGATAGATGGAATTAATATTCAATACTGTACATCTACTTTTTTTTTTTTTTTTGGCCCAGAAATTACTACCACTTCCAGTTGGAATCAAGCTTCTCATTTAGCCCTGCCCGTTCTTATAATAAAGCAATGCAGGTTTAAACCTACAGTAGGCGCAATCTTTAGTTAAGGGAAACGGCTTGACTGTGATTTCATTGCAATTGAACTTTGCCTTACTTTTGCAAACATTAAGGTATTGGCATGGTTTTTAAAATAGGTCAAGATCTACACAAACCTGCACTCTTTTTCTCTTCCTTTTTCATCTTCTTCAATCTCTTAAGCATGCCCCTTAGATCTGTAATGCCGTACTGGAAGGCGATCTTCTCATACTCAGTGGGCGGGGCCTTACTCAGGATATCCCAGACATCCACATCGGGCTCATGGCTCACGTGGACCATGCTGCGGTCATTCAGCAACAGGGGAACAGTTAGTTAGTGACGGTTCATTCAGGTAGCTGAGATTCAACATGTTTACAATTATGAATTTGAAATCCTATGGGTTCTGTTTAATTTAAAACTGATGAAATGTTTTAGCTCAAAGCTGCAGACATAGCCACTGCCTCCAGCATTACTGTTAGAACCACCATCATTAGCACATATTCAAAAGCGGATAGCAAAAAGCAGGAGGAAAACGAAACATATTAAATATGTTCAAGGTTTCATTCCATTTCATTCTTACCATTGGACATTTTTTTTAAAGACTGCTGCTCTTAGTCAGAAGCAGAACCAAAGACATGACAAGACAAACCAGAGCAGGTTAATGCGCACAATTCAACAGCCCACCAATAATGCGTAGCGCATCTACAGCACAGCTGATCGAATTACTGTACACAGATAATATGAACTAAGGTGTATTGTTAAAATAGAGTTTGTGAAAACATTACTGGTATATCAGTGAAACCACTGCTCATATGTTCCTATAGTAAATTCTACATTAATACAGGATAAGGCATTAGACAGTGCTAGAAAATAATGTAGACATGAAAATGTTAACCTGGATGGTGACGGTGCTGTTTAAATATTCTATCAGAGCGTTCTATATATTTCTGTGTGCACGTTAAGCCTGTCAGTTGTATGTCTCAGACTAAACAATTCTACCCATGTCGGGAATAACACATAATCTAAAAACGAACAATTTATAGATAAAAAATGATTTTAAAATTGTTAAATTCAGATGTACAAATGTCAGTGTGTCCTAATTATATGCCCTAATTACTGAACTGGACTGAACTGGGAATTGTAAATAGTTAGGCTAGTAGCAAGGAAAAGCATTTATCATGCGGATGGCAAAACGGACGTGTATCCGTTCAGTCACTTACTCTCTACATTTGAAGATCACACACACACACAAGAGGAGAGAAAAACAAGAGAGTACAAACAACAAAAGAAATGACCTTTGTTTATTAATTGCAGTCTAAATATGTGTACAGAAATATCAATTACTGCAACACATATCATCAATTCACATGCATTCATTTATTATTATTTAAAACTGAAGTTACCGTGACTAATCAGGCAACACCATGGTGACAGAAAAGAAAGTTATATGATGGCTATAAGTATGAAAGATGAGCAGATTCATGCATTTAAAAAAAAGAAACTATCAGAGTCACTTATGAAAATGTAAAATGTACTTTAGTGCATATGTAAAGTAGGATAAGTAAGGGATAAAACACGATAAAGGCGTGCTGTTACATTAGGAAACAAAACACTACAGGACAGGTGTGCTGTCACGTTAAAGTAATTGGAGACCAGATGGTGTGCAGCAGAATTACTGTTAACACCTGTTTAATATTCAGAAATGTCCATGAAACACAGGAATCTCTGTCTTTATGTTAATAACAAGAAAGCACTATGCCTTGGGTTGTAAAGACATTTCCAGCACTGACACTGGAGAGCTCTTCCAAAAATGCTAAATAAATGCCTCACAGAAAAACAATCAAATGAACAATTGTGCATGGGTTTAAAGTCTGTGTATGTGAAATGACCAACATATGTGTCACTATAGAAATGACAACCTATAAGAAGGAGCACATTATTATTATAATTATAGAGCACTTTGGACATTAAACTATACATATTATTCTGCATCACAGGTGCCCTAACACAACTTCATGCCATCTTAAACAACACTTTGCCTCTTTAGTGATTGCTTCCTTAATGGAGACATATACAGTACTCCAGGCTGGGAACCATGGCCCAAGAACCTAAAACTACTTTGACTACAACTACACTAACTGACGGTCACCAGCTGTGGCATTAGTCGAGTCCATCAATCATCTAAGGTTATGTGTTGGTGGAGCAAAATAGCTGTCTACATAAACAAATCATAATCTATTGATAATGGCGTTTGTAGAACTGGTGCATGAAAGAGAGTGCTGTTCTGCTTGAATATCAGCACTCCCTGTCATGTGATATTGTTTAATCATACTGTAGTATAAAAAAGGAAACTAAACATGTATAATGTTTTGGGTTTAAGGGATGCTTTGAGCCACTTTTAATAACATATGGCAAAAAAAAGAATCAGAAACATGAATGAGATTGGCAATAATGTACTTATTTACTGACTCAACTTCTATACTGTGTAATTCTGTATTCAGAGTCGCGGGGGGCCTGGAGCTTATCCCAGGAGACTTAGGGCACGAGGCGAGGTACACCCTGGACAGGGTGCCAATCCATCGCAGGGCACACACTACTCACTCACACACTCATTCATACACTACGGGCAATTTGGGAACGCCAATTAGCCTAATATGCAGGTCTTTGGACTGTATGAGGAAACCGGAGTACCCGGAGGAAACCCACCAAGCACGGGGAGAACATGCAAACTCCATGCACACAGAGCATTAAATCGAGCCTGCCCGAGAATCGAACCCAGACGCAATAATATACTGTATTCTGTTATTTTTTGACCAGTTTGTTTCATTGGTCAAGTCAAACCTTTATTTTTACACACGAGGGTTCAAAGTAAAATGTATCCTCAACAGATTGTATTGTACAGTACAGTACACTACATTAAAAGCTGTTTGCATAACTATAAATATATACTGTATATTGAGATGAGAGCTGAGGGTTCTATTCCCGTGTCGGGTCTGTGTGAGTTCATTTCACATGTTCTATCCTGTGCTTGATGGGTTTCATCCGGAGACCTACTGATTAAGTGAATTTGAGTTTAGAATTTGCCTGTAGGGTGTGTGTTTGTGTGTGAGTCCCCCGTCCTGTGTTTACAATGCCTAGTGCCCTAAGTCCCCTGGGATAGGCCGCAGACATAAGCAATAAAGAAGAATAAACAAATGAATTTAGTTTATTTAGAAATAGGTTGTATTATTAGTAGTACATAAAAAAATTGTCTACTACTGTACTTCTCTGTAAGTAAAATCTTTGCAGTATACCTGAATGTTTTTTGCATTTTGCTATGTCCCAATGGAAAATTCAGACACTCTATAGAACTTGGAGACTCACCTTTTCTTCAGTAAACCGCTGAAGTCCAGCTCTCCTGCATCGCCTGCGTCTGTGCTACTGTATCAGGAAACCACCAGCCACAAAAACACAGTGAGCACACACACACTACAGCTGACAGTTTCAACTGTTTTATCAGTTAGTAAGTGTACATTTCAATGATCAGTAAATTTTAGGCGTGTTTGTCAATGTGAAACATGCTTAAGCATAATATACTGTAGATATGTACATATATTATACTAAAATGAGTGAAATTAGTTTGTCAACGTGAGCCAAATAAAGTGATTGTTTATGTTGGCTTCATTATGAAACCCTGCACTCTGGCACAGATCAAATCCATTTCTCGCTTTTTGAAAAGCTCTTAAATTACAGACATCAAAGTCGAAAGCTCAGACCTTGATGTAGAAGCGAGGTTACTTCAAACGATCAGACACCTCTCGACTTTATCAAAAGCTATAATACCGTGGTTATTAGCACTAATGTTGTCCATGTTCAGGATGACCCATGATAAAGTCGTCTGTACGAGGAGTAAGAGGGCCGATGACCACTTCACTACACACTGCATGACATACACACTACTGTATGTTCCGAAATGAAGGATGGTGGGTGGTGGGACATGCTGAAATGAAGTAATTTGTGCAACTGACTCCACTGATTTTCACAACCTGTCAGTCACAGTGACGAGATCCCTGAAGAGGAAAAGTCAATGACCTTTGACAGCTCAGAGCTTAGCAGCATTTACAAGCATTTGGCGTCTTTGATCTGTCCCGCGGGACGTGCACTAATTTACAGGAATCGATCTCTCGGTCACTGGAACTGCACTTGTAAAGAATCAGTGGACAGGGGGATCATATTCATTTAGCCATCCAAAGCTAATGCCAAAAGGGAGAGCTGGGTGTCTGTCCTCATGAGGAGTGAAGATGAAAAGTGAAACAGACATAGAATGAGAATAAGAGAGAGAGAATTGAAGGCATTCTGAGAGAGTGACTCACAAAGAAACATTCATCAGCTCTATGAGTCAACGCTCTTTAAATGCTCTCAGAGGCAGAGATAAAAGTGAAGACAAGAAAGAGATGGAGGGAGGAAAGTCAAAGCAAACCAAAACGCCCTCCTTTTGGTCATAAATCAAGCTCATTTTCCCATGAGCTTTAAGTGCATGATTATGCCCTCTGCCATTGCAACAAACCCAATTAGCTACCTGCCCGTTGCTGACATCCTCTTCTTACCGCCTGGAGTTATGCTCCTGAGTGATTAGTATGTCCAAGTAATGAGATGATTGAACACGTCTTTCCTCTTTGATATCATACTTTACATAAACCCAAATAGTTATTTAACATAAATGACCTATCAATTCACAAAGCCTAGAAAGTTTAGGGGGGAAAAAAAGGTCTCCACTCACGTGCGTCTGAATGCGGCACGAATATCGAACCCCTCTACTGTTTGAGCCTCTGTAAGGAAATGCAAAAGATATCAATTAGCAAAAAGTTACACTGATTCATTTCCGTGCTTTCTTATAATAACAGCATCCTCTCCTAGTTAACTGTCTCTAAGAACACTTTCAGCCGTCAGATCGACTTCCCATGTTAGATATAATTACTATCAGGTTCTTTTTATTGCACTTCTGTAAAACCGAGGAGACGATAATTACATCCTCTGAAGACGTTTTGTTCGCTTCATTCATTTCGATTTCATTTCTTTTCATTCGCCAAGTCTTAATTCTGTGAATCATCGATCCTCGTCTTGTTACATCCAGCAAAGTGAATGTTACAAAATGTTCTTCGCAATAGAGTATGTCTACCAGAAAGGCCCCAGAAACTCCCGAAAAATGCGTGCATGTCCTACAAACTAATTTCTCTACACGGATCCA